>NC_140595.1:29304079-29870885 GCF_964204655.1 Triturus cristatus
CAGAGTGCAGGCAATGTGCTATCTGAAGCTACCCTGTGAGTGAAGACACTGAGCTCTCTCAGGGTGCAGGCAGAGGGTTATCTGAGGCTACCCTGAGAGCAAAGACACCGAGCTCTCTCAGGGTGCAGGCAACGCGCTATCTGGGACTACCAAATGAGTGAAGGCACTGAGGTCTCCCAGCGTGCAGGAAATGCGCTATCTGAGGCTACCCTGTGAGCGAAGACACAGAGGTCTCGCAGAGTGCAGGCAATGTGCTATCTGAAGCTACCCTGTGAGTGAAGACACTGAGCTCTCTCAGGGTGCAGGCAGAGGGTTATCTGAGGCTACCCTGAGAGCAAAGACACCGAGCTCTCTCAGGGTGCAGGCAACGCGCTATCTGGGGCTACCAAATGAGTGAAGTCACTGAGGTCTCCCAGCGTGCAGGAAATGCGCTATCTGAGGCTACCCTGTGAGCGAAGACACCAAGGTCTCTCAGGGTGCAAGCAACGCGCTATCTGAAGCTACCCTGTGAGTGAAGACACTGAGCTCTCTCAGGGTGCAGGCAATGAGCTATTTGAGGCTACCCTGTGAGCGAAGACACCGAGCTCTCTCAGGGTGCAGGCAACGCGCTATCTGAGGCTACCAAATGAGTGAAGACACTGAGGTCTCCCAGGATGCAGAAAAAGGCGCTATCTGAGGCTACCCTGTGAGCGAAGACACCAAGTTCTCTCAGGATGCAGGCAGAGAGTTATCTGAGGCTACCATGTGAGCGAAAACACCGAGCTATCTTAGGGTGCAGGCAATGAGCTATCTGAGGCTACCCTGTGAGCAAAGACACTGAGCTCTCTCAAGGTGCAGGCAACGGGCTATCTGAGGCTACCGTAAACGTGAAGACACCAGCTCTCTCAAGGTACGGGCAACGAGCTATCTGAGGCTACCCTAAGTGTGAAGACACAGCGCTCTCCCAAGTTGCAGGCAAAGAGCTATCTGAGGGTTCCCTAAGCGTGAAGAAACCTAGCTCTCTCAAGGTGCAGGCAACGAGCTATCTGAGGTTACCCTAAGCGTGAAGACACTGAGTTCTTTAAGGAAGTTTTAAGAACGCAGAGAAACTTCTAGGACTGCCCTGGGAGTGCAGATCAATTGAGGCTACTCTGACAGTTCCCAGACAAGATTACCTGACGTATATCCTGAGAGCGCTGAGGCTTCTTGTGAGTCGTGACCGCTGAGATACTGGGTTATCTGAGGCGGCCCGCTGAGTACAGATAGAGAGTTGTAATATGAGGCAGCTTAGAGACTGAGCTAGAAGACAACCCCGGGAGTGCAGAAAGACTGAGCTACCAGGAGTTATTAGTTTATCGTTGTCGACAGCGCAAAATCCCTTGGTGTCATACTTGACAAAAGGCTCAATCTACTATCTCACATCAATTCCATTGCAAAGAATGCACGATACCAACTGCACCTTCTCTGGGGGATTCGATGTTTCTTTCCGGAGCAAGACCTAAAAAACTTGGTCCAATCTCTGGTTCTCTCTAGATTGGACTATTGCAGTTCTCTTCTTGCTGGCCTCTCCAAATCCCACCTTTCCCCTCTTAAATCCATTCTCCATTCAGCGGCTCGTTTTGTTTCTGGGGCCAAAAGAAGGATAAGTTACTTACCTGTAATCCTAGTTCTCTTCCAGGGGTATCCTCATCAAAGTCATAAGCACTGAATATTCCTGCCCATGTGCGGGGACCCCGGAAATAATAAAAATTATATATGGAAAACATACATATATATATATATATATATATATATATATATATATATATATATATATATATATATATATATATAAAAGCAAATCTCCAACTTTGTGAAAGCCTCTAGTTGCGCGAAGCTTTCAAGCAGGAAACGGACACCCATTCATTGGTGCTATTTTTGTTTATTCAGTGTAAAATGCCGCCATTATATATACATATATATATATATATATATATACATATAGCATTTTTTCTCATACCAATGCAGCTCCCATCTAGGAGGCTAAACAATGTAATAACACACATAAAGCTGCATTTGCAACTATATAAAAACACAAGAGGGCAAGTAGCACTTGAACTCTTTTTTTAATGAGTAAAAACTCATGAAGAAAGAACACTGCAAATAAAGCAGACATTGTTAGTCCACAGGCTGCATTGTACACCAATAACATAGAAAATGAAAGCATTTCCTTACAAAAACTGGCACCGTGCCTTTAAGGCAGCCATGACCCCTAGCTTCCCATCATGCCTCAGGGATGACAGTTAGGTCAGTTGTTCTTTGCGTAACCCTGAAGAACAGGGCCCAATGATATACTTTAACCATGAAACACAATCTCATTTGCCTGGGGAGGTGGGTGGGTTGGTTGCTTATGACTTTGATGAGGATACCCCTGGAAGAGAACTAGGATTACAGGTAAGTAACTTATCCTTCTCTTCCAGGGGATCCTCATCAATAGTCATAAGCACTGAATAGAATAGCAAGCCCATCTTCCACCTGCAGGCAAATGAGAATCAAAGTGACCAAATTAACAACAACCGAAATATCATCTGTTGAACAGATTCCTCGAGGAGGCTTGGCCTACTTGAGTGTCCGCTCTAGTATCTGAGTCAGGACAGTCGTGCCTTGTAAATGTATGCACTGATCTCCAAGTGGCTGCTTCACAGATCTCGGAGAGCGGTACATTATCTAGAAAAGCAGTCGTAGCCGCTTTTCCTATCGTGGAATGAGCTTTGGGAGCGGTCAAAAGAGGCTTTTGCGCTAAATGGTAAGCCAATTTGATGCATGAGACAATCCATCTGGAGATGGACCGTTTTGATGCTGGAAAACCTGCTCTGATCGAACCATAGTTAATAAATAGATGATCAGACTTTCTCAATGACTTCGACCTGTCAAGATAAAACTTCAAAACCCTTTTAAGGTCTAATGAATGCCGAGCCCTCTCAGCTGGAGTGGAGGGATTAGGAAAAAAGGTTGAAAGAGAAATGGTTTGATTTACATGAAAATCGGACACCACCTTCGGAAGGAAGGAAGGATGTGTTCTGAGGACTACTCTATTGAGATGGCAGACCAAGTAGGGCTCTTTTGAACAGAGGGCTTGTATCTCACTCACCCTTCGAGCTGAGGTGATAGCCACTAAGAAAGCTACCTTCCACGTAAGGTGTTGTAAGGTTGCCTTGTGTATAAGCTCAAAGGGTGGACCCATTAGTTTTGATAGTACCAAATTCAGCTGCCAAGGAGGTGAAGGAGGTCGGACTGGAGGGTAGACCTTCTTAAGATCCTGCAGGAAATCCTTCACCACCTGTAACTGAAAGAACGAGGGTTGAGAAGGGGAACGCCTGTATGCCGTAATGGCAGCTAGGTGCACCTTAATGGACGAGAAATTCAAACCTGCTCTGGCTAGGTGTAGCAAATAGGGCAAAACTACCTCCTCCTGTCCTCTGGTGGAACTACAATTATTTTGCACATACCATATGTAAAACCGTTTCCATTTGCAAGCATAAGAGTGACTTGTAGAAGGTCTCCTTGCCTCTTTCAATATGGTCATGCAGTCCTGTGGAAGACCTAAATTTACATACTGGAGGACCTCAGGAGCCATGCTGCCAAGTTCAGCGATGGAAGGTTGGGGTGATGAATCCTCCCGTTCATCTTGGACAGCAGGTCCGGTCTGCATGGCAGCCTCTTGTGTGGACATACTGACAGATGCATAAGGTCCGGGTACCACCACTGCCTCGGCCAGTCCGGAGCAATCAGTATCATTGTAGTGTTTGAGTGTGATAGCTTGGTCACCACCTTCGGGATGAGAGGCAGGGGTGGAAAGGCATACACAAATGCCCCTGATCAGTCGATCAAACGGGCATTCCCCTTCGATCCTGGCCGGTAGTACCTTGAGGCGAAGTCTCGGCATTTTGTGTTTTCATCGTCCGCGAACAGATCTATGCTTGGACGGCCCCACGCCTGGAAGATGTCATCGACCACCTCGCCGTTGAGAACCCAGTCCTGCTGCTCCTTGAAGTGGCGTCTAAGGGCATCCGCTTGAAAAATCAGCTCTCCCGGCAGGTGAACTGCTGTGATGGATAGATTCCGCGCCAGAAGGTAGTGCCAAAGGGTCTGTGCCTCCAAAGAGAGGGTCCTCGAGCGAGTTCCTCCCTGTTTGTTCAGGTAATACATTGTGGTGGTATTGTCCGTTTGTACTAGGATGGAACTCACCTGAATCGAAGGTAGGACAGTCTTGAGAGCCAGATGAACAGCCCTTAGCTCCAGCATGTTTATGTGGTACAACTGCTCTTTTGAGGACCATAAGCCTTGCGTCTGGAGAGGCCCCATGTGGGCTACCCATCCTTGCAGGGAATGCGTCTGTGATCAGAGTCTGAGAGGGAGGAGTTTGATGGAACGGTACTCCTACTCTCAGGTTGTCCTTCTTCATCCACCATAGAATGAATGCTCTAGCTGCGTGTGATAGACAGAATTTGGCTTCCCAGCGAGAAGACCATTGATCCCATTTGTACTCCAGATCCTGCTGTAGAGGACGCATTTTTAATCTGGCATTGGGCACCAGAAAAATGCAGGATGCCATTGATCCTAGCAGGGAGGCAATCTGACGCACCGAAGACAGGTTGCTCTTTAAAATCTGTCTGCCTTTCTGACTGATGGATAATTGTCTTTCCTCCGAAGGAAACACTTTTCCTTGTTTGGAGTCTATCAACGCCCCCAGGTAGTGGATTCTTTGTGTGGACTTCTCGAAGTTCACATGTAGGCCCAGTTTTTGACAAAGCCCTAGGCACTCCTGGAAATGGATCATTACACTCTGGGGAGAGGGTCCATTCAGCAACCAGTCGTCCAGGTAAGGGTAGACGAAGATGCCTCTGCGTCACAGAGCAGCTGCCACTACTGCCATGCACTTCGTAAACACCCGGGGAGCTGACTTCAGCCCAAAGGGCAGTACTTGGAACTGATAGTGGGACGATCCGACTATGAATCGTAGATATTGCTGGTGATGCTGATTTATCGGTACATGAAAATAGGCATCTTGCACATCCAGCAAACACATCCAATCCCCCATACGGAGATGAGGGTATATTTGCTGGAGAGCCAACATGCAAAATTTTTCTCTTCTGATGGACTTGTTGAGTGCTCGCAGATCCAGAATGGGTCTGTACTCCGACTTTTGACCTTTTTTCTTTACCAGGAAGTATCTGGAATAAACTTCTCAACCTCTTTGGGATCGTGGAACCTTCTCTATGGCTGATTTTTGGAGAAGGATGCCCACTTCCCTCTGCAGCATGTTGATCTGGTAGCATGATGACGGTACCGGAGGGATCGAGGGAGGACGACGTCAAAAACATAGAGAGTCCCCATTCTGCAGCATAGATAACACCCACTGGTCCATCGTGATGGGTCACCACTCTTGCAGGTGATTCGCAACACTTCCTCCTACTGGAGTGGTGAACGGTAATGGAGGATGCGGGCACTCATTGTTTAGCTGGAGCTTTCGTAAAGGTAGTGGACTGACGGTTCGCTCCTCTTCCCCTGTTGGGTTGCCGGCCTTGATATTGTGATTTCAGCTGACCCTGTTGGTTTTGGTTCTTTTGGTTTTGTTGGAAGGAGCGGCGATCAGTGTCTTCTCTTTTCCAGCCCCACCGCCTTCAGGGTACCTAGCTCGGTCTTCATCCGTGCCATCTCTTCATCGGTATGTGAGCCGAATAACGATGAACCGGAAAATGGCAGGTTGAGAATCCGGGATTGTGCCTCTGGCCTCAGGGCTGTGAGGCAAAGCCAGGAAGATCTTCTGGCACAAATTTCGTGGGCGTAGGAGTGGGCTGAAAGTGTGGCTCCATCCGCCGCAGCACTAATCGCCACCAAGCTGCCCTCCTGCAAAACCTCCGCGAAGTCCTTACGATCTTCCTTGGGTAGTTTTTCTGTAAAACGCTGGAGAGAGTCCCACAAAGCGCTATCATAATGCCCTAATAGAGCTGACACACTGGAGACCTTAAGCATGGATGCAGAAGTGCCACATACTTTTCTCCCCCATGAATCTTGTGTCTTGCTCTCCTTGTCTGGTGGTACTGTAGACGAGGAGGCCACTGCATGGGTCTTTCTAGCCTCAGCCACAATCACAAGAGTCCGGTGGTGGATCGGACTTCAAGAAGATGGGATCCCCCTCCGGTGGACGATACTTCTTTAGAATTCTCGCCGGTGCGGTCTTGAGAGTGGCCAGCGTGAGAAAGATGCCCATAACCGGCTTAAGAAGACCCGGTACCAATGGAAGTAACGGTCGAGAAGACGTCTTCTGGTTCAAGGTTTCGAAAATAACCGAAGAAGTACTCTGCTGAACTGCCATAAAAATGTTCCGTTTGGTAGCCCCCCTGGAAAGCACGTCCTGGAATGTGCTCACATCGTCCACAGGAGAGACCCTCGACGGTGGACTATCGGTAAGGGTGGGCAAATAGTCCCTTTTTGAGGAGTATGTTGAGGAGGTGGAAGGCATGGAGATCTGCGCCTCCTCCTTCTGCTGTGTGATCTTGATCTCCTCCTGGAGGGTGGTGCAAGTGAGCGAGTATGAGCTCTACCTCTTGGTGGAGAAAGATCTGCATCTTGTGCTAGGCGAGCCAGAGGGGACCTGTGAGCAGGACTCGGATCCCGTCTAACACCTGCCTGCTGCTTATGATCAGCTCAGAGGTGTAATGGTCGGTTCCAGCGAGGAGAGAGATGAATTGATGGAGACCTTTCTGCTCTAGCAGGAGAAGGAGGTGGAGATTTCTGTCCTCTCTGATGAGTTTTTCTACTGGACGTTGATGCCCAGAGGGAGAGTCCTGGCTACTTGAGGACGAAATAACCACCTCTGGAGAACCGGACCTGGCGATGGAACGGTGGTAGCCTGCTCTCAACATCGATGAAGGTGACGGAGAGAAGCTTACAAGGACCAACATCGACGGGGACCTCTGTCTCAACGCCGTCCGGGATGGAGATCTTTGTCTCAACGTCGATCTTCTTGTTCCCAGCGGAGACATGCGCCTAGACGCCGACTACCTCGACGGAGACCCGCGTCTCGACGTCGATCTTCTTCGCTTCGACTGGGGACTCTATCCCGACATCAAGCATCACTTCGACGGAGACTCCTGCCTCGACATCGAGCGTATCCTTTTCGACGGAGACTCCTGTCTCGACGCCGATTTTCGCTTCTTTGATGCAGGGGTCAACCTCGACGTCGAACGTTCCTTCGACAAAGGACTTTGTCTCGAGAAACCAACGGAGACCCCTGCCTCGATGTCGAGTGTCTTGCTGACGTCGACGGAAGCCTTTGCCTCAATGTCGACGAGTGGACATTCGACGACCTGTGCTTCGACGTCGATCTGCGTTGAGACCCTCACGGGGACTTCAGCCTCGACGTCGAAGATGGTGACGTGTGTCTTGGTGTCGATGAGCTGTGTCTCGACGTCGATCGTCGCTGTAGAGTCGATGGCGGAGGATCTTGTCTTGACGCCGGACGCTTTTCTAACGCCAATGGAGACTTGGCCCTCGAAGCTGGAGAACGATGCTCCTGTGCCAATGCCCTCGACGACGATTCCGCCGCCGGTGCCTTCGACATCGAGCCCGACACCGAAGGAGAACATATCGGGACCTTGCTCCTCAACGTCGATCACGGTCTCTTCTTTCTACTCACAGGAGACCTACCTCTTTCTGAGAGGCCATAAAGACGGATTCTCTCCCTGTCCTTGATGGTTCTTTTAGATAACTTCCTGCAGTGTTGACAGAAAGCAGGAGAGTGAGGCTCAGGGAGGCAGAGAATGCACACTTCATGTGTGTCTAACTTGGCCTTCTTTTTGCCACAGGCAGGGCAATCATCAAACAAAGAAAGCATTTTTGAAAGAAAAAAACTCTTTCTCCCACAAAAAAAAGGTTTAAACTTCACTCTAATATCAAAAGACGTCGAGTGAAAGCAAAAAACTCACAAGAAAACAAGGTATTTTTGACAGAAAAGCCAAACAAAAGACAGAGCTGTGAATACAGGGTCCTGACAGAAGGAGCCGGAAAGAACAACTGACCTAACTGTCACCCCTGAGGCATGATGGGAAGCTAGGGGTCATGACTGCCTTAAAGGCATGGTGCCAGTTTTTGTAAGGAAATGCTTTCATTTTCTATGTTATTGGTTTTTCAATGCTAACAATGTCTGCTTTATTTGAAGTGTTCTTTCTTCATGAGTCTTTACTCATTAAAAACAGAGTTCAAGTGCTACTTGCCCTATTGTGTTTTTATATAGTTGCAAATGCAGCTTTATGTGTGTCCTAGATGGGAGCTGCATTGGTATGAGAAAAAATGATATATGTATATATATATATATATATATATATATATATATATATATATATATATATATATATATATATATTACCTACTGGCGGTCGCCAGTAGGTAGTTATAGTTAGGACCACGTTTCCATAGGAAATCCGCAACATTCTATTTTGAATAACTTTGGCGCCGGTCGACGAATCCTCGCAAATTTTTCAAAATAGGTGGGGCGCTACGCTCCGCTCCTGCCCTGAAAGTCTTCGGGGGATTCGTCAAGCGGGGGCTGAGATAAAAGGGGGGTCCCAAAACGCGTTTTTCCCATGCATTTTTCCATAGGACCTTTAGACACAGCTACAGCCCGAACGGCTGAACAGAATTACTTGAAATTTGGCAGAGAGGTAGTCCTCAGGTCAAGGAAGTGCCTTTTGTAGGTTTGGTGTAAATCTGTTCAGTAGATTCTGAGAAAATAGCCTTTAAATCAATATATATATCTGAGCCAGCTTACGATGCGCTTACGGTGCGCTTACCGTACGCGTACGGTGGCGTGCGCGATTCTGATTGGCCCTTAGATCTTAGTAAACATTCGAATCGGTCGAAACCAGGAAGCGGCGGCCGCCATTTTCTCTCTCGCACTCTGAGGGGGGAGCTGATGAACAAATGCCAAAAACATATAAAGGGGCTGTTTAGACAGCGCCCATGCACATAACCATGTTAGTTGAGTCTTCAAAGATCCCCCAAGGCAAAAAACGGTAATTTTTTATTTTTCGAAAATTTCGCCGATTACGCTTACCGTACGCTTACCGTACGCGTACGGTAAAAAATTTGAAAAAAAAAATCCACACTCTCTCCACCCCGTGTGCAAATGGTGGCCGAAGGCCATCATTTGTGCATGGCATATAAGAGCACAGCATTTTCCCAAAAAAATTTCAACAGATTACCTATCACAAGGAAGCGCATAATATGTCCTCCATGTGCGCACGGTGCGCGAAGCGCATCGTGCGTACATGGCCCATCTAGCATAACGTGGGCACGCGGTGCGCGTAGCGCACCGCGTGCCCACCGTGCGTGCACGGCACTAACTGCGTAAAGTGGGCGCGCGGTGCGCGAAGCGCACCGCGTGTTCACTGTGCGCGCACGGTGCGTGAAGCGCACCGTGCGCGCACGGAACGAACTGCGTTAAGTGGGCGCGCATGCCACGAATGGCATAAAGTAACTTAGCATTTAAAAAACCGTACAAATTCACTGAAAAAACCATAGGTTTCACACACGTTATAGTTAGGAATTAGCATTTAAAAAACCTTGCAAATTCACTGAAAAAACCATAGGTTTCACACATGTTATAGTTAGCGGAAATTTTACTGATAAAAAACCAATGAAATTCCCCCGTTATAGTTAGTGCAGGCAACTATAACTCACGCGACCAAAATCTTCTGCTGATGACATATGTGTCTTTATGAAAAAAAAATATTTGTAATATATGTATAGCTAAAAATTTATGGAAGAAGACATGGGCAAATAAGTGTCTAAATACAGTATTAGCATCAGCAGAAGATTGCGGTCGCGTGAGTTATAGTTTCCTGCACTAACTATAACGGGGGAATTTCATTGGTTTTTTATCAGTAAAATTTCCGCTAACTATAACATGTGTGAAACCTATGGTTTTTTCGGTGAATATATATATATATATATATATATATATATATATATATATATATATATATATATATATATATAAAACAAAAAACAGCCTCTGAGCACAAGGAGCCCCCGACCCTTCAGGGCGGCCTCTTTTGAACAATGAGCACGGACCAGCCCATCAACTTGTCAACAGACACGATGCAGAGAGAGGCCCAATACCGGAGGTTAGACATTTATTTCTGGCACAGCAGCACACCAGGTCTCATAGTCCCTACGCGTTTTGGCGTTGATAGCCTTGATCACAGGTGGAGACAATCTAAAACAAAGTGCGTTCGTGCTTGCTCTTTTAACCTTGAGGTCACATGGCAGTGTCTTTTGAAATACAAGTCCCAGAATGCATGTACCATTGATTAGAATATATGGCATAGAGTCTTAATAGCTCTTCGTTGCTTTCCGTTATTGAAAAATACATTCATGGTAAATGCAAAAAAGTCACTGTTAAAATCTTTACTCACACCGTCATGTGAATAATTATTTTCTACAAGTGCTCACATTTAGACGGTAGCCAGGAAAAATCCCCTTCCTCCGGCACGATCAGAGTGGGATGTAAACCCCTCTTAATCTCTTCCTCGGTCGTCACGCTTTCGCTGAAATAGCTTCCTCCATAGGCGTGTGACTGGCGAGTGGGTCATGCTCCCGATTTAATGACAAAAAACAGCCTCCGAGCACAAGGAACCCTGACCCTTCAGGGCGGCCTCTTTTGAACAATGAGCACGGAGCAGCCCATCAACATGTCAACAGACACGATGCAGAGAGAGGCCCAATACCGGAGGTTAGACATTTATTTCTGGCACAGCAGCACACCAGGTCTCATAGTCCTTACGCGTCTCGGTGTTGATAGCCTTGATCACAGGTGGAGACAATCTAAAACAAAGTGTGTTTGTGCTTGCTCTTTTAACCTTGAAGTCACATGGCAGTGTCTTTTGAAATACAAGTCCCAGAATGCATGCAATACCTGTATATATATGTTTCCCATATATAATTTGTATTATTTCCGGGGTCCCCGCACATGGGCGGGAATATTCAGTGCTTATGACTATTGATGAGGATTCCCTGGAAGAGAAGTGACCACATCACACCCATACTGTTTTCTCTTCGATGGCTTCCCATCGAAGCAAGGTCAATTTACAAGACTGCCTGTATCTCCCACAAAGCCTTGCACACATCCTCCCCTTGATACCTAGCGAACACATTTAAAATCTCTGGAGGCTCTAGACCTTCACGTAATGCAGAAAAATTACTACTTGTGCCTCCCACCTTCAAAGGGGAAAGATCGATGGCTCAATCCTTCTCAGGCAATGTGGTGAGAATCTGGAACTCGCTTCCTCCACTACTTCCTACCACTACCTCTACCCGGACCTTCAAATCCGACCTCAAATCTCTTCTCTTTGAAAGACACATCTAGAACTAATACACCCCCTTTCATGTCCCTCAAGGAAGTTCTTCCATTATTGTAAATTTGTAATCTATGCCTGTACAATCTTCATCCTATTGTGTTTTTTGTGTTAATGCCATGTATTGTTTTATTTTACCTTTTCTTGTTTCTCTTTTGTTTCTGTAACGTGTAAATATGTAATATTCTCCTCATGTAACTTACTTGGTTCTATTGTGAAGCGCTCTGACACCTTTGGGTAAAGTCTGCGCTATATAAAAATGCATTGAATAAATAAATAAATGCAATAATAAATATTAGAATGTTATGAGCACTCCGTTGGCACCGCCCTGTGGGTGCAGACACAGAGATATCGAGTGCCAATGGCAGATTTCTTATCTAATCTGTGTTAAGTATGGGCACTGACGCGTGCACTGAAATGCGGTGATTTATTAAGGCCTCGGAGGCCGTCTGCACTCTTGTGCACACGGTCTGAGTACTGATCGTCAACAGCCCGGTACTTGGGCCCTTCACCATAAGGGAGAGAACGATCGAGGCTTCGGCGCCTAAAAACGTGCCAGCGAGGGGCATCCGGGACTGCCAGTGCAGGCTCGCAGGGGGCTTCTTCGAAGCAAACACTCTCGCCAATATTCATTAAGCGCCATCAGAAACACTTCTCGGCTTCTTGGCGGCTGCTCCCATTGACATCGCTAATGGAGCCTCGCGGGAAGCACATAATATGTACTTCGGGGTCTAAGGGGGCCTGCGTGGCCTGCTCCTCCCACACGGCCTTCCCGGCTGCTCAGTGAATGCACCTGTTACATACAGCGCTTAGAAACAGAAGTAAGGGGTCGTGACGCGTTATATAAACGTATTATTATTTATTGAGAGGTAGGGGTCTCGAAAGGCGAGAAGGTCTGCTGGGGCAGAGAGACTCAAATGGCAACTCACTGCCGGGAATTTCCCAATGTCATTTTGGCCAGAAGGTGCTGAAACCGAATGAATAAAGACAAAGGCAGCTCCAGGTGGGTTTTCGATATAAACTGATTGTGCACGTCACGAGGGCGCTTTTCAGCCAGCCCTGCCTTTCTAGCTGCAGCACTAAGCATGCTGGGACTTGCAGTGTCAACTGTACGAATGGGCCTTCTTTAGGCACCAGCACGCTTAGTGCTCTATGGTAAAGACACATAAAATGGGGTCAACAACAGACAGCTGCGTTTGTACGTTGATTCGTTATATCTAGGGAGCTGTCTTCAATTTCTGGCGCCTCTTTCAAGATTTTTACTTTTGGTTGAGGACGTCACCATAAGAAATGTCAAATGACCAGTTACGGATGCTTTCTACTAAAATTCAGACGCACCCTCTTGATCCTAAACGTAAATGGAATTTTGAGCAAAAACCTAGATGTCCTTGTCTTTATTTTTGTATGACAATCATGTCAATTCAACTGATTAAATAGCAGAAAATTCACTTCATCTTTCCTTCTTCACACCTAGAGATCAATGTTGAAAACCCACATGCTGAAATGGGGCCCAGTAAAAACCTTTTGTAACACATCGACTGGATTTTCTTCAAGCATCCCAGGGCCTTAGATTTGAAGTAGGAAGCTACCTCATCGGTGCTTAATTTGTAAAAAACAAATAAGTGCCAGGGCTCTCGTCAGGAGGTCCCTGCAGCTTGCACCACATATTGCCCCTGCCAGCGCTGCCAATGACAGTACCAACACAAATCCTTCAAGTGTGACAGTTCTGATTATTTCAGGCCCCCAATGCTATAAGAATGGCTTGGACAACAGGTAATAGTCATTTTTAATGTATGTTGAGTTATCAATTAACTGTTGTTGTGGTCATCTCTAAAAAAGTTAGACAGCGCCACCTTGTGGGAGGCTGTCACAAGCACCGGTGTTGACAACTGAGTGCCGGTGCTGAGCACCCGAAACCACCGGCTCAAATTAAGCACTGCACCTCACACAATCAAACAACAGATATGCAAATGCACAATTCAGTTCTGGGTCTGTACCTAGCTAATGACTGATTGTTGCTGTTGTATTGCAGCACTGATATATCGCTTACGACCCCTATGTGGGGCACTGATGCTCTTGCCACCACAAGAGTATAGAAACCTAAGGCAACTCCAAATTATTTTTAAAGAAACATTCTTTTAGTATACTTTCTGTATGAAGGGCTCACAAACTAACGAGCGTAGGGTGAATATAATACAATTATTTTATTTACAATCACCACCAGTAAAAAATATTTTAAAAACATGTTGCTATTGCTCTTGCCAACATGGGCAGAAAGCTACACCATGTCTGGAGTGTGGTTGGAAGGCTGTTTGCTTCAGACACCCATAAGGGGTGCACGTGATTAGGCCCAGGAAGCACCCGTGGGTCCCGGCTCCACCTGTGCTCCCCTCACTCCCTAGCTAGGGCAGGGCAGCGAGCTGTGGTGCCCCAGGGCTTAGCAGTGGAGTGGATGAGGAGCTGTGAGAGGTAGACAAGCTGTTTGTGGCGTTTTTTCTGTACGCTGGCAGCTTTGAGTAGCTCGACAGCTCCTTTTATGGTATTTCTTGAGACCAAAGACTACTCAGCTGGTTACTGCACCGGGTTGTCCGACCTAAAATCTTGTTTATACTTTTGGTTCTGAGGTGGCACAGTTGAAGGGAGAAAAGACTGTTGCTCCAATAAAGCGATAAAAACTTGTTGGAAATGCTTTACTAAACTACTCCTGTGACATAACATTAAGGTAAGCAATTAAAAAGAAACTTTTGTGAGGGGTTACAGTGACATATCTGACACGCCAATGAAATGAAGTGCTCACAGAATATTTTTGGGATGATTGGGTAATACTTCCAGATACAAGATGCTTTATCAACAAAACAAAAGCAAAGGTTGCCGTTTCCATGTTTGCCAGAGGAATATTTGCTGTAGGTTGGACCAGTGCGAGCGATAGGAGGGAGTTATTGTATATTTTGCTGACCTCGAAAACTCACTGGTGCTCATGGTTCTGCGGTGTTTGCCTTGGCCTAGTATGGGTTATCACTATTTGTTTTAATAATCATACAATTCCAATTGCTACGGCCACCAAACAGTCACTGGATAAAAATGGCTACTTATTGTCTTTTGCACTATCTCACAGTGGGAACACTTTTTGACATAATAACACTAACAATAGTTTCAGACACCTATACAATACGCTCAGTTCTTTAATGGAAATGTAAAAGTACAGGTACTCCTTGTCTCAGAGTACCTCTTTGCTACTGAGAAGTGCCAGTGCTCTCCCATTAAAAAAACTTGGAGCAGTGCTGAAAGTGCCGGCACTTGCCCTTCTAAATTAAATAAGCACAGGTACTGAGAACCTGATAGTACCTTGCCATGTAGAGCAGTATGCTGCATTTATGGTTTATTTCTACAAGGCTTACAAAATATAACACATTTTTAAAATAAGAAGCTGACATCAGCTACTTAGGGGCCCTGCACATAAAAAGTGCCTAGACATGTTTTGTTTCTGAGTGTGCATTATACGAAAATTTGAAAACATGAAGCAAGATGGAAAACACAAATCATAGGTGCCTTGCGTCATTTATAACGAAAACTGCCACCACAATAACTTATGCCAGCAAGATGAATGAGTTTATTACGAGCTTGCTGTTGAAATCTACAATGATCTGCAGGTCACACCTTCTGGGCACTGCCAACTGAGCCTTGCATCCATCCCAGGTCAGAGAACTGGGTAATTATTGCACCTGCTATTTACAGCGCTTAGGGATGCCAGCATTAAACACTGCTATGTGTTTCGGCACGCACATACATGCACATAATGCTCCACAACAGGCAATCACTGACCAATGTCCACTTATAACCATTTCTATTTTGACCTCACCAGCCACTATCCAGTAAGAACCATCACTATTCTGACCTTCTCGGCCTATATCCTCTAAGAGCCATCACTATTATCACCACATCACAACTATCTACTAAGAACTATCACTAATCTGACCTCGCCAGCCTCAAACCAATACGGACTATCCCTATACTTAACGCACCAGCCACTAATGACTAAGAACCATCACTATAATAACCTCAATGGCCACTATCCAATACGAACCATTACTATAGTGACCTTGCCAGCCCCTATCTAAGGAGCTCATCAGGCACTATCCACTAAGAACCACCTGTATTCTAACCTCAACTGCCACTATCCAGTAAGAGCCATCACTATGCTGACCTCACGGACTATTACCCCAGATGCAGGCTCCAGACCTAGACACAAGAGTCCAGACAACGCCTCCAGAACTGAAAAAATTATCCCAAATGCGGGCTTCAGAACTGGACACAATACTCCAGACGTGGCATCCAACACTAGAGTAATTACCCCAGATGCAGCCTCCAGAACCGGATACAATACTTCAGATGTGGCTTCCAGAACTAGAGTAATTACCCCCGATGTGGCCTCCAGTACTGGAGTAATTACCTCAGATGTGACCTCCAGAACTGGGCATAATACTCCAGACCTGGCATCCAAAACTGGAGCAATTACCCCACATACAGCCTCCAGACCTGAACACAATACTCCAGACGTGGCATCCAAAACTCAATCAATCAATCAGACATTTTTAAAGCGCAACACTGTTATCCCTAAGAGTAACTGGGCTCTGAGGGTGTTGAATCTCCATTGAAAAGCCAGGTCTTAAGTTTCTTCTGGAAGTATGCCAGGGAAGGTGCTGTCCGGAGGTGGAGGGGCAGGTGGTTCCAGGTCTTGGTGGCGATGTAGGAAAATGTGCTGCCGCTGCTACGGCTATTTAGGATGTGGGGTGTGTGCGAGAGAGAGTGAGGAAGAGCGCCGATTCCTTGAGGGCTGATGGAAGTTCAATCAGTTGCTGATGTATGATGGTCCTTGGTCGTGAATAGCTTTGTAGACGTGTATGAGGATCTTAAACTGGCATCACTTCTGGATGGGGAGCCAGTGGAGCATTCTGAGGTATGGGGTGATGTGAATCCATTTGGGGAGGTCCAGGGTGAGTCGGGCTGAGACGTTCTGTGTGGTCTGGAGTCTTCTGCGGTGTTGGGTGGGGATTCTGGCATAGAGAGTGTTGCTGTAATCAAGGCGGTTGTTAATGAGGGCCTTTGTGATGATTTCTCTGGTGTTGACTGGAATCCATCCGAAGATTCTGGGAAGGTTGTGGAACAGGAGGAGGTGCCTGCATTGACATCTTTTCATGGTCAGTTGGCTGTCGAGGATGATGAAGAGGTTGCGCGCATGGTCAGTCAGTGTGCGCGTGGGTCCAAGTACTGGTGGCCACCAGCTGTGGTCCGAAATGGAGGAGTTCTTCCCAAAGAGAAGTACTTCTGTTTTGTTGAGTTTGAGGCAGTAGTCACTCGTCCAATTGGCTACGTTAGCTATGGCATCGCAGAAGTTGGTTCTGGCGGTAGAGAGGTCCTCGGTGAATGAAAAGATTAGCTGAGTGTTGTCTGCGTAGGAGATTAAGTTGTCATGGGCTCTGATGACATCTACGAGGGAGGTCATCTAGATGTTAAACAGGGTGGGGCTGAGGGATGATCCTTGTGGTACATCGCAGATGATGCTCTTGGGTGCTGAGATGAAGGGGGCATTTGCTCTGTTTGCGGCCTGTAAGGAAGGAGGCAAACCACTTGAGGGTGTTTTGCTGTATGCTGATGTAAAATATAACTATAAATAAGAGTGATGAGGGTATGGTGGGAGATGGTGTTGAACGCAGCAAGGGTTGAGGAGAATCAGGGCCACAGATTCATCATGGTGTAGGAGCGTTCTGATGTCATATGTGGCAGCGAACAGCGTGGTCTCGGTGCGGCGGTTGGTATGGAATCCTGATTGTGAGGAGTCGAGGAGGGGGTTGTGTTCCAGGTATTCGGTGAGCTGTTGATTTATGGCATTCTTGAGTACTTTGGCTGGGTAGGAGAGCAGGGAGATCGGTCAGTAGTTTTTGAGGTTGTTGCAGTTGGCAGAGGGTTTCTTCGGAAGAGGTCTTACCTTTGCATATGTCCATCATTCTGGGAAGGTCGTTGTTAAAGATGCTGGCGAGCTCCATGCTGTTCGGGTTGTTTACGAGGTTTAGGAGATGGTGGGGGGAGAGGGCAGTGGTGCCCCGGAGTGGAAGGAAGACATGATGACTGTGGTGGTCTGATTGGTGAGTGAAGACCAGGTGGTGATCGTTTGGCTGCTGTCGGCTGGAGGGTAGAGGTTGCCAAGACTGAGGGAGGTGGGTTGGGGGTCGAAGGTGTTGTTGATGTGGCGATTTTGCTGTGGAAGTAGTCCGAGAGGGTGTCACAAAGTTCTTGGGAGGGGTAAAAGGTGTTCTCTATGTCTTTTGGGTTGGAGAATTCCTTGACTATTTTGAAGAGCTCTTTCGTGTGGTTAGCCACGGTTTTGATGTGGGCTGCTCTCCTGGCCTCCTTGAGGCATAGATGGTAGTGCTGAGGGTTGCTTTGTGAGTGGCTCTGTCAGAGATATTCTTAGTGATTTCCCATATCTTCTTGAGTCGGTAGCAGTTGCATTCGGTGGTTTTGAGCTCTTGTGGTGTACCAACTCACTTGTTTCAAGGTTTTGTTGGTTTCCACAGGATGACTTTGTCGGCGCATTTGGTGATCCAGAAGGAGAAGTTCAGGACAGCCTGACCGAGGTCTGCTGCCATTTCGGATTGTGTGGAGCTGAGGGCCTGAGTCCACTGAGTCTTGGTTACCTTGCTTCAGCTTCGGTGGGACGGGCAGTCGTTTTTGGCACTGGTGTGCTGTGGGTCGGAGATGGTCAAGCGGATGATGGCGTGGTCGATCCTGGTGAGATCAGTGATGTGAGTATATCTTACTTTGTTGCTGGAGGTAAAGATGAAGTCGAGTGTGTGTCAGGCTTTGTGCGTGGGTTCAGTGATCCGTTGGGTGAGACCGATGTTGCACAGGTTCTCCAGAAGGGTAATGGAGTTGGCGGTGGCGACGTGGAAATTGAAGTCGTCGAGTAGGATGTATTGGTGAGAGTCGATGGCCAGGGGGACGATGTGGTTGGAAACGGCGTAGCAGAGAGCTGGACGGGGTCCTGGGAGTCTGTGCTTAAGAGCACCTCTTATCGTGCTCTTAGCGTTGGTCTGTAGCCAGAAGTTGAAGTGCTCTCTGAGAGGAGTTGGGTCGTCTTTGGTGACTGTACATCGGATGGTTTCCCTGAAGATGATGGTGATGCCTCCGCCATGTTTTTTGGAACGGTCTCGGTGGATCATCTTATAGCCGTCAGGAGTGATGTGGCGATGTTGGGGGTTCAATGAAGGGTTGATCCAGTTTTCGGTGATGAAGGCGACATCAGGGGAGAGGGTTGTGATGGTATCCCAGATTTCCGTGGCGTGTTTGCATAGGGTGCGAGCATTGAGCAAGATACATTGGAGCTGTTTTGTGTTGTTTGTAGTCTTCTGATTGGGAGTGTTGTGGGGTTCCGTTCAGGTAGGAGGTCCAGGTGAATGGTCCTTTAGTTGATCGCGGGGAGGCCGTGAAGCAGTTGTTGTTGGGGCATCCGGGGTCCAGGGCCAAGAGCTCCTAGGAGTGTAGCAGTGGATGGTGGGAGGGCCAGGGGTCCTGGCGCTGGGTGTGGTTTAGGCGCAGACGGGCTTCCCTTTGGCGCGCCATCGGCGCTGCTGTGCAGAGACCTGCATAAGTAGTCCTGTGAGGTGCGAGAGGCTGTCAAAGAGGCCAGAAGGCCAAGAGCAGGAACAGCGATGAGGCTAGAAAAATATGGCAAGAAACCCCGAAGGCAAGAGTCTAACCACAAAGGACAGAGCCTATAATAGGATTATAAGATTAACCCCAAGGAAATAAAAATAATAATGAGCCTATGGTGATATTTACCCCAGCACAGCAGAAGGAAGTGCCTTGCCAGCAGATCTCTGGACAGCGGTCTTGAACACGAGGCAGCGGGAACTGGGATCGCAATCCTGGTCTCGAGGGCTGCCAGGAGCTGTCACCAGTGGGGAGAGGAGGGCAAGACCAGACCTTAAGTAATTACCCCAGATGCGTCTTCCAGAACTGGACGCAATACTCCAGACCTACCCTCCAGAACTGGAGTAATTACCCAGATGCAGCATCCAGAACTGGGCACAATACTCCTGACTTGGCCTCCAGAACTGGAGTAATTACCCCGGATGTGGCCTCCAGAACTGGACACAATATTCCAGACATGGCACCCGAAACTGGAGTAATTACCCCAGATGCAGCCTCTAGAACTGGACACATACTCCAGATGTGGCCTCCAGAACTAGAGTAATTACCTCAGATGTGGCCTCCAGAACTGGAGTAATTACCTTAAATGTGACCTCCGAAATTAGTGTAATTACCCCAGATGTGGCCTCCAGAACTGAAGTAATTATCCCAGATGAAGCCTGTAGAGTTGGACACAATTCTCCAGGCGTTGGCCTCCAAAACTGGCTCCAGATTCAGCCTCCAGAACTGGACACAATACTCCAGACCAGGCCTTCCAAACTGGAGAAATGATCTCAGGTGCAGCCTCCAGAACTGGACAAAATATGAAAGTTCAGGCCTGTAAGAACTGGCCGTAACCCTCAAGCTAGGCGTAAAGCAACATATGCTGAGGGCTTAACTAGGGACCAGTGGTTCGGGAATTTTACTAAATAAAAAACGGGTGGTTTAAGATACATTTTCCCGCAATTGTGTGCGTTATCTGATTCATGACACGCCGAGGGAATGGCGAGGAACTGATACTGCACATAAGACCAAGAAAGACGATCTTCAGCTTGCTGCCAGAGGCGAGGAGCGAGGGGGGCCTGTGAAAGAGATGCGCGCACTGCAGACTGTCAGTCTGCGCTCACTGGGGAGCTTTATGTACCTGGAAGTGAATAACACTGGCCATTCATGCAGCCGCCTCGCTGCTCCTTTGGAGTGCAGGCAATGGCCGCCACAATCAGGCTACAATGGGGCTGCAGACAGACCCTGACCTTCCACTTGGCATCACAAAGGCCAGCAGAGGCCGGGGCAAGCTCTCTGGCACCAGGGCTGCCTCACTCGATGCCCGTGAAGGAAGCTCCCTCAGAAGTGCATGGGCGCAGGGAATCCCTAATGGTCCCTGTCATACAATGGCCTTCGAGACAGCCTCATGCACTGGCCGGAAGCCCGGGGTCTCCCTGGCTTCTGCACTGCACGGTTGGGGAGCCCAATGTCAGCAGGCGCGGTCCGAAGCATAGAGAGGAGCGGGGACTGGCCGCAGAGACGGCAAGCTAAAGATATCCATTCACGGGTTTCCAGTTGCTTGTTTGGGTATAGCGCTAGGAAGCGAGCGCGGACTCGGGAATTAGTCCCCTGAGCACGAATCCTGCTCTTGCTCCTGGTACCGGTGGCAGTACACTGGCACTGCCAGGCACCTCCAGGGGGCACAGTGCAATGCTTGAGTTTCACAAATAGGCCCTACGTGGTCCCCAGCGTCACCCCTTGCCCCCTCCGTCCTGCAGCTCCTAGAAGCCGCGCCATGTAATCTGCCAGTCCCAGGCCTCTTTCATACATCTTGGCATGTAGTTTACTACCGCTGCGGCCGGGCATGCGCCAGTGCCTGCCCGCTGCTGCGGAGTTGAAGGTACGAGAAGCTGCAGAGTGTGGGCTCTGCGCAGGCCCACGTGTGAAGCGCTGCGAGCGCACAGTGCACCCACCAGGGAGCACAGTCGTCAACCGTGCATTAGATGCAGCAGCACCGGGCACACCCCGCCCCTAGCCGTCTTTTCAGAGCCAGCTCCTGCCTGCACTAGGCCTCGTGTCCCATACACAGATTACAGTTCTCTTTCGCGCAAGCCACTCTTTAGAAATGGACAATGCTCTAAGGCTACAATTTCTGTCTTAAAGCACTCGACTTGACAAGTAGCTGTCCCAAGGAGTGTGGGCGGCAGGGTGGTGGCAATAACCTGGGATGCCCTCTGAAAACTCTGGTCAGGGCATACCAGGGCATTATTGTTCTCTCCGCACACCTAACGTTACAGATCATGAATTGCGGTGCTAAACAAAGGCATTCGTCTCACAGAAACAGTGCGCCCGGGGTTAAATCCAGCATTGAGTTTAAATCTCTTTAAAAATAGGCCAGGCAGAAGTCGGGCCGGCTACTTTCCACTGAACGGCGATTCCCTAAGTGAAGCAGCATATTGGAATAGCGCGAGTCTTGAGAGTTGCCCTCAAGTAGTACAGGTGAATGTAAAGTTATGTGCACACTTGTTCTATATAAACTGTGTAGCGGGCGACATTTGTGTTCATTGGTAATACGTAAATGCATTTTATGTAAAAAAAGAAAAAAGACGCGCTTCTTAAATAGCGTTTATCTCAATTCCACAGTGAGCCGATGGTACACCCTCAATTGAAGTTAAGAACCACACATGTAGTTTTTCTAAAAACCTCTACTGCTTCTCTTCTAAAATGGCCTGTGGGTCCAATCATGTCAGATTTGCCTTCTATAGATTGTCTTTACGTCACCACCACGATGGCCCAAGGGCACCTGCTTGATGTTCCAGTTAAGTGTTACACATTGTGTGTGGTGTTAGATGCTTATCTCACTGCCCTCATACCTGGGGCGTCAGTTAGACCTGGGGTTTCCTCGGCCCTCCGCGTTGAATTGGATACAATCTGTGTAGCCCGCCACCAGGCTGCACCAAGGAGTCTTTCCCTGGTTTCACCGTTTGTTCTCTCCATCTGTAATTATCTGCCAGCCCCTGTGCCATGTCGAGAGGTAAACAGACATTTTTATTTTGTAACAAGTAATTCTTTCGTGCATTGCCCCCACGTCTTCCATGCTCACTACCTACCCTGGGACACCCCGCAGCAACAGCCCTCCTGTGTGGTCCCTGCACCCCGAAGGGACCAGGGGCCAGGTCCTCCCCCACATGCCCCCACGCACTGTGAACAGCAGACACATTGAGTCTCCGATGGGGCACCCGCTGTAAAATGCTAATGGCACCTGCTAAGGACTTAAGAGGCCTAAACGGGCGCCTTGTCACCCTTTGTCGGGCACAGACGAGGGGGTTGGCGCCGGGGTCCCTTTGAAGAGGGGGCTCAGAGCTCATTACTTGCCCTAATGAGCACCCTCACTCTGGGCCCTGATGACGGGGACTTTCTGGAGGGATCTACACCTGAATGAGCGACCCTCGCGGGGGGGGAGCGCACCTGAATGGGTCTTGGCCTCTCGGCTGGGACTGTGGCGTCTGCTGGTTGGGGATATTTTCAGTTCCCTGCTGGGTGGCTGACTGGAGCACGGCCTTGGACCCAGGGAGGCGGGCGCCTCGTGGTCCTGGTTGGGGATGGAAATCCCTGGTCTCGGCGGCCTTGGGCTGAGTTAGGCCCCGTGAGAACGCCCCTAGAGCTGCCGGGGAGCAACAAGCCTTGGAGGTGGAGGGGGTGAAACTGGAGGTGAGAGAACCCCCGTGACCGATATCGGCCCACTGAAGGGAACACGATTACTGCCACTGGGAGGCAAGGCTCATTAATTGATAAATATAACTACGATGACACGAGATTGCAGAAAACAACCCGGTCACCAGCTACACAATTTCCCGAAGAAGAAGAATAGTTTTATATATACCGCAAACAAGCACTGTTTCGCCGTTTCTAAGCACCGTCTATAACAGATGTTTATATGACCCCATTTAATGGCACTGCATGATGTTTCTTTTTACAAACCACTGGGCCCTTGTACTTTTAATAAGCACCAACCCTGCAGTAATCAAATATAGAAGGATATGAACAAGAAGTTCTGAGTCGGGACACCATGCCCCTAGCGAGAGAAACATCTGCTAACCCTTTATTTCGAAGGGCGACTCCCTCTTTTTTACTAAGCAATATTATTTTGTCACCAGTTTCTACGTTTTTCACCACAACCTCACCCTCTCTAGTAATGCCAGAGTTAAAACAGAGTTAAAAAAAGTCCCAGTTTCTGCTACCAAATATCTCTCTCTCTCTCTCTCTCTCTCTCTCTCTCTCTCTCTCTCTATATATATATATATATATATATATATATATATATATATATATATATACACACACACATGTACTTATATACACACACACACACACACATATATATATATATATATATATATATATATATGTATATATATTCACTGAAAAAACCATAGGTTTCACACACGTTATAGTTAGGAATTAGCATTTAAAAAACCTTGCAAATTCACTTAAAAAACCATAGGTTTCACACATGTTATAGTTAGGTGGACATTTCACTCGTAAAAAAACCAATGATATTCCCCCGTTATAGTTACTTCAGATAACTATAACTCGCGGGCCCGCAATCCACTGCTCATGACGTCACATATTACATCACTCATGACTTGGTCAGTGGCATCACTCATGACATCACTGATGACATCATCCTTGTGATAGAGTGGCGGTCGCGCGAGTTATAGTTATCTGAACTAACTATAACGGGGGAATTTCATTGGTTTTTTACGAGTGAAATGTCCACCTAACTATAACATGTGTGAAACCTATGGTTTTTTAAGTGAATTTGCAAGGTTTTTTAAATGCTAATTCCTAACTATAACGTGTGTGAAACCTGTGGTTTTTTCAGTGAATTTGTACGTTTTTTTAAATGCTAAGTTATGTATGTATTATTATATTTTTTATATATTTATTTTACAATAAACTACGTATTAAAAAGTTTTTTAGTTTTTTTTAGGGTTTTTCACGGTGCGCGCACCGTGCACGCACCCCGCGAATTTTTGAAAAAAATTAAAATGTTTTTTTTTGCCTTCGGGGTCCTTCAGGGACCCCCTGACAAAGGCTAGGGGGTCAGGAACTCTCTACCCTGCCCCCTTTTCAAGTTTGCCACCTTCCTTTTTCACTCTCGCACTCAAAACAAACAAAATGGCGGCCGACACTTCCTGATTTCGACCGATTCGAACGTTGGCTGACATTTAACCACCAATCAGAATTACGCTCGCGCACGTTATGGTGCACGCATATATAGTTATTTATGTGCTTTTAACTCAATTTTCTCAGGAACTACTGAACAGATTGACTCCATATATGCAAAAGGCACTTCCCTGACCTGAGGACTACCTCTTTGCCAAATTTCAAGTAATTCTGTTCAGCCGTTCGGGCTGTACCTTCGACTAAAAGTCCTATGGGAAAATGCATGGGGAAAATGCGTTTTAGGACCCCCCTTTTTTCTCGGCCCCCGCTTGACGAATCCCCCCGAGACTTTCAGGGTAGGAGCTGAGCGGAGCGCCCCATTAGTTTTGAAAATTTCGCGAAGATTCGTCACCCGGCGCCAAAGTTATTCAAAATAGAATTTTGAGATTTCCTATGGAAACACGGTCCTAACTATAACTATCTACTGGCGACCGCCAGTAGATTATATATATATATATATATATATATATATATATATATATATATATATATATATATATATATATATTACCTACTGGCGGTCGCCAGTAGGTAGTTATAGTTAGGACCACGTTTCCATAGGAAATCCGCAACATTCTATTTTGAATAACTTTGGCGCCGGTCGACGAATCCTCGCGAATTTTTCAAAATAGGTGGGGCGCTACGCTCCGCTCCTACCCTGAAAGTCTCGGGGGGATTCGTCAAGCGGGGGCTGAGATAAAAGGGGGGTCCCAAAACACATTTTTCCCATGCATTTTTCCATAGGACCTTTAGACAGGGCTACAGCCCGAACGGCTGAACAGAATTACTAGAAATTTGGCAGAGAGGTAGTCCTCAGGTCAAGGAAGTGCCTTTTGTAGGTTTGGTGTAAATCTGTTCAGTAGATTCTGAGAAAATAGCCTTTAAATCAATATATATATATGAGCCAGCTTACGGTGCGCTTACTGTACGCTTACCGTACGCGTACGGTGGCGTGCGCGAGCGCGATTCTGATTGGCTCTTAGATCTTAGTAAACATTCGAATCGGCCGAAACCAGGAAGCGGCGGCCGCCATTTTCTCTCTCGCACTGAGAGTGATGTTTAAAATATAAAGCTCAAAAACATGTAAAGGGGCTGTTTAGACAGCTCCCACACACATAGCAATGTTGAGGGAGTCCCCAAAGATTCCCCAAGGCCAAAAACTGAATTTTTATTTTTTCGCTAATTTCACCGATTACGCTTACCGTACGCGTACGGTAAAAAATTATATAAAAAAAAAAATTATCCACACTCTCCCCACCCCGTGTGCAATTGGTGCCCGAAGGTCACCATTTGTGCATGGCTTATAACATATACGAAAAATTAAAATATTACCTTTCAAAACGAAGTGCATCATATGTCCTCCATGTGCGCACGGTGCGTGAAGCGCATCGTGCGTACATGGCCCATCTACGCGCACCGCGTGCCCACCGTGCGTGCACGGCACTAACTGCGTAAAGTGGGCGCGCGGTGCGCGAAGCGCACCGCATGCTCACTGTGCGCGCACGGTGCGCGAAGCGCACCGTGCGCGCACGGAACGAACTGCGTTAAGTGGGCACGCACGCCACGAATGGCGTAAAGTAACTTAGCATTTAAAAAAACGTACAAATTCACTGAAAAAACCATAGGTTTCACACACGTTATAGTTAGGAATTAGCATTTAAAAAACCTTGCAAATTCACTGAAAAAACCATAGGTTTCACACATGTTATAGTTAGCGGAAATTTTACTGATAAAAAACCAATGAAATTCCCCCGTTATAGTTAGTGCAGGCAACTATAACTCACGCGACCAAAATCTTCTGCTGATGACATATGTGTCTTTATGAAAAAAAAATATTTGTAATATATGTATAGCTAAAAATGTATGGAAGAAGACATGGGCAAATAAGTGTCTAAATACAGTATTAGCATCAGCAGAGGATTGCGGTCGCGTGAGTTATAGTTGCCTGCACTAACTATAACGGGGGAATTTCATTGGTTTTTTATCAGTAAAATTTCCGCTAACTATAACATGTGTGAAACCTATGGTTTTTTCAGTGAATATATATATATATATATATATATATATATATATCACTGAGGCCTGATATAGTTAGGAATTAGCATTTAAAAAACCTTAGAAATTCACTGCAAAAACCATAGGTTTTAGGGTTGTTATAGTTAGCTGGACATTTCACTCGAACAGAACCATTGAAATTCCTCCGATATAGTTAGTTGTACTAACTACATCTCGCACGCCCGCAATCCACTCCTGATGATGTCACATATTACATAATTCATGACATAGTCAGTGACATCACCGATGACATCTCAAATGACATCACTGATGACATCATCCAGTGAATGTGGTTTGGTTCGTTATTTAAATATGTATTATATATATAGCAATTTGCATTGAAGAATGAGTGTATATATAAATATAACTATCTGGATGGAGGATTTAGTAGCAGTGTGATTGACTGTTTACTTGACTAATTTATAGTGTCTCACTAAATATATTGGATAGTGACTAAACTGTGTGAATATCTGTATCACTTTGTCATTTGTTGTGTAAACTGCTTCTCCAGTTGGTTACTAGCTATGTGAAAGTCTATATTAGTTACTGATTAGTTAACTGAGTATTTGTATGGGCGAGTGAATGTGTGTGTGGTTCGGTGGGGGGTGTGTGACTGCCCAAAGATGTGTGAATAGTTGATTCAGTAGGTATCTGAAGTTAAAACTACATGTTATAACAGTTGTTTGGGTGAGTGAATATCTTTATGATTGTGGCGATGAGCAAATATATCTCTCAATGGTACATGTCCAACAAACTAGAAAATAAAAGCCAGTGTATGTGTCAGTTGTTGTATATAAATAAGTATACATAAGACTCAGTGATTGTATGAGTGACTGTATGGATAACTGTATACTTAAAATAGTGATTTTATAACACACTAAGTATGAGTTATTATCTATATGAATAGATGAAGTGGTGTTTTTATAAGTGTATAGCTAAGTAAAAGTAAGTATGATCCATTGTTTGCATAAGTGAGTAGGATGACTTCATAAGTGATTAGGATGTGTGCTGGTGTGTAATGTCGATATAGGTGTATAAGTATATTTGATAGTGTTCTATTGATCATTGACAGCATGTATGAGTGAATCTATAGGTAAGTGATTAGATGTGTGTATAGATCTAGGAATCACTGAGTGGGTGTTTAGAAACTTGTATTGGTGTGTTAATCGTTTTAAATCTGGCACTCTGTATTTTACAGTGAGTGATGAAAGGTTATACTAGTGTATGATGAGGTGTATCTGATTGTCACGTGGATGATGTCATCAGTGATGTCATCAGTGATGTCATTTGAGATGTCATCAGTGATATCACTGACCATGTCATGAATGATGTAATATGTGACATCATCAGCAGTGGATTGCGGGCGCGCAAGATGTAGTTAGTACAACTAACTATATCAGAGGAATTTCAATGGTTTTGTTTGAGTGAAATGTACAGCTAACTATAAAACCCCTAAAACCTATTGTTTTTTCAGTGAATTTCTAAGGTTTTTTAAATGCGAATTCCTAACTATACCAGGCCTGAAACCTATGGTTTTTTCAGTGAATTTCAAAGGTTTTTTAAATGCTAATTCCTAACTATAAAAGGCCTGAAACCTATGTTTTTTTCAGTGAATTTCAAAGGTTTCGTAAATGACAATTTTTAATGTATTAATTGTTATACTGATTTTTTTGATACTGATATACTACTATTTAATTTTAGATATTTTATTTTTTTAATTACATTATAATTACATTATACATTACAATACAAAATATACTTTCTCAGAATGAAATACTTTAGTTTAAATACTTTGCAAATAGGCAATAGACTTTTAAGTACAGTAGTTACAGTTGTTGCAATGGACAACACAATTTCAAACACAATGCAACATTGTGCTCAATGTGAATTTCTAGTCAAATGCAATTAGTTACTTTATGGATTACTTTTCTAACCACAGGACTGGATCCTAGATTCAGTCCTTGGACATCTCCTGTAAACAGTTGAGTAAAAGCATTTTGGTTACAGTAGTGATTTTTAAGGAATATTATTGTATTTTAAAAGTTGACACTTAGAAATTTTTTCACATAGATTCACCAATGTGATCCTATGGCAGAAAATTCACTTAGCAGGTAAGTAGTGTTATCGTTACTTTTTCTTACTCAGTGGGGGATCCTGGATCCAGCACTGGTGAATCTCCTGTAAACAGTTGAAAGAATGTGTTTAAGTCATACAGACGATTTTTTAGGAATATTTTTAGTTTGTGAAAATAGACACTTGGAAACTTTTCTGCTGAAAACCACACAATGGATTCCTATGGAAGGAAATACAAGTTACTGGTAAGTATGCTTAGAATTACTTTTCAGGGTCAGTGCTGGGCTAAAAGTTGCAGCGCTGGATTCTCTCCTGATAACAGATGAGTAAATCGGAATTCGTAGTCCGGCTGATTTTAGAGGAATATTTGTACGTTTCAAAAATGGACACTTAGAAACTTTTCTTCTGAAAACCACACAATGGATTCCTACAGAAGGAAATACAAGTTACTGGTAAGTACGTTTAGAATTACTTTTCAGGGTCAGTGCTGGGCTAAAAGATGCAGCACTGGGTTCTCTCCTGATAACAGGTGAGTAAATCGGAATTCGTAGTTCGACTGATTTTAGAGGAATATTTGTAAATTCCAAAACTCCACACTTAGAAGAATTTCCAAGTGAAAGCAGTCAAAGTTAGCCTATGGAAGGAAATTCAAGTAACTGGTAAGTACGGTTAAAATTACTTTTCAGGATCAGTACTGGGCTCAAAGTTGCAGCACTGAGGTCACTCCTGATAACAGGTGAGTAAATCGGAGTTCATAGTTCGGCTGATTTTAGAGGAATATTTGCTCAATGGTGAAGGAAGGGGGCGGGGCCTGAGGTGACATGTGTGCAAACACGCCCTGTGACGCGTTTTAAGTTGGGGAATTAATTCCTCTTCAATCCTGAGGTCCCCTGGGGGCCAACGTTGCAGAGAGGTGTTCAGAGGCCATGCCCCTTTTTACAACACTCTGCAACGCAGCTCCGTGGTGCTTACTGGAGGTACCTGGTGGGCTAGTTGGCCCCCAGGGGACCTCAGGATTGAAGAGGAATTAATTCCCCAACTTAAAACG
The DNA here is from genome assembly GCF_964204655.1 of Triturus cristatus. NCBI lineage: Eukaryota > Metazoa > Chordata > Amphibia > Caudata > Salamandridae > Triturus > Triturus cristatus. The sequence goes on from NC_140595.1 coordinate 29,333,537, forward strand.
TGCCACAGGGCGTGTTTGCACACATATCACCTCAGGCCCCGCCCCCTACCTTCACCACTGTGCAAACGCGCCCTGTGGCGCGTTTTAAGTTGGGGTATTAAGTCCCTATGAGTCCTGAGGGTCCCTGGGGTCCAACTAGCCCACCAGGTACCTCCAGTGGCGCCACAAGGCTGCGTTGCAGAGTGTTGTTAAAAGGTGCGTGGCCTCTGAACACTTCTCTGCAAGGCAGCTCCCTGGCGCATACTGGAGGTACCTGGTGGACGAGTTGGCCCCCAGAGGACCTCAGGATTGAAGAGGAATTAATTCCCCAACTTAAAACGCGCCACAGGGCGTGTTTGCACACATATCACCTCAGGCCCAGCCCCCTACCTTCACCACTGTGCAAACGCGCCCCGTGGCGCGTTTTAAGTTGGGGGATTAAGTCCCTTTGAATCCTGAGGGTCCCTGGGGTCCAACTAGCCCACCAGGTACCTCCAGTAAGCGCCACAAGGCTGCGTTGCAGAGAGGTGTAAAAAGGGGCGTGGCCTGGAGCACCTCTCTGCAACGCAGCCCTGTGGCGCTTACTGGAGGTACCTGGTGGGCTAGTTGGCCCCCAGGGACCCCCAGTATTGAAGGGAAATTAATTCCCCAATGTAAAACGCGCCACAGGGCGCGTTTGCAGAGTGTGCTTATGAGGGGGCTGGGCCTAGGGATGATCGCATCTTTTAAAAAAAAATTTTTTTTAAAGGGGGTTATGTGGTCCCCCTTTCTTTTACTTTTTTGTGGCCCTGGGGACCCCATCCCCCAGGGCCACACCCCCAAATTAAAATTAAAAAAAAAAAAATTACGGGAACTGTGCCGCGTGGCCCCCCTCCCGTGGCCAATTCCGGGCCCCGGGGACACCATCCCCCGGGGCATGGCCAACTTTTAAAATATTTTTATGGAGGGGGGCTGAGTAGCCCCCCCTCCTCTGGCCACTTATGGCCCCGGGGACCCCATCCCCCGGGGCCTGGCCTCTCGTTGGTGACCGTGGGGTGGTCCCCAATCCCCCCACGGTCCCAGCAGGCTCCCCGCCTCCTGCGGGAGCCGGCATTGCTTTTCCACATGGGGAGCAGCTAACATGCTGCTCCCCATATGGAAAAGCAATCTGCTTTGCTTCATTGAAGCGAGAGCAGGTTTCCCTGCTCTCGCTTCAATGAAGCAAAGCAGTTTGCAACGGCAGGGTGGCAGCCGCGAGGCTCCCGCCCTGCCATTGCAAACAGCAGAGTTCTGGGGGTGGGCACCCCGGGACACTGCAGGAGCCGGGCCTGAGGTGTGGTGGTCCCCAGGGCCACAACAAGGCCCCAGGATGGGGGCCGCGCGGCCCCCCACCCACATCTGTTAGCGGCCCCGGGGGGTGGCGGTCCCCGGGTCTGGGGGGGCCTGAGAGCCCCCCCACCCAATATTAATAAGCCCCGTGTGGTGGCGGTCCCCAGGGCAGTGTGAGGGGGATTGGGACCCCCATACACTGTTTTTTTTAAATGCCCCCCGGGGGCCAAATCCCAAAGAAGCGTGGGAGACCGCGCTTCCTTTTTAAAAAAATTTCGGCCGAAATTCGCGCTGGGTGCGTGAATCAAAAAATGCTTTTTTTGGCCCTGGGGGTCCTTGTGGGACCCCCTGAGCAGACCTAGGGGATCAGGGTGTTTCTACCCTGCCCCCTTTTCAAGTTTTGCGCGTTTGTTTCTTAGGTTTCTTGTCCCTCTGTTCTACCGAGGCACAAGATGGCTGCCAACACTTCCTGATTTGGAGTTTTGACAGCCAATTAGAATAAAGCTCGTGCACGGCAGGGTGCGTGCTGGGTGCGCATAGGGTGCGCGGATCCTCCGAGGCCATAGATATATATGTACTTTTAAATGTAATTTTCTCATTATTTTTTTTCTCTCTATATTTACACACAAATGGGTATCCCTTCTGGAACCAGGCTGGTTCCTACGAAAGAGAAAGGGGAGTCTAGGGGACACCAAAGAGTTATCCTCAGTCTTTTGCCGACCCACTAATGTGGGTGGGAAGGGGAATAGACCCTTTTCTTAATATAGCCCTCACTCACTCTAGTAGTGACATGCTTCATCATCAGGCTCGCCCCAACTCCTATGGAGCAAAAGACTGAGGCTAATACTTTGGTGTCCCCTAGACCCAATACTTCCAACCTACTCAAACGTATGTGTCTCATTGATTAGGAGTGGTCTGTGTGAGGGGTTATAGCTCAGGCCATCTTTGAGTGTTTCGGATGACCATGCAGTGCTTTACCGAGCATGTGATCAAATCACGTAATATGGACATCCACTCAAGCCTCGAACTGTGAATGCGTGGGGTTAGTCCTACTGTTTGGAGGAAAAGACAGAGAGCTGTCAAATCATCAGAAGTAGGAAAAATGTCCCTTTCTTCTGGACAAGAGAGAAATCGCTGTGTCTTCTTGCCCCAGTGCCTGTATGGATGCCTCCCGACCCTAGTGCTGCATACCTGCCAACTTGAAAAACAATCTCACAGTGGGAGGAGGGGGTGGGGCCTTGAAGGGGGTGGGGCCCCATGCCCAGAACTACCTATGAGGCACTTTTGAACTCCACCCGCCCCGAACCCCCCCCCCCCCCCCCAAAAAAAAAGCATACCAAGGCTGGTGCCGATGTTCTGGGGTGTTTTCACACCCCTTAATGGACGTCAGCAGTTCAAATCCTCAGAAAACGAGCTAAAAACCACTATTTAGAAGGGTTTTCAGCTCGTTTTTCCTGCCACAGTGTGATATCTGCTCCTCACCGGGTTATGGGAGCCGATATCGTGTGTCACACCGTGGCACCGTGTGAGTTGGCAGGTATGGTGCTGTCTGTGTTGCAGTGCTTGTCCCAGTGTCTGGCTATTTCATAGTGTATGCTTCACAAAACCCCAGGCCTGCTTATTCTCGCAGTGTCTGGGTGGGTACCTCGCTATGCCAGTGCTGTGCGTGTTGCTGTGTCTGTCCCAGTTCCTCGCTATTACATTGTCTGCATCTCTCATGTCTGATTGTAAATCTGTTTTTCTTCAGTCTTTGAATGGTGGAATATGATAGACCAGACAGAATTTCAAATTGATGGTTTGACACCACATCTTTGCCTAAAAGTAGAACTGCTTGAGAAGGTTTCCGCATTTAGCTCTTGTTTCTGACTTTCACAGTAATTTAAGGACGCTTTCATCTTTTGACCTAACAATGGAACGTGTCATTCTTCTGCATATCTCCATCCCTCTTCTCTGAGTCTAATATTGTGAACATTTTCAAGCATGTTATACATGTGAGAAATAATATGACTTTTTCAGCCCCAATGAGAGGCCAACAGAAACATGTTTTTCTCCTGTTTTTGCGCAATTCTAGACTAAAGCGCAAGTAGCGTTTGCTTGACTTTTGTGCTCACTTCTCCTATCATCTTCAAGATGATGTTAAGAACAAAACCAGGAAGATGCGGTAATTCCATGGGCACCATTGGTGTTAAATCTACATGCGCATGGTAGTGCCCATTTTAGAACTGTGTTAAAATTAGACACAAACAAACACCTGGGGTGTTTATTTGTGCTGGGTTACCTCTGCACATTATTTATATCATTGGTAATATCTAGAATCAGTCAGTGTTTATTAAAAAGGCTTAAAAGACACATTCCACTCACTAACTACAAGGAAGGTTGGGCCTAACACTATCTTGTGCGTTATAATTTTAGAAGTGTTGTTGTGGTAAATAAAATAAATATTACCGGACTGAATTTCATGCGGAATCTTAAAATAAAGTAAAATAGCTCAAAATAACAAGAGGCAGAATCCGTGGTATAAGAGGTTTTCTAATGGGCTTTATTCCATTCAAAATGGCCGACTCGAGCCGCGGCCTTCAGGTTCCGTCACCACGAGGGTTCAGGAAGTGAAGTACAATAATTTATTAACAGACATGTATTTTTATAATAAGTTCATTACAATGAAACGAATGTAGAAGGCGTAACATTTGATAAGAAAAATGACGTGACAGTGACATAATCGAAACTAGGCGTAATAAGGAATAAAAGAAACATGATTGGTTAGAATTATCAGACATAGGTGGATCTATAAGATAATACTTGGCATAGATGCGCGCGCGGCAGCATGACGTGTAATTGACGTGCAACTAGGGGATGAAGGGGACTTGACATTTAGCTCTACATGTGGAGACGAGAAGTCTGGGGTCAAGTCAACCTAATCCCAAATCATATCTAACATCCTATGTTTAAAGAACTATGTTATCCACAAGGAAGGACTCTCGGACAGAATCTATTCTATACTGACTGTGTACGTGTACAAGCGTCTAAGTGTCTATATGAGATGCGAGGGGCAGAAAACTTTCCATGGCAACAGGGCTATGAATCACTTGCAGGAGGACGGAAAGGCTGAGTCCTCTGCTTGTGAGCTAAAGGAAATGTTTACCTAAATCACTGGACAGGAATGCATCGGCTGGAGAGCAAAATAGATAATTCGAAGGTGAAATACAACTTCTTGGCAGACAGGCGAAAACTAGCCGAGGCAGGCACCGTTAGCTGCACAGGGAGTAGGACAAAGTTCATGGATACAGATGCGAGCTCAAGCTGAAGCTGTCAGAGACAGAGAGCAGGGAAAGGCTTGAGGACAGAATCGGGCCTACTTGCCTGAACTGTAAAAATGAAGTAACTTAGCCATATAAAGTCGGTGGCCTTTCATACTTAGGAATCGAATATCCAGCCCATTGATGGCGGATCTGACAGAGAACATGTTGACGGTAGACACACATATGTTTGCGTCTTAGAAACTGGAACTGGAGGGAACATACATGTACTTGTAACATGCCTATAGAACCGTTGGGGTCCAAGATAGGGGACATAACTGATCAGGAAAATCCACATTTCCACATTCCCTCCTTGTCCCCTTCTTGCCCTTCACGAGACATCAATCTTCATCATTCCATTGATTTGCTCATGGAGCATCATTTCTTCTTCCTTCCGGCATTCTGAACGAGAACTGTGATGTGGAATGCATGATGTGGCACACAGACCACAAATCGCTGGTCCACATTGTAGGCATAAACAACAACTGAAGAGCATAAGAAGGCCAATACCTAGGAAGGATAGAACTCTCCATCCCCAGGCTGATATCACACTCCAAAACCACCCGGACCACGTCCAAGTGCCTGGATTCTCGTGTATCTGGCTTACAATCTTATGAAGGCGTGTTATAGCTTTATATACAGATGGCGAATTTTCTGGTATGAATATGCAGCAGCTGGATCCGATGACCCTGCAAGCTCCGCCCCTATCGGCCAGGATGACGTCAAGGACAAGACGATTCTGGAGAACAACAATTCTCATCACTGATTGTTCCTCTGTCAGATTGCCTAGGGCGGCTATAGTCTCGTTTACTACAGCTTCAAGAGTCTTGGTGAGTCTGCGTATCAGCTTACTATTTGATATTGTACCTATATAGGGAAAGATACCTTTATTGAAATCTATATACTTGTCCCATGCCGTCTCAGTATAATCGACAACTGGGAGATCTCTTTGCTCTCTATTGTGTACTAAATGAACATTTCGATAATAATCAGGGGGAGCTAGGAAAACAGGTGGCAAAAGGAATGCGATGTAACAGGTACCATCCCAATCTAGAGGCAGACGCATATATGCCGTCTGGCCACATATAAAGTAAGAATGGCGAGAAGCTCTAAATGAAGATTTACCTTGATCACTATATTCTACTGTAGTAACGCATTGGCTATGGCCCATGTGTATGGAACCAACTTTTCTTACACATAATTCACCCTTTACTGGAAATACTGACATAGTGGGCAGAATTAGTTCAACTTCGGATTTGACATTCAGAATCATAAGATTAGGCGTAAAATTACCTAATTTATACACTTCATTTTCTAAATCAGTTCCTGTTCTACTGGGGTGACCCTCCTTATTAGGGTGACAGACTTTGAATAAAACTAGATTCAGATTTCCCCATATCCAATGTTGTTGATAAACTGCTGTGTCTGGGTCTATGGAATTTAATAAACTAAACCATGCTCCACAGGAGCCATTGTGTGTGAATGGATGTGGAAAGAAAGGCAGAACTCCTTTGTTATTCTGATAGGGAGGAAGTCGGCCACACACCCAACAATTGGTCGCATTACTAGTCTGATGGGAATGATGTAACATACTAATGAATGTGTTATTGCGCAGCGCAAGTCTATAAGATAATTCATGTGGCGGTAGGTCACTAAAAGAATGTTCATCAGTTATATTGAAAACACGTTTAGAAACAGGATAATACATATGCAACAATATACTTGCAGTAACTATTAAAAAACTCAAGGAAGACAAAATTAATAAAGTCACAATACAGTGGTTACGCAGTAATTTACAATAAGCATGTCGTTTCATTATGATTCTGGACTCTACGTGATTCAGACCTAAGGGGTACATGTCAGGACAGATTCAACCGCTTCACCTTGGAGAGGACTTAAACAATCAAATCGTCCGACAGTTTAGATCTGGACCTGAGTTTCTGTTTATAGAGTTCGGTGCTACTGGCCTCAGCCAAAGGTAGCTTTGAGTCAATGGGGGAAGACACACGGGCAGTACTGTCTGTGTCAGGAGGAAGTCCATGAAATTTTTTGACGTGACTTGAATGAATCCACCCTTTGCGTCCCTCGATCTTCACGGCTGTTCTTGTGGTCAACAGGACCAACTTGGGTGCTTTCCACCTGGGCTCCAATTGACTTTTCCTGTCGAAGTTTCTTACAAAGACAAGATTACCCGGAACAACGTCATGGGGTTTCGCCTCAGTGTTGTCGGGAAAGGCTGCAGCTACCTGTGAACGAGAAGATTGTAGTGCAGACATCAAGGAAGCCAGGTAATCTGTCAGCATATTACAGTCAACATCAGTTATTTTACGTGGTATAGGCGTCCCCCACATATTCGGTGGTCTACCAAAGATCACCTCATACGGGGATAGCCCTGTTCTAGAGTGTGCTACCATTCTCATGTAAAAGAGTGCAACTGGTAATGCTACTATCCAGTCGACACCTTTCTCTCTACATATTTTGGACAGTCTGATTTTCAGTGTCTGGTTATGTCTTTCTACGAGACCTGCTGCCTCGGGGTGTCGGACACAGTGGAATTTCCACTGATATCCCAACAAGAGTGAGACATGTTTCATTAATTCGGATGAGAAAGGCTGACCGTTATCTGAATATACAACACGTGGTAAACCGTACCGTGGGAAGAATTCTCGAACTAGCTGCTTGGCAGTAGTCGGGGCAGTGTAATCTGATACGGGATACGCCTCTGTCCAACGGGAGAGAGCGCAGACAACTACGAGGACATATTTGAATCCTCGACAACGTTCCATCTGAATATAATCCATCTGGAGGACTTCAAAAGGATGGTCAGGAGGCTGAAATCCACCCTGCTCTACGGGAACACTCTTTCCTGGATTAAACTGACAACATATCATACAGGTACGAACTTTTTGTTTAGCTGCTGCTCGTAAATGTTTGTTGAACCAAATGTGCTGAATGCTGTCTAGCATAGCCTTCTCTCCTAAATGTGCTGGACTGTGAACTGTAGCTATAATGGCTTGAACCATGGAATCAGGGAGAAACCATACAGATTTCTCCTTCGTCATCCATCCTTGATCTGTCTGGATCCCTCCTAGTTCCGTCCACTTCTTTATTTCTTCTGCTGTGGCATGTGTCTGTATGTCAATTACGTCAAGTGTGGGATCCTTAATTGCCATACACTGTGTTGGGGTCTGAACTATTGGCTTTGTCATGTCTAATGTGCGATTCTGAGCAGTCTGTTTAGCTGTTCTGTCAGCTAAATCATTGCCTTGAGAAATGGTATCAGTGACCTTCGTGTGTGCTTTACATTTCATAATCGATATAGCAGTGGGTAGATGTATTGCGTCTAACAAGGCATGAATGAGGGGTCCGTGCTGAATGTGGGCACCATGGGACGTTAGATAACCTCTCTCTCGCCACAGCACGCCGAAGTCGTGTACAACTCCGAATGCATAACGTGAGTCAGTGTATACATTAACTTTCTTATTTGTGGCTTGAATACAGGCTTGCGTTAGAGCAATAAGTTCTGCTGCTTGGGCTGACAGAATATCTATACAATGTGTCTCAATAACTTCAGTGTCTGTTGTGACTGCATACGCGGCCACTAAATCTCCTTTACTTGTTCTCATGCATGATCCGTCTACATACAACGTCAGGTCTGGATCTAACAATGGAACGTCTGTCAAGTCTTGTCTAGGTTTCGTCTTTATTTCGATGATTTCAATACAATCGTGAGCTAGGGGGTCTGCTCCAATTACAGGTAATAGTGTAGCAGGATTCAATGTATTACACCGTCGGATCTCTATGTGTGGTTGAAACAATGTCAGTTCATAACCGGTAAGTCTTGCTATGGTCAAGTGTTGTGTTTGTGTTCGGTTCACAAGAATCTCTACTGCATGTGGTACTTGTACTGTCAATGGGTGTCCTAATACTATGGCATCGCTTTGTCTGATTGCTAAAGCTGTCGCTGCCACTGATTTCAGGCATGCAGGCAAAGCCTGAGCTACGGGATCTAATGTACTGGAAAAATAAGCACATGGCTTGCGTGATCCTGCTTGATCCTGAGTGAGTACTGACAAGGCAGTACCTTCGCGTTCTGTAACAAAGAGTGTAAAATGTTTGCTATAACATGGTGTTGCTAAAACAGGTGCTTGACATAAAGCTTCCTTTAGGCTTTCAAAAGCTTGTGTATGTTCCTGAGTCCAAGGGAGAACAGTCGATGTGGCTGCCTCCTGTGTGGTTAACTGAATGAGTGGTTTTGCTAGAAATGCGTACTGAGGGATCCACTGCCTACAATATGAAGTGAGGCCTATGAAAGCCCGCACCTCCTTTTGTGTCTGGGGTATTGACATATTAGCAATTAACTGGATGCGATCTGGTGTAAGCTGCCTTCCCTCCTTGGACAGCGAGTGACCAAGATAAATAACTCGCTGAACACAGAATTGCAGCTTAGAAGGGGACACCTTGTGCCCCTTGTCGGCTAGGAAATGTAAAACTGTCAGAGAAGCTTTTTCACATTCTGGCTCGCTTCTCGCGGTGATCAGCAGATCATCGACATATTGAAGCAGTGCAGTATTGACTGGCATGTGGATACTGTCAAGTTCTCGTTTCAGTGCTTGGCTGTAGATGCTGGGGCTCTCTGTAAATCCTTGAGGAGCGCGTGAGAATTTAAAGCTGCGCCCATTTAAACTGAATCCGAACAAGTATTGGCTTTCCGGATCTATTGGGACGCTGAAAAAGGCATTCTTGAGATCAATTACAGTAAAAAATGTTGCTTCGGAATCAATTGCTGTCAACAATGATGATATATCAGGGACCACAGGGAATTGTGGTACAATACACTTGTTTAGTTCACGCAAATCAATAACCAATCGGTACACTGGTGGAGCAGTAGGATCAGTTCGTTTAAGAATCGGAATTATCGGTGAATTACATACATTGGAGTCTGTTTCTACAACTACTCCCTGGGCAATTAGCTCATCAATGATTTTCAACAAAGCCACTACAGCATCATGCGGTAACTTGTATTGTCGCATTCGTGGTAGTACCACTCCTGCTTTCAATGTAACTCGATAGGGTGTAATGTTCATGCAGCCAACATCCGTAGGGCCTTGTGCCCATAGATGTACTGGTAAAATCTGTAGTCGGGGATCCATGTCTCTAGACACATAGTGACCTTTAAAATCACGCAAAAACAACCTTACTCCTTCCGGAGAACAACATATTATGGCTCCTAGTGCTTTCAGAGTTTTAATTCCTAACAAATTTTCTGGGCATGATTTAGTAAGCAATAAATCTGTAGTTCGTGTCAAAGGTCCTATCGTAAGTGGTAGAGGCTGTGATACTTCATTAACAATAGGTTTTCCTGAAAAACCAAGGGAAACATTTTGAGAGCCTGAGAGGGGTGCCCCTGGAACTTCACTACGTTTTATGGTTGTTCGACTTGCCCCTGTATCGAGTAAGAATTTTCTATCTTGACCTAATAATTCACTATGTACATAAGGTCCTTCTTGATCTACCGGAATCTCGATAAGCGGTAAGTCAACTTCCCTCTCTAGGCTGGTTCATGCGTAACGCTGATACTCAGGGTATTCATACTGTGCAGTCTGATACATTTGTTGTGTTGTGGTTTGTGTGGCAGTAGCAGGCAACGGTGGTGCAGCTGGCACAAACTGTATGGGTTGCTGTGAGGCTGGCATAGACTGTTGCTGAACTGGCACGGACTGTCCATGCTGCATAGCTCCTTGTTCATTCTGATCTTGTCTAACTAATCGTGGTCTCTCTTTTGCAATACCTGTAGCTATATTACGTTTCAGGACTTGACAATCATGTACATAATGGCCTAGTTGTTTACAGTAATTGCAGGTTCCTTTTACAGGAACTGCAGAATCACCAGAATGTGTCACACCCTTTTTGTGACCATCTGCTGGTACTGTCTGAGAAACTAGCATTTTCATTTTTGTATCCTTCATGCGTCTATGCTCGTGTTCTTGTTCATCCCTAATTCTATTGTGATGATACTGTAACATTTGTAGCATTTGCGACGGAGTGTTACTTTGCCAGGTACTCTCGAATTTCAATATTCTGTTCTTCACTGGGGGCAATGCATTTTCCACTAATTTTGTCACAAATAAATGTGGATATGAGTCACTACTTGCTTTTATACCGCTATTTATACCAAAACATTTTTCAAATCGGGCATAATAATCGCTTGTGTCTTCATCTTGCTTTTGTTTACAGGCTGTGATTGCACCCCAATCTTCCTTTTTTGTAGTTAATAAACGTGGCAGTACCTGTACTAGTAAACCTGGTAATAGTTTAACTTTATCCCCGAGCCCTGAACCTGCAGCTCGGCCCCTTTCTTCCTCTGCTAATGCTGTCCAGTCTATCTTTTGGTCTCCCACTTCCCACTCTTTTTCTTTCAGTTTTTCATATATGCCAGCAGGCAAAAGCACCTTTAATATCGTCATAATATCAGGAAAGGTGTACTCTCCCATCAGTAACATGTCTTTAATTTCTCGGTGGAAACCCGCTGGGTCTTTGTCATGACTAGGTACTACTTTTTTCATTTCTAATAATTCCATTTTTGATATGGGTGTGTAAACAAATACACGGTGAAACTCATTGTCTTCGCCTTTTATTGGGTGCACTTCCCGTAAAGGATTTTGTCTATCCATATAGTACGGTGCTCTTTCTCTGGGGGGCAGGGAGAGAGAATCTGGATTTACAAAAAGGACGTACTGCTTACGTGACACTAATATCTCTTTAATTAGCTTGTTACTAGAACCTTTCCATCTGTTCGTGAGTAGTTCCGTTAATATATCAGGTAAAGGACCAGGGTCAGCATGTTGGCTCTTATATAATATGAGGAGTTGCTGAATCATATAGATTCCAGCTAAACGTTGTTCATCTGTACTGAGGTTAAGAAACGTGTGTGCTACGGTCTCATCACCGTATTTTTCAGGACTAACAACCCAGTGCACGGCTGATCTGGCTAATTCTTGCTCATCCATGGAATCGAGGAGGTGGTAACCTCTTCGTTCTCGTAGTATTTTATCTGCGGCTTGAAACGAATGTTCAGGAGATTTCAGATTTATTACAGGCGTCGGATACGTTCTGCTATTATTTGGACATACAGAGTGTATGGGATCAGAAAAACATCTAGTATTTTCACAAGATCTTCCTCTGCCTACGTAGGCTATGGTCTCTGACTGTCTTGCGGAATTCCCTGATTCGGACACTTCATCTTGCTCAAACTCGTCTGTTCCCAATCTCTCTTCATGAATACGCTCTATTTCTTTACGTATTTTTCGGCACATGGCTATTATACAATTTTGCTTATCGTGTCTCCCTTCTGATATATTCTGACTCCATCTTGTAAGAATAAGCATTGCATTCGGGTCTACCCCCGGACGATCTTGATTTCTGATTACACAGTTTATGAGGAAACGTAACAGTTCCCCCTGTATCTCTACTTTCTGGAATTCCATAGCTCTGTTAATACATCCTGGATCTCGTCCTGTTTGAACAAAATGATATATGTTATCTAGATGCGTAGTCATCCCTGGTAACCTTGCTAAATACTCTGCGGCTCGTCTGATACGTAATGATGCCAGGACCATTTCGTCCTCTTTACCAACCACCGGGTCATATCTACAATTTACAAGGAGTTCCTTAAGCGTACGTTCATTTACGAACTTAGGTGTACGTGGATGTGCTGACTCTTGAAAAACAAGTTTATTTATTCTAGGTGGTGTGAAAGTACTGCTAGCACCTCCCGTGGCCCTATCTGGGGCGTCGGGTGTGAAAGGGTTCGTCGAACGTGACACAGCAACTATGGGTGTCGATACCCCTGTAGAGTCGACTGCGGAGACAGATGCGGAAACAGATGTGCTTGCCGACGCTTGTGTCGGAACTTGCTGTTGCACGGGGACAGATACCTGATCCTGACGTTGAACCCCTCCGCCAGACGGTCTATGTGGTGTGGCGTTAGCATACTCGGGGGCTGCGTCATCTAGATATGAGGAGAGAAAAACATCTTCTGCGGTTCTGGGAAGCCCCTTTGGATGTACCTTAATTGGAAATAACGGGGGTGGCAAGTCTTTTGGCATCTCTGTAACAGCCTTAGGTGGTCCTTCGGCTAGAAGGGGATACATACCATTCATAAGAGCATTTCTTTGTCTATTCACTTGTTCTGATTTCACTCGGATACCTTCCTCAATTAATAGATTTTCTTGAACTTTATTTGAACTTTCTTTACTCCTCTCTTCTTGTCTACGTGCTTTTTCTGTTCGTCTATGAGATTCTTTACGCCATAACTCGACAGCGTCTTTCTGTGACTGTCTGACCTTTCTTTTCCATAACTCTTCCTCCACTTTCATGATGCACTCTGCATCCCAGGTTCCCGCTATGGGCCACCTTTGACTTTCCGGTAATCCTTTGGTATAATCTACCCATAGATCAAGAAACAATATGGCATCTAAGCCATGTTTATGGTACATGAAATGTCCTGGAGTGTCTCTAGGAGGAATAGGAACTGCTTCTTCAAGCACCCCTTTTCTGGTAGTAATCTGTCTTAACTTCGAGAAGAGCGGCATATTGACAACTGACCTGATACTTACTCTTGAACTTACTTAATACGAGAAACACAATAATGAACAGTGAACAATGAACAATCATTCATACCACAATATGCAAGACATTTTCTGAATACTTTAAACATTAAACATTAAACATTATAACAATGATCGACAATGATGACAGTCTGCTTAACTGATCACCACGCTGAATTCTTGACAATAACTGAATACTTCGGAATACTTGATATACTGCTAAACAGTACATATACACTGCTAAACAGTGCAGACCGGATTTGTGTACCCAAATCCGTCTTGACCGGCACAACCTATGTGCGCGTCAACACGCCTCCCCGGCGATGGTACTCACCGAGTAGCTCCTTGAAACGGAAGGCCTCAGAGAATGGACAGGACTCGATAACTGCGGACATCGGACCCTCTGGACGTCGGAATTTCGGAAAACCTGGTGGGCCTCTGTATACCTCGGATCTTGCTCTCTCAGCTAGGCTCTGGTCGGGATACTTCGCACTTCTCACCGCCTCGTCTGGGTTGATCGCAGCCTCAGTCGCCCCCGCTTGACCGGAGGGAGCTTACAGGAAATCCTGCTGGTACGCGTTTATGGTCCGTCCAGCTGTGGCAGGAGACCGGGCCTGCAACGCACCGCCGGCGCGTGAGATGAGAAAGTGTCCCTGTTCGGGCGCCATTATGTGGTAAATAAAATAAATATTACCGGACTGAATTTCATGCGGAATCTTAAAATAAAGTAAAATAGCTCAAAATAACAAGAGGCAGAATCCGTGGTATAAGAGGTTTTCTAATGGGCTTTATTCCATTCAAAATGGCCGACTCGAGCCGCGGCCTTCAGGTTCCGTCACCACGAGGGTTCAGGAAGTGAAGTACAATAATTTATTAACAGACATGTATTTTTATAATAAGTTCATTACAATGAAACGAATGTAGAAGGCGTAACATTTGATAAGAAAAATGACGTGACAGTGACATAATCGAAACTAGGCGTAATAAGGAATAAAAGAAACATGATTGGTTAGAATTATCAGACATAGGTGGATCTATAAGATAATACTTGGCATAGATGCGCGCGCGGCAGCATGACGTGTAATTGACGTGCAACTAGGGGATGAAGGGGACTTGACATTTAGCTCTACATGTGGAGACGAGAAGTCTGGGGTCAAGTCAACCTAATCCCAAATCATATCTAACATCCTATGTTTAAAGAACTATGTTATCCACAAGGAAGGACTCTCGGACAGAATCTATTCTATACTGACTGTGTACGTGTACAAGCGTCTAAGTGTCTATATGAGATGCGAGGGGCAGAAAACTTTCCATGGCAACAGGGCTATGAATCACTTGCAGGAGGACGGAAAGGCTGAGTCCTCTGCTTGTGAGCTAAAGGAAATGTTTACCTAAATCACTGGACAGGAATGCATCGGCTGGAGAGCAAAATAGATAATTCGAAGGTGAAATACAACTTCTTGGCAGACAGGCGAAAACTAGCCGAGGCAGGCACCGTTAGCTGCACAGGGAGTAGGACAAAGTTCATGGATACAGATGCGAGCTCAAGCTGAAGCTGTCAGAGACAGAGAGCAGGGAAAGGCTTGAGGACAGAATCGGGCCTACTTGCCTGAACTGTAAAAATGAAGTAACTTAGCCATATAAAGTCGGTGGCCTTTCATACTTAGGAATCGAATATCCAGCCCATTGATGGCGGATCTGACAGAGAACATGTTGACGGTAGACACACATATGTTTGCGTCTTAGAAACTGGAACTGGAGGGAACATACATGTACTTGTAACATGCCTATAGAACCGTTGGGGTCCAAGATAGGGGACATAACTGATCAGGAAAATCCACATTTCCACAAGAGTAAGACTTCAAAGATGTACGATTTTTTTTAACAAGTATTTTTGTGCGGAAGATTCGACATCTGCCTATATTAGCCAGTAAGACAGCTTAGTTGGCTCAGTACTTGCTGCACATGGCTGTGTGTGTGCACTGAACAGGCGAATGCCAGCAGCAGCAGAGCAGTTATTTATCCTCCCTAGGATGGTAAAGGGAGCGTGTGCCATGGAGGTGGGTGCACAAGCTGTGGGCATATGTTCTTTTAACATGTTCACAAGCTCAAATAGGAAGGCTTACAATTGACTGAGTTTGTGATTCTGAACAAACATCATATGTTTGCAAAGCCCATCAGCATCTGCCAATGAAGATGGCACATGCTACAATCCTCCTCTCTTATTGTCACGCTCCACTGTAATGTCGTAGTCTAATGTAATACCACTGAGTTTGAGAGAGAATAAGAAATTGGACAGCAAGTTTAATTAATTTCTGTGCAACCAATAAAACAACATCGACAGTGAACAGAGGGTCTTTACAAATTCTGAGTGTGGACCTCTCTACTCAGAGCTTTTAACCTAAGGATGATTCTCGACTCCATCTTCTCACCTTCTGATTGCACACCATCTGCCTGCTACTTTTAACCACAGGTGACTTCAGACCTACCTTCAGTCACCTTTTAACTTCAAACCTTGACTACCCACTTCCCTCCATCAAGCTTTAGCTACGGACCTTCTCCCTCATAAGCTTTGAGTACAAACCTTGTTGGACCCAATTGTGAACTAGAGCTAACTACAAATCACAGCCCTACACCTCCCCTAACTGTAAGCAGAGGCCCATCTCCTCCATCCGCCCACATTGGGCATTACAGAACTAGCCCTCAATAACTGACCGCAGCTCACCCTCCTATAAACATATGAGCGCAGATAGCTCGTTTACAGCTATTGATTAAAGTATATCCCTTCCTCCTTCAAAGAAACGGACCCTTCTCTCAACATGTGATTGCAGACCTCCCTGCTTCTGGTTTTTGGCCACATTTCTCAATCCTTTAAACTTTTGACTAGTGCCCCCTGCTATCTTCGTCTGAGCAGAGCTCCTCCAATGTCCCTCTAGGCTGAAGAAAGAGTGTAGTAACACATTAAGGGGCATATTTACAAGGGGATTGTGCCACCGGAACGTCAATTTTACCGACGTTCTGGTGGCACAATACCCTGCATCATATTTACAAAGCGGCGTTAAGCCATTTGTTTGGCTTAACGCAGCTTTGTAATTAGGGTACCCTTTCAGGCAGGTACATGCGTGAAAAGGGCATGCAATGGGTGTTGCTGTGGGCGCTACACCACAAAACCCATTGCTTTTTTGACGCTCCCACAGATTAACAAGGATGTGTAAATCTGATGTCCCTTTCTGCACATAAACAATTATTAAATAATGGCAATTCACACATAGAAGTAGCCAATCACCATTATTGATTGTTTATGTGCAGGAAGGGACACATTCCTGCACATAAACAATCGTTCCCTGTAACACAGACACCCTTGCACTATGGATCAAGGGTGTCTTGTGTTGGCGGTAGGCAGCTATTTTTAGTGCCAGTGCTAAGGAAAACACAAGTGCGCGCCATATTGTTGTAAATATGGCGAATTCCTGCGTTTAGGAAACTTTGCAATGCAACGCAGCACAATTTGATATTTTCTTGAAAATATGCCCATAAACATGGCAATGTACTGGTCACGGCGTGCTATTGTCGATATAGACCCGGCTTCAGACGGACCTGGGCTCTGTGACTGCCTCAAAGGTCTGATTTCCGGGGAGCTCCTCCCTCAAGCCATGCAGAGTGCTTCTTGGTTACTCAGGGCTGTTTAGCTCCCAAACAGAAGCCCTTCCTTCCCAGCGGTGATCTGGCAGTGACGTCAATGGGAGCCCTCTGGCCTGCAGCCAGCTTTCCTCCACACTGAGGGGAACAATGTTCATTTATACCTTGGGAGCGGGAATCCAAGTTGCGCAAAAGTTGAAGAGCAGCACAGAAAATGCGAGCGCCTAAAATAGCCCGGAAAAGAGGAAGCACACAGTCCCCATTGTATTGTGCGGTTTTATTTGGAGCTGTCGAGCAAGCAGTACATTAAACCTGGCGGCAGTTTACAATCACAACACAGCTTCAGAGGGCATCAGCTGGGCTTCCATGACTGGCCTATTAATAGCAGCACTCTGGACAACTATGTTATTACTTGTAAAATACGAGTGCGCTCCGAGATCCTGCCGGGTATTTTTAGAAATACCAGCGCGGCTAAACAGGCCTGGCATTATGGCACAAGAGACCGGCCTCTGTGTGAGCCCCCTTTTCCTATGTATGGTTCTGGGGACACAGGCAGGCCAGGCCTGTCATGGAGGAAAAACCTCAGTGATGAAAAGGAGAGTCTGAATTGTATTTACTTCAGCCCCTGTTTCTGTGCACAACAGTCGACTGTGCCAACACTGAGAGAAAAGTCTTTCATTCACAGCACATGGGCTCTTTCCTAAAAAAAAAGAGAGGATTTTCCAACCTATTTTCCGCCAAATAATCATGTCCGTTGAATAATCGAGAAATCAACTGATCTTGCCCAACGTTTTGTTGCTTTGCGGCTGTCAGGCTATACACATTATTTTGAATTGTTTATAGATTATTGTTCATATTAGTATTCTTTCTGTGCAGTAAGTTTAAAAATGCGCATTAAAATGTTGTATATTGTATTTATTATGCACTAAGTTTTTGTAAGTAGGTTTTTTACTTTGTCTACAATAAAGGTGATTTGTACTGAACTCCCAGGTCTACCCGTACATGCAACCTACTCTTTATTCAGTGAATCCCTCCCTAGCCCATTAAAAGTGTTCCTACTGCACTAGGTTTGCACTGCGTAGTTTCAATAAGTTTGGCCCTGGACATGGCGATCTATGTGAAGGTATACAACCGTGACCGGGGTATGCCAGACCAAAGAACTAAAAAAATCTATGGTCTCAAAAAGCACACATTGCCATAGTAGACCGCAGCACATAAAATAACTACTTACCATGTAGATATGCTCCTTATAAAACAGTAGAAGGACTTTACTCACAGTGAAGTTAGCCAATCGCTGAATTGCGACAATCCATTGGCCGACGCTGTATGCTGTAGTGGGCAGATTAAAAGTATTAATGACACAACATATTAATTTTAGTAAGATCAAGATCTCTTGCTAAAATCAGACTTAAAACTGGAGCACAAAAGATGAGAAAGGGTGGTTCAGCTGAGTGCAGTTTTTGTGATAACCTTCAAAGGAGGTAGTGGAAAGTAACCCTAACGCCCACTTTTCCTCAGTCTCTAGTGAAAGATCTAAGGCCAAATAATAAGCAGTGGTAATGACACACTCTGCAAGAGGCGTACCAGAGGTGCAGCACTGGTATAAGACTTTAGGGTAAGAGGTGTAAAGAGTACTGAGACACAGAATCAGAGTAAGAAAGTGGGTCAGAAACTTGAGATACAGCAGCTGGAACTGAGCTGTGCCGTGGTATAAAATCAAGGCCATGGGTGGGACAAGGCACATGGCGGTACGTAGGTTTTTTTACCCATTGAAATCAGCATCATGAAGGATAATTTCATTAAGGAAATGGAGCTTGAGGGGGAAGAGACCACGTTTTACAGGGATGCCGGACAGGGAAAATGATACCAATCACCAGCTTGTTCTTCAAATGCACATCAACCCGAGCCAGGCGGGGGCATAAAGGAGAGCAAGTAAGATTTGGCCTCAACCAGAATCTCTTCGGAAAAGTAGACAAGTATTAAAAAGAGAAGTCGGTCTTCACCTTGGGCTTTTTGTTGCAGTCACTTAGACTCAACCTTAACATCCACATCACAGCAACAAGGTTCAGAAACAGGAGATAGGATGCAGACTCGATTGGCTCAGAGGGAGAAGAGCCTGTCCTATGAATCTTTAAACAAAGAGTTCTCTGCTGATATAAGGACTTCGAAAGGATACAATTCGGTTTAAACCATTCACCATCCTCTATGGGGGTTTCCATAATTCTACCAGTCAGGAAACATGGCCTCAAAGATCAGAGCTCTGGTACTGTAGATGTTGGTCATGGTAGGCAAAAAGTTGTGCAAAGTTGGCTCCCTGCTGAAAGGGCTCTGCATGAGTGGGTGGCTGCTTGGGGTAATGCAGGCAACATGAATAGAAGCAAACCCACCAAGAGGTCCTCTGCTGAATAGCCATTGCTTACACCAGACATCACGAAGACCAGCAAGCTTCAGAATGATTTAAATAAACAAACAAATAAATAGATAGATACATGATAAAGATGGGGTATGAGACAACAAAAGCAAAGACCCATTGTGCATATACAATGGGCGGGACATTCACCAGTATGGGACATGACAGGGTAAAATCCCCACACTAAATGTATCCAGATCTGTCAAATATGTATGTTCTGTTTCCAGACTTACAGAACATAGGGACTATCCAGAATACCTGATTGATATATCCCCATGGTTTTCTAGGAACCACTGGTTGTGGGGGGAAAACACATGAGAACTAACGCATGCTACAAGGTGATTTGGAGCCTTCAGCAAGATTATGTAGTACAATCTATCATCCTCATAGGAGGACGACCAGGCAAGTGAAGAGACTTCAGCATAACGACCAAAATAGACTGGATTCTAAAGCTCACTTGAGGTTGTTTATCCAAATATAACAAGTCAGTATTACAAAATCTCACCACAGGGAAAAAATGTATACAGTGCAGTAGTTATCAGCAATCAAGAACATTAGGGAATATCATTTGTAGCATGGTTGGCCTCTGAAATGGTCTTCCCACTCCGCATATCCTACCATGGTGGGATACCCAGTTTCCATGCCAAATTTCTTAAACTCTGCTCCCATACCAAGGCGCAAGGACAACTCTTAAGTAGATCAAAACCATAAAAGAGGTGTCCCTGTCATTGTCCCTCTACACCCTTTTGAGAAGTGCCTGGGAAATCGGTCCATAACTTGGTCTCTTGGTGCAAGCCTATCTCCCCCATTCAGGGACCATAAGGTGGAGTACCCAGCACAGGGCTTAAACAGCTAGGAAAGACCCCAAGTCCCTTGGCACAAAGATCCCTCTAAAGCCCACACCTCGTAAAAAAACAGCCACAGGCACAGTACGCCACAAGAAGGGGTGGTTGCGTGGTCATGGAGAACACAAATGCAGATTGGTCGCTGCTCTGGGTTTTTACAGTCCATGGTCTGTCTGCTCCCACAAGACAAGCCACCCTGTACCCCAGAAGCCCATTTGCCTGTTTGGTCACCGGTTCTTCCAGAAACTTAGTTTTGTGGGATTAAGCAGCTCCAGTGCCAGCACTCTCACTGCTTACCCAAAATTTGGTGATGTTTCGTGCCACTGAACTTGATGATGGCACATACCAAAACAGATTAAAATACTGGGTCAATTAGACCGACGTTTGTGTAAAAGTTGAGGCAGTTGCTGTTTGACTCATTCTCCACAAAAGCAAACCTGAATCCAATTTTGTTTTTGCGCAGGGAGTTACCTCCAGCTTATTAAAGGTGCGTGTGAAAAAAAGAGGACTTAAATGCTAATAACACATGAAAAAGGAATGCAATTATTCACAATTTATTTGCACTCATGCCTAAATATGATGCATGTAACAGCCGATGTCTGGCACAAATGCTATATGTTCCTGGAGTGTTATGCCAGCTATTAACACAAGATTAAATATAAATATTTTAAAAACATACACTGCCCTTCCTGATGAAAATCTAAGGAACGCTTTGTACACCACCGGCTGCTGATTCTAGTATTCAAAGATAACATGGCATCCTTGAACAGTCATGATCTGAGAAGAGTCTTGAGGTCTTCCCTAAGGATCAGAAGTGAAGGTGCCTTTCTCAGGTGGACAGTGCAATTCTAGAAAGCGGGTGTGATAGAGGAGTTGGCTTGTTTCTTCCAATGTTGTTTTTATCCAGTCGGTAGATGCTACAGGTCGTATGGATAATACTAACAGAGGAAATATTGGTTGCTAGGTGTTCAGGTGTTTGTATAGGTGTGCAGATTTCCCCAAAAAACCTCACGGGCCGGAATTTAATTTGCACTCTTGGGGAAAGCCAGTATAGGTTGATGAGAATGGGGTGATGTGATTGAATTTCCACTCTCCAGGAATCAGGAGAGTAGCTGCACTGAAGACAAGCTTCAGTGAGAGGAGTCTGGTGTCTGTAACACTTAGTCATCAGTCGAACATTGACATTTGTGGAAATCACAATAAAACATAGGTCCACGCGTAAGCTTGATGGACAACTGCCCTGCCATACTACTGTGAACCTTTGATTATGTTGTCTTCACTGGGAATTGTGCTGAAACCTTAAACAGTAGTCTATGTTTCGTAGGTTGTGAGGCATAAGAAGTCTCAGATGTAAGCAATGCTGGCAAAGGCACTATAATAATCCACTCCACGGTTGAGGTAGGCTGATCTACATGGAAATAGGGCGATTAAAAGATATTCCAGAGTCCCCACAAGATCGATTTGCCCATCAAAGTGTCAACTACAAGAATTGTTGATTGTTAGTGCCTGTAAAAGGCCGGTGGATCTGGAGGTGTCTCTATAGTATAGCCCAGGCAGCAACTGAACAAAGAAAGCAAGCCCTGCACCGTGTCCGTCTCCAGATAGCTTTGATTCTCAGCCACTTTGGAGTCACATGCTACAGGGAGCAGAATTTATCAGCCTACCATTTGAGCCACTTTACCCACCAATTCACTCTCCACATCACCCACTGTACCAGGGTACAGGCACCACCTACTCAGAGTTCTTCAAATTCCCCAGCTAAAAGCTACTGGTCAGGGGAGTACTTTGCTCAGGAAGGTGTGTATAAAAAAGACTACATTTTTACAACCTGAGGTACATTGCAATAAACATCAGGCCTGGTGTTAACACCATAGCCACTGATTAGACAACAATGATCTGATGCTGTCCCCTAATACAAGACCATGGGTAATACAGGTGCTGCAGAAATATGCATGCAATCCTCAGGCCACAGATCTAGAACCTGCAGAGTCAATCCTTTCCAATGTAGGTAAGAACCACTTGGCTGGGCAATAATACTACCTGAAATTGCCACACTGCAGCGAATAGGAGAGTGGAGTCAAGGGTGACCACAGAGTGCTACAGAGACAGTAGTTTCCTGCTAGAGGGAACACTTATATGGAACAACACACAATTGTAAAGTGCACCTCTAACCCTTATACTCTAGGCCACCTCCTAGTTAAAACCTGCGAGCCACCTATCCTGCATGCCTTGATAAATCTGTGAACTCCTGCATGTCTACGTCTAGGAACTCTCACTGGGAGCTTATAGACAGCACAATAACAGGTTGTATATTTTCGTACCCTCCTATATGCTTTTGCTTCTACGGATCATTGGCCCCATGTGCGTGTACTGGCAATCGGTGCATTTATCACACTGTAAGTCTCTCTTGTAGTGTTGTTTACAGGATTTAGGCACACTTATTTAGAATATATTTAAACACAAACAGCGAGATGGCGAGAAAAAGTAAAAGGTAAGTAGCTCATTAAAAGATTAGATAATACACATAACTGTACTTGAGTTAAATTTTGAAAGGAATATTAAAATATATTTAACAGTGTAATAGCCAATGTATACATGAAAGACGACATAATAATTTTAACACAAAAGTAGCAATTGTTTTGTGAGGATTTACTCCATGAAGTTGTACTTTTGTTTCGGTTTACTTATGTATTTATTTATTGCACCTTTCACAAAAGGTTGTGTGCTGGTTCAGTAGAAACACAGGACAGAGAACAGACCTGGTGAAGTGTACTGTGGACTTGGCAATCTTCAAACAATTATCTGATATCCTTTCCCTCCCTGCCCACCTGCTGGACAGAAGTCAAAGGCTGGCTACCCACAGGGCTCTGTCGCTCTACCATCACTTTGGGACTGACCACTCCATCCACAAAGCACCTTCAAGGTTTCACTCCATCGTTTAACATGATTTCTCCTCCCTTGATCTCTCTTTTCCATATATCCCTTTCCATCAGCACTTTACCATTACCTTAGGGTGTCATACAACGCTCTCCAGATAATCACCCTAACAGAATAATGTCTTACAGGTTTAAGAAGGATAGTTATCTCGCTATGCAACCTCTTTAAAAAAAGTAATAACAATAAAAACTTGAATTACCGCTAAAAAGACTAACGTTCCTTCTGTAATCTAAATCTGCAGAATGTAATCCAACTGCAGAACTACTGCTGAGTATTGTATTAACAATAACCCCATAGCCTGGACAAACTTGGGATTCAAGCCCAGCGCTCTTTCCTAAGTACAGAGTATTGCCGATGAACAGTTTGCCTTGCTCCAAATGTATGACTTGTTAATTTAATCATACAGTACATTTTACAGGCAGGGTGTGCACTGCTTGAGAAACTTGTAAAACAAACAGTGGGATGGGACACTCGGGTGTGAAACAGGCCCAATGGAACAACGGCGTGTACAAGCAGTGTGTAGGGCCTTCTAATGAAGAGGATGCTTGGCAACAACATGCAGCCACTAGCAACAATGTCTAAGCACAAAGGTGCAGCACTGTGTGTATGATTCAGAGATCGAAAGTACACACCGTCTCTGAAGTGTCTGCTAATCCCTGAGTCACATACTGCCGACTGGCAAGCGTGTCAGAGTCACGCAAAGGTGCAATATCTGCTAGTGCACCTGTGATCTGCTTCAGGTGCAATGAAACTCAAAGGTGTAAACGCTGCCCAGGCTGAATAGGGAACCGCCATTGCAAGTTATGAAATATGTCATCACTTTTTAATTACACATGGATGCGTGTTTTTATTGAGTTTCTCTTGAAAGGGTGAACGTTGAAGATTTACCTTCGCTGGGATGTCAACCAATGTGAGAAAAAATCGTGCCAATATTTTCCATCAGTGGTGTGTGTGGGCCATAGGCGTAACCTCTGGCACTTGTATGTATGGGGATGTATACAGCTACAAAGCAACAGAGGGTAGTACGAAGTGGGTACAGGGAGGGGATGCAGACTGAACTCGGAGGATTACCAGTTTGGGGGATTACACAGGTGGGTGGGCTCTTGCTGAAAGGAGATGGGAGGAGCTTACCTGATCTAAATGAGAAGAGACAGTTCCTAGTCAAGAATCCCTGCAAAGTATGCATCTTTCTTCTGTAGGCAGCATATTTTGTTTTGAGTCTGAAAAGGTTGCTGTTGTGGGTATTACATACCCCACCGGAGACCCTGCTTTCACCTGCCAAGCATAGTAAATGCTTGTGTGTACCACCTTGTAGGTGATGAAACCGACTTTAAAGTGATATGAACTGGTAGAGGGAGTCAGTCGAGGCGTATTTTATCCATACTGTCTCACATCCCAGTTGATGTACAAACTAGTATAAAATGAATAAATAACATCAAGTTACAAAAATTATCATTTTCATTTACTTAAAATGTAAGGCAATAATGTGGTCACCAGGCAGCCATTAAGCCCCGGACCTCCCAGGTTGGCTCCCAGCCCCGCCCCCATCAAACCCACAAATCAAGACTTGACGACCAGAGCTGTGAGTAAAAGAGGCCATGTTTATTATAAACCATCACATATAAACATGACAATATATATCATCAATTAACCTTCATACGATATAGATTTATCATCTTTAATCACTGTATGACATTTCATATTTATGTTGATCATAACTTCATAATTTGTCCGTAGAAATGACAGATCTTAATTTTATCGACAAAGAATGTTCTCTATCGCTCCAGCACTAAGGTGCCTTCTGGCTCGCACCCCCCCCCAATTGAGAGCCACGCAAGGCGCAACCCACCTGCGTCCTTGAGAGGTGAGCCCCTGCCCTGTGGTCGTTGTCCGCCACCTGAGGGGCCCACCCCTCCACCACCAGGCTGCCCATCGGGGCTCGTAGGGAATAACCAGGGGCAGATGCCCCATGCCCTAGATTGTAAACTGGCGCCCTTGCCCCCAGCTGGTGTCTCCATACTCTCTGAGGTGAGCTTACCATATCTCCCCCTCAATGCTGGCCTAGGGTGTATGCAGGCGGACTCCCCTTAACAATGTAAGGCAATTTATGTGGCCTCATTATCGCCACAAGGGCGACCAGGGCCAACCGCCCTTCCCCCTCCCCACCACCAGGCCACTCTGGAACCACCAAGTTCCAACGATCTATAGGGTCAGAGCCATGTCCTAACTCAAATGCTCGGATCCATCAGTCTGGGTCCGTGCCAACCATTGCCGTGAACTATACAATTCCCATGCCCAATTTATGGGCGCATTACCAAGCGGGCCCCTGCCACGGGCACCGCTAGGCCATTCCGGCCTTCCAGCGGAGGATTAAAGGGGGGCATTTGACATTAGTCCTGGCTCCCCAAATACTCCCAGGGACTATGAGACCACGCTATCTTGGAAACGTCCTTTCTCAATTTGGGCAAACCCAGACAGAGCTTCTCACGCGGCCCGGTGACCCAGTCCCAACATATCGTTACCTCTTAAATGTAGGATAAACATTCTCAGGGAACTGTAGTCCCCCACGGCACATGACGTCTGCCACCAGGTGTTCATGTTAGAGGCATTCCCACAGCCCCCAGTCAACTCACGCCGCAGCTGCCAACGAGCGATACGGGCCCAATACAAGGGCAAGTGACCCAGCACCTACACCACTTTGGCCAACATAATACCTCCCTCCCGCCTTGTGAAACATCTGGCTGGCTGTGCCTGAAGCAGCCCCAATTCTGATTGGAGTGACCAACTACCTCGATCCCCCGGCTCCGGTAGGTAGACCCACATGTGCTACGCACCTACTATGCACGAGGCTGCACCTGATGACGGATGGGCATGTATGCCCCCATGAGCCGAGTCGTGCTCCACTCTCGTCCCCATCCCAGTAAGCTCAGGTTAGCACCAAGATTCAAGCAGTCCATAGCACACAGCCGGCGCAGTAAGGAAGAGAGGGCGAGGGGCAGGGCAAAGCGCCCTAAATAGGCCTGCCACCCCCTCATCCCCCCCCATTACCGGCCCCAGCAGGAAGTTACGTCGGTGTTGACCCTGAAGTACTTCTTGTTGATCGCAGCGACTGATCACTGTTCCAGGAGCCACGGGGGTGTGACCGGGATCCCGGGGGCCCGGTTCCTAATGGCGCGCTGCCTTATAGTCCACGCTTTTCCAGTAGCAGATGTGTGCCCCGTTAACTAGTTCCACCGACATTGCACGGGTAAAGGACATGGAACTTTTAACTTTTTAATTCTTTGTCTAGATGATCTCACATTCCATCCGTTAAATAAATCAAACCAACACTATTTGTTTACCAAAAAAACATAGCTTTCCTCCTTCACACCCACCACCAGCTCCGTCCCCGATTTCCAGTGAGGGAGAACAAATTCACTTAACTATGTATTATTACAATGTACTAAAGAATCTGGTGTGATTTTATACTGAAGATATTTTCGTTAAACTGCATTGTACGCCAGGAGGGGATCATAAAAAGGAGAAACTTGAGAAGTTACATCTTCCTAAAAAGAATTGGTCATGGTTTGTAAAAGGGTATCTCTCTTGAAAAGCAGTGTTTTTCACCAATAAACGAGTGTTCCGACACCCCCGTCACTTCCACTCACACAGGGAATGGTCTTTTTGTCGGGAAGTTAGATGGAGAAATCTTCTTCACTGATAGGCCAAAAGGCTTCGCTCCACCCACACAGCACTCCATTTTGACTTCTCTTTTCCTCCATGACTTCCCAGTGACCCCTTTCACGTAGCTGCGGTCGGGATCAGTCATTGACCTGGTTAGCCTTGGTGGTTATGAGCAGCTGTCCTTCCTCTCTAGGTTCAACGCTAGCAACCGCAAACCTAAACTCCCACCTCAGCACTTTTCTTTTGTCCAGATTATTAGAGGCCACATTCTGGTGCTCTGTTAGATGAGTCATAAACTTGTCATGTTCCACGTCGACTCTGTGGCCATGTGATATCAATAATTCCTACAAACCTTTCCGGGCCCCTGCATTACTGCTAGTAAGGACCCTGCATGGTCCCAACTCAGCAAGACTTCTGATAGCACTTCCCTACGAACTTTTTTGTATCAAGGTTTGCTACTCCAAATCAAGAGCGTCTTGGAATGTGAATATTGTCGTCTTCGCAAGAATGAGGCGTCCAAGAAAAAGGCACCCATAATCCTTCCTGAGTGGTTTAAAACAAGGGAGTACATGAAAGTTCCAGGAGGGTGAGATCCATGCCAGATTTTCAGAAAAACCATGGACTAAGTAAATGAATCACATGCACCTGTTTGTAAATATATCTTCAAGGAATATACTGAGTTCTTGCATGGGTCAGGCACTCCTGGACCTACGTTGGACACCTGAGCTTCAAACCATCACACATCCCAGGTATTTCAAGAAGAAACAAACGCGGACAATGAAGCCCTCTATCATAGACCACTGTTGGGGATTCAATGTAAATTGTTTACAGAGCTGCAGTGTAACTTGTTTTAGATTTTAACCTTCTCTTTCACAATGAGGCACATTTTTTACCAACATTTGTAAAGTCTTCCTATTTGCCCCTTTGAAGTTTCTTGGTTCTATAAAAAAGGTTATTCAGGGAATGTTTTAAATAAAATATCTTTATTGATTTTCACACAACCAGGTGGAAAGCAGCCACCAGTCCGGAAATAATTCAACTTGAGACATGATGCATACAATACTTCAGAATCTATCGACCTAGGCCTGGACTAACTACTGCAAGAATATGTAGGACCAGACCCCATATAGACCCCCAACATGAGGTGCTTGGTTACTCATTTGTTTCCTTGGTTCCTGGGCCAAGCCGGGCCCCCACCGAGCGCCTTCCACAAGAAATGTCTTTCAAGGCATGCTGCTAGGGTCCCCATATTCTCCATATTCTATCAAATATCTTGGGCCAGCCTTGTGCTGGATATACTATTTTTTCATATCGCATACTCCAGTCTACTTTGGATCCCCAAGCCCTCTGCGTTGGAACCTCTCTGAACCCTCACATTCTAACAACATCACAATTCTCCACCATTAATGCGTGTTGAGGAAGAGTAGTGAATGTCTGTCCAGGGACTGGCCGCTCCAGATGCTCAGGGCAATCAGTCGGGGGGTCAGCTCCAGTGTGCAGTCCAAAACTGTGGAGAGCTGCCTCCCTACTCCCCCCATTACTTCTGAATTTTGGGGTTTCCCCATTTGGTGTGTATTAGTGTGTCCTTCTCCCTGCCCCCTCAAACACAGAGCTGTTTTGGCCCTCACTATACGAAACAATCTAGTTCTAGTGAAGTAGGCTCTCTGGAGGAGTTTTAATTGAATTAATTGGAATCCAGCCCATATGGCTGCCTATCGGGGGTACCTGCAGGTCGCTCCCAAGTCATCATCCTCCAATCTACCCAAGTTTCCCTCCCATTTCTGTCGAAGTTGGTCCAGTGGGGGGGATGATATTTTGTAGGTTAGGTGGACATAGTCTGGACACTGCGTGATCAGTAAAGGGAGCCCGAGTACTTTAGATTCCTCTGGGTCCTCCCTCAAGGCCTACACATGTGGTCGGTGTCAATGTCGTAAGTGTTGATAGCATAAATATTGGCTCCAGGAGAGTTCTAATTGGTCCTGCAGCTCAGGAAACAGTATCCTCTTGTGGCCCCTCGAGCCATCCCCCACCTTGGATATTCATATCAAGTCCCATTTAGCATGGCCCCCAACAGCCCATAATCCCCCAACAAGTCGGAGGTTCCTAGCAGGGTTTCTAGCCTTAGTCTACCCTTCAATCCCAGGGCTCTGGTGAATTTGAGCCAGGTCTTGACCATCACCGCTGTGGGCATCAGCAATAGAGTCATCCTCTGTCTATCACACATTCTTCATACGAATCGCTCCGAAACTACTGATTGCCTGTCGGCCATCACTGAGGGTCCCTGCTGTGAGGAAAAGGTCAAATCGTTAACTATCTGCAGTTTGGGTGGCCAATAGTACAAACGTAGGTCGGGGAGGGCTATGCCACCGTCCAGCAATTTCCTAGTGAGGGACGCCAAGGCTATCCTCTGTGTCCCACCCACAGCAAGTTCCCGATGATGTCTGCCACTGCCAGAAAGAACTCCTTGGGGACCTTAAATGGGGTATTTTGTAGGATGTAGAGAAACTTGGGGAGATAGATCATTTTATAGAGGGCCGCTTTGTTCATAGGTGGCAGTTTTTGCCACCATTCCATCTCTGTTTTATACGAATTTAGGATTTTCCCCAAGTTTTCTGCCAGTAACTTGTTCTGAACTTTCGTTTCAAATATTACTAAATATTTGAACCCACTGGGTTGCCACGTCAGAGGGTGGTGTCAGGCCTTGCCCACATCCCCTCGGAGAGCGGAAAGATGATGGACTTGTGCCAGTTAATTTGCAGCCCTGAGAAAGAGACAAACACCTCCAAAGTCTCCAGCACCCTGGGTACCGATTGGTCCGGATCTGCTACGTACATCACTATGTCTTCTTTATTCAGTGAATTTTGTGAGATGTGCACACTAAGAATTAAACGAACATCGAATGTGCGCAGACTTTGAAAAGAGTCGACAACTCTCAAAGAGACAAGGTAAGCTTCATTTTAAGGGACATCCCCATACGGAAGCTTGGGGGCATGGACCTTACTGTTTCGATGACCCACAGTTCTGAGAAGAAGATTACTGAGCAGGAGGTAGAATGCAGCTTTCCAGTGGGGGTAGGGGCCATCATTTTTGTTTGCACTGAAGGTAGAGCAGATTAATCAAACTGCCTCTATTATTGGAAGACACAAAAATGGGGGCTGCCTGTGACCCGTCTGCAGATTTTTTGGATGAGACTCCCTGCTGTACTTGAGACCTCCTAGAGCCAGTAGCCATTTGCAGACAGATTGACAAGGTGTTACTTAGCCAAAACTGACATTTATTAAGTGGTGACTATGACAAATGTAGTTTGGAGATAATGTTTGATTTAGTATCCCTTGAAAATGTTCTTCCGAGCAGCCAATGTCTTCGCAGATGTACATTAGCTGGAATTGGGAGAAAGATACAGTCACTGGAAGATAGTAGAAAAGCAGGTTTTTGCAAGCTGTTCTAAACCAAAAATGCTGTGTACCTGGAAGTCAATTAGAGGAGGGCATGGATAGCAGTTGGCATTCCCTATCGAAACCATGCAACTACTACGCCTGAGTTCCAGGACATGAAAAAAGTAAAGAGGACTCCATATTTGTCTCTGACTTGCACTTCCTCAAGACTCTTAGCCGCGAACAGAACTCTGTAAGGGGGATCTACTCAGTAATTTAATCAGGGGCTCAAAGATTATGTGTTGACACGACTACTACACTTGGCATTCTGGAGAGTCAATACCCATGTGGTGGTAGCACGCCCACCCCACATTGTTTCTAGTGCAACATTAGTGGGTAGCGGGTATTCCACACTTCACAATTTTCCTTGCTGTTCCTCATATGAGAGGTGCTTTGCACACATCCCTAAAAGACATTTTAAAGAAGTGTTTATTGCTGTTCTCCCTGGCAATCTCTCTGCCTAGCGTAGTTGCACTCTGCATTTGGTTGGCACTGAAAAGTGGGTCTTTGTGTATAAAGCCACAAGATGTCCCCTCAATTATTCAATTACTGCTGTTTTAATAGCTCCGTTTGTTATTAATTTTCACTGCACGTGTTCTCGTACATATACAGTTGGCTGCAGAATTACTCCAGAAAGAAGAAAAACACCCTTAAGAGGCGCATCTGGCAGCCATCAGAGCGCTCTGGTATTTGCGGAGTGTGCTTAAGAGCACAGTGCAGTGCTTGAGTGTGCAGTGCAAGTAAGGCCTTGGCTGTGTGTGTGTGTGTGTAGTAAGGGGCGAGGTTACAAGAATTTCTAATCAGACTTCCAAGAAGTGTCACACAACTGGCTCAGCCTGGCTCTCTTATCAATGGAGCTAGCGCGCAGACCTCTGTGCGTGTTTACAGTGCCTGAGCCCTGCCTTCGTACACTCGACACTCCTTTACTACGCCAAAAACACTGGCCCTGCAAAACAACCGGCCGTTTCCATGCAATAAAATCCAACTTAATCTTCGATACATTTTTCTGATGCGAAGAGTGTTTGCACACGGCCCCCTCCTTCATCCACCCCCGCAAGGAATGCAGCAGCGGGGCGCCCTCTGTGCTCCTCGGGGAATTCCACTCTCAGTTTTGCCAGGATAAATGAATATGAAATCCATACCACGTTTATCAGATCTGCCCAAGCTCAGAGAGATGGAGGCCGGCGAAAAGCAGCCAATGTATACCTGTAGAGCGGGACCTGAACTGAAAAAGTGGCGTACCGGCGATGCAAGGGGCTTGCTTATATAAATAATCCCATAACTGCAGTGAATGGAAAAATAGAAATGCAGGTATTCTGTACTCGGAGTAACTGCTCGTTTCTGAGAAGTGCCGGTACTCTCCTCCTCAAAAAAAAAGTGCCTCTACTCCGTACCAGACAGTACTGTCCCATATTAAACACTGCCTACTTGACATATAAAGACAGCGCCTCTCAGGCAAGGACTAACCCAGCTGAGACAAGAGACACCGGCCTGCTGGGAAACCTCCTGCTGTGCGTGCATGCCAACCTGCTCTGGTAGAAGCCATCACAGCCACTTGTGTCCCCGATGGGAAGAAAAGCCATCAGTAATAAGAGGCTACTTCCAAGATGAGCTAACGTCACAGGCTCACAACGAGGAGTAAGGGCATTTCCACCCTCCACTCTTTCAAGAGTGAATGAAGGTAATGACTTTGACCGTGGGCCACCTGCCAACTGGACTCCTCTTTGTGCAGTGCAAAATGTATGACAGTCCTGTACCTCCATAATACGGCTGACGGGCACATGCAAATTATGAGCCACATCTACTGGAGACAGACAAGTCTGCGCAAGCAGCCTGCCAGGCATAACACTCACGTCCCGCAAATCTATGAAAACCAAGACTGATTTCAATAATCAGCAGAAACAGTACAATAAGCAAAAAAAAACATGAACTGGAATAGAGTTCACCCAAAGCAACTGTTGTGGTTAGGTTAAAGCATGTCTTTCCATCCTTCACAGTAAATATTAATCCTTGCTGTGTTACCTCGAAATCAGAAGCATGAATGGCAGCTTTTGATACCCTCCATCCTAAAAAGGAAGTCAAGTCCTTGCTTGGCCAAGAGCACAAGGGCATTAACATAGCAGCCACCTAACCCACAGAGGTGAGGCTTTGAGTGGTGAAAGGCGAGTGCAGGTCACCCAATGCTAAGCGGGGGCCTTAGACGGGCTCAAATGAGGATGCCACTGTCCTCTCACAAGCCCGAGCACTCGGGCTAATGAGGGTGACTGGAACAAGTAGCTCCTGGGATCTCTAACAGCAGCTTCAGCTGTGGATCCAATTGCAAACCTATCGATTAGGCAGAGCCTGCAATAGACATCTTTTCCTGTGGATCTCTCTGGCCTGTCTCAGTAAGTCAGGAGCTACAATAAATTCTTACTCACCTCATGCCGTCAAGGTACAGACTTCTCTCTCACTCCCTCTCATCTTCCTCTCTTCTTCACCTTACAATTATGCCACTCTTCGGGCTCTGACCACCAGAGTTATTTCAGGCTAACCCCACAGCTCAGTGCCCCATACTCGTGTTTCTTCCCAGAAACTTTACCCCTGTCTTCTTGCAGATCCGAAGCACTTAGGGAAATTATTATTACGGTTTGTGGTACCCACATATCGATGCTCTTCCTTCAAAGACTGGATCTCTGCAGGTAAATGTATTGGTGAGGGACCGCAAGCAGGACCAGACTGTCTCTGAGCCTTCCTAAACAGAGTTCTGTGAGCACACCAACAACGGGGACAGAATAACACTAAGACATATAACTAGTACAGTACTCCGCAACTTCTCAGAGCCATGAACCTCATAGATTTGATACAATCTTACAACATAACATCAATCAGGGAAACAGAGTTGTAATGGTCTTACTGCTGAAAAGAACTAAGTTTAGACTACTATTTGCCCCCTCCCCTACCCGCACCGTAGTTCACTGACCCCTGATGATTTTGCCTATCAAATCCAACAAACTGGGGGGAAATCTAAGAGATTATTATATAGCAGCTTATTTCACACTTCTGCCAGTACTAATCGCTGTAAATATTAGGCTGTACTATTAACATATTTAATGGTATTGAATTCATCACCTTTTTAGGGGGAAAGTTGAGTTTACCTTGCCAGATTGAAATTTATGATCTGCAGATCAGAGCAGGTGTCAGTGGCAAGCATTTAACTCCATGCGCTAACTTCCTGGCTCTTGGTAGCCCTCACATCGACTAGGACTATTTATGACATGCATACTCATGGATTAAATATAGGATTAAAAAATAAAACACATAACTCACTAACCTGTTTCACACCTTTCGTGTGCACCTATTCGGTAGAATGTCGTAAGACCCTGCCTTTTAAGGCTCCCTCAAGTACAACTACCCACAACACACGAACTGACCATACAAGCCCACAAATGTCAGATGGAAGTCATGAAGGTATGGAGTTGATTCATGCTTATAGCACCTGCTTCAGAGGTCACAGTCACAGCCCGCAGATAACAGATGCCGCTGTGAACTAGCAAACCGGCCATGAGCCCAAGAAATGGACACATTTTGCACCGTAGACAAACAGTGAAAAATCACAGAGTTGGCACGATGCCAGCATTCTGTGTAGCAGTATCCTAGCACTTCTAGTGCTGTGGTGCCGAGGTGAGTTAAAGTACGAGGCACAAATCTTGACTGAAGCGCCTTGCTGCAGGTGTTTTTGGGATGCAGCAGTGACAGCAAGCTTTGACAAAACGTCTTGGTCTAATGTGCTACGGCATGCAGAATTAGCACATTAGAACACACAGTTCACAGTCAGAGAGGGTGACAGTTGAAAAGTAGTCATTTGTGCAGTTCAATGTAAACACCTAGGTACAGGCACAAGGATATGCCGAAGAGATTAATATTCTACAGGACTGAGACAAGATTTAAGTGAGAAAGTCTCACAGCAATTGCTCAAAGAGACTGATCCAAAAAAATCACTAGTTGACAGAGGTGGAACCAGAGCCCCCTCTGTGAATATTGCTACCAACAGGTCTGTTTAACAGCTGTAGTGTCAAAGACCTGACCTAAAGGAGCACTGCCAAAACCAATAGGTCTGGAGTTAGCTGTCATGTTTTTTGTAAAATGTATTGCTTTAGGATCGGTTGAGCCCTCAAAAATAAAAATAAATGGCTAAAAGCAAAAGTATTTTTGAGCTGAAAAAACACACAAAGCCGTAGTCCCTGGCATTGGTAGGAAATGGTCAGCGAGTGTATGTGCTTTTGTGAAAGAGCAGAATGTTGTCACTCGCAGCGAAGTTAGCAAATGGCTGAAATGAGCTGACCCATCTCCCATGCTGTATGCATTAGTGGGTGGTAGAAAAATGTGATTGACACAATAATAGACTAAAGAATACAAAGGGTTTTCTGAACCCACATTTAAGTAAGGATATTATTTAATAAATTGCACTAAAATCAAAAGGTCTAGGCTCACACTAGACCTAAACATACACTTGCAAAGCCAAGAGGTTTCACATTTATAATGCAAGGGCCGAGCTGATGGTTTTGCCATTGTTTGTCTGCAAAGTATTGTTAAAAAAAGAAAAAGAGAAAACACGTATGAAAACTTGAGGAAAAGAAAATACATATCTTACAGTATCACATAGCTGTATATTAAATTCAAGGTTTGCAATCTTTATAAAGGGCATTTTCTTCCCAATACTTTTCACTCAGTAAACGCTGAACAGAAAATAAAAAGAGTAAGGAAGTGTCAGAATGAAAAAGAATAATCATGCCAATCTCCAATTTACTTTCTACAAAATTCAACCATTTGGTTCTCTGCAGCAGCTCATGAAGCAGATTTATGGGTCTCTATGAGAATAGTTAAGCTAAGTATACCCTCTGCCTCATACAACAGCTGAGTGAGTGCCTGTTACCCAGTGCCATAAAAAGAATGTGTGTGCCAAAGCTTGAGCTTTCATGCAATTTGTGGAATGCAGGTGATAAAACAAAAACAGCCCTAAAATCTACTCTTCAGATTTTACAGACAAGCTGGGAATTTTGAAAGTAATACAGGGCAGGGGGCGGTGTTTGAGGAAGGAAGCAGCATATGAGGGAGAGAACTAGAACACATATACTATAATGAAGCGCTGAATGAAAAAGAAGATGGTAGTTTGCTAAACGTGAGTAGTGGAAGGATAAAAGTCTGCGGATCAAAAGGATCGTAAAGAACAAACCTCCATGGAAAGCACAGACACAAGAAGTCGAAGGAAAAATATCAAATAAGAAACAACAAATGAAACAACGAATTGAAAGCAATGGACAGGACGTAAGTCCACTGTCAGTTCACAATAGGTCTTTTAAAAGCAGCCAGCTTGTGCTGTCTGGTAGGCAAGACCCAAACACGGAGCCCCTCTTGCCTCCTCCTCCTCCATCTCCAGGGTCTCAGAGCAGTAGTGCGGCTGCTACATTATACTTTCGCCAACACAGGAGTGAGATAAGGCATGCTTTGTAAAAGCCGCATGCCTCCATGCCTCACTCGGCTGACAGGAAATCCCTAACTTCTCCGGATGCCAGCGTGCCTCGTCATTCAGTGCTGCTGGGAAGGCACCTTTTCGATAACTCGGGGGGGGGGGGGGGGGGGGGGGCTGGCAGTTCAGAAGGATATACAGGACTCATGTTTCACCTGTCCTTCCATAGCTTGAACCCAAATACTAACCCACTTTAACAGCTTTATACTAGCACGCTCTGCACAGTGTCACTCAAACACGAAGGCTGCGCTTTTTACTGCAAGTCGGTAGCCCGCAGGGGTTTCCTACTGGGGGCGATTGAGAGATGGTCTGATAAAAGAAATGCACACAAGCAAATGCGTCAATGAAGAGCTCATTGGCTTCAGATGGCGGGCCCAGCAAGAAAGGGGGCATTCCAAGCTGGGAGGCCGGGGGACAGGACCGGTATCCCCGTGAGAAGCCGTCTGGCACAGGGTAACAAGGAGAGCAGGTGAGGCAGGTTGTCAGACCTCCGGAGGGCATTATCGGAAGTAAGTGGGGAAATTCTGAAAAAGAAAACCGTCTTTACTTACCTAAGGACCAGTGTTATGATCTCTGTTCCTTCATGTGGCCAAATAATGCTATTTATAATTATTCCATGGCCCAGAGCTTGAATGTGCTTTACTGCTAGAAAAAACAAAGAAAGTAGGAGCACTTGCAAACAGCCTACAAAGCGCTATATAAAAAAAACCTAGTGATACACATACACAAGACATTAGGGGTGAGCAGATGGAAAACCAAGAAAGTTCTGGCCAGCCGAAGGACTGGGACGAACCCTTTAATAGAAAGCAAGCCTCTAGCTGCCACCTTCTCAGATCTGAAGATCCCCACAGCAGCCTCCTCAAGGGATGGCTCCTGGCTTCTTGTCGTCCAGGATTTTCAAGGACAGCAGGTCGGAGATGGTTAGGGGCTTGTGGACTTGAGAAAAACAATGAGCATGTATGTTCTGTTATTTGGAAACAATTCATCTAGATGTCAGGTGGATTTGAAGGAAAAAGGGTTCACCCTAAGGTCATTTTGAAAAAAGTTGGTATATTGTACATTTTTCAGAACAAATTTCACACACATAGACAAAAATAATAGTTTCTACAGTCAGTTCTAAAAGTGCAATGATGAAATATTAAAAACTTTAACTGCCAAAAAGGTTTCATCTTCCCCAGTCTATGGGGGAGGACCATTCCCGGCGTACCCCAATAAATCTTACTAAGATGGTGTCCAATGAATTCTTCAGTCCAATTTATGTGAGCATTGTTCAGTAACCTATCGCTTTCACGGGCCCTTCAAATAACGTGGGCATGTAATGTGACACAGCTTACTACCATTCTTATGAGAAGATACAGCATGTTTCTTCAGGTCTTTCCTCCACCTTCTTTCACTTCCCATCCTGTCATTTCAAGTAATTTTTGCTCTTACATAATGAGTGGCAATAGACGTGGAAGGCAATTTAAAAGCT
This sequence comes from Triturus cristatus, assembly GCF_964204655.1. NCBI lineage: Eukaryota > Metazoa > Chordata > Amphibia > Caudata > Salamandridae > Triturus > Triturus cristatus. The sequence continues at coordinate 29,370,637 of NC_140595.1, forward strand.
ACACGGATCTCACACTCTCAGTTAAAAAATAGCTGAGCTATCCCTCAAATTAGTCAGTTCTCAACCATACAGTAATTAAATAGCATAAGCCAAACGTACCCCGCAATTCTGTCAGAATTACACTAACATATATAAGCATTAAACATTCTGTAGTAAAACACTTTTGCTAGACACCAATAACTTTTTTTGAAAATGCACACACCAGCTTGTTATTCTGGTGGAATAAATTGAATACACACCCAAGCCCCCAAAGAAAAAGGTCGTAATAACAACAAAAAAAACTTTTCATTCTTCAAACCACTATGTTACAATTTTCATAAAATCCACAAGGAAACTACTATCCCAGGTACACGTGAACAGAATTGACATCACATGGCCATTTATCATAATCATAGCTACTGGAATTATGTGATTCTTTGGTCGCAGCTTTTTACAAATAGTTATAGATTTGCTGCATTTGTCACCTAATCCATCATATGCTACATAATCTGCAGGTTTCAACACAAAACAATAGTTTCTAGCTCAAATAGATCAAAAGTTACTAAAACTGTGCGACATGCCATCATGTTTAGTAAATGGTGCTTTGCAAAGGTGAATTGGTCATATTTCTATATTTGGCTTTAAACTTGTACTAACAAGGTGAAATCTTTGCTCAGACAGTATTACAGTGTGTAAAAGATGCAAAGTAATGAAGTAATGCTACCTAAAAATGTGCCACTTTTCTTGCGGCATAATTTGGTGCTCCCCTGCTGCATGATTCCAGTGGCACTGATCAAATTGCCCTGCAAGGTATCGGCATTATATCCCAGTGGTATTACCAAATCTCAGGGATGCTTATCTTATTCAAGGATATCTACTAGAAGTCACTGTGACCGTCGTATGCCAGGGGTAGGAAGCATAACGCTTTGAAACAGGATGCACAAAATATTTAAATGACAGTCCCATAGTGACTAGAACCAAAACACAATATACCAAGAAGACCCACCTTATGCACAATACGCCTCAAGGTAACTTTTTGCTGGTACCACCATAATGACTAAAATGCCCACTGTATGCCAAGACAACCATGATGCCTACAATGCATGAAATATCTCAAGGTGTGCCAGCCATCAAATGTCAGGGGCCTCATTATGGCCACCATTTGCCCAGGGCTTCAGCCACCACATAAAAGTGCATAAGCATAGACGCATAATGAAGCTGCACCACCCCCACCTGCTGACCATCCATTGTTACATACAAACAAAATCTTAACAGCTTGGCCAGAGCCCTCCCTTCAATAGAGAAAACAAAAAGCAAAAAATACTTCTGAGGATTCTGGGATGCCTACGAGTAGCCATGCACTATACAAGTGTTTCATAGAATAGAATCTCTTCTTCAGCTATACAGCTGTGCCACCTGCCAGGGTTCTCCTCTGCTCTTCTGTACCATTGTTTCGAGTGCCACGGCATTCATCAGAAGGGAACAGCAACATTTTGCACTCAGGCAGCGTAAGAATCAGCGCATGCCTTCAGCACACTGGCAAATTGCCATGCAAGATGACTGGCAAAAGTGCTGCAGGCTAGTGCCGGCATAGACACCGAAAAGTGTGTACAGGGCCGGCTGCGGGAAACTGCTGTGCATGTATACATTTAAAAATGTACTGCAGGGCAGACTGATCTCCCAGACTCAGCAAAACATATGCTGATATCTACATAGCATATGCTTTATAGCTGGGTGTAAAAAAACACTGCTTGTTCGGTTACTTTAACCTACAATTCAGAGCACAGACTCTGGTTTATAGCCTATGGTGTTGAAATAGTTTAGGCTATGACAGAAACATCGGTACCAATGGCTTGGTTTGGCATACTGTCGCTGTTGAATATTGTGATCTTTGTAGGAAGCCAGAATAAAATTCAAAGAAAGGGAATTTCTATGGTGACCACAACAGGAGGTAGACATTTCCTTGGGCATCAGCAGCAAGCCACAACTACACCTGCATTAAAAATAAGGGGTATTCTGTGGATGGGATGCATATGGTTGAGCTGGTATGCTGGACATGTCTCGATTCCCAGGAGCTTCTTAACATATTGTTAAATGGGACCACTCATGTTGCCTTAGGCCTTTGAAAATGATATTGTTTTATTCTAGTAACAGGAGTTCCTATGTTGTACTAATAGTTTCAGGAATCTTTTGTCTACTCAGACCTCTAAACCTCATGAGATTTGGTTATATAGTTATGCTTTGTCTTGAATAGTGCTCAGATTTCAGAACACTGTACATCGCGTCCTGATACATCAAGTCAATTGCAAACTGTTATGTTATATTAAAGATTATTTGTTAAGCATGACGTCCACCCAAGGGCAGTAGCAGCTGGTAGGGAATGATGATAGGGGGGGCGGGGGTTCTCCCAGTGCTGGAGCGTCAGACAAGAGAAGATGAACGGAAGACTATAGCGAAAAAGGATAGGTTTTACATTTTGTTTTGAAAGAGAGGTGAGAAAGTATTAATTTCAGTTCAGTGGGAAGTTTATTTCAGTTCTTGCTAGCCAGAAAAGTGAAACATTTGCCACCGGAAAAACATTTTATAAATGGAGCAACCAAGAGATGTTTTGTAACCCTGGGCGTAGTTTGCGTACGCTACGCTACGTGAAGTGCACTTCACACTACGCAAACTGCGTAGTGCGGTAGGGAAAATGCTGTTCGCACTGATTGCACAGTGCCAGATGCTTGTCTGCACTGTGCAATCATTGCAAACGGCATCTTGCACAGTGCAAGCGGTCGTTTTCTGCCGCTCGAGTAGATTTGTACTTGAGCTGCAGTTTTCTCAACGCGGACTGGTAGTTTCTCATCGCGAGCGGTCGCGAGCATACGCGTCCACTCGCAATGAAAAACCTGACCTCCCCGCGTTGAGAATCTCGCCGGGAGGTTTATTTTCCACGCTCACGATCGGCAACTTGATGTTGCTGTTGACGAACGAGGAAAAAGTCTCGCCAGGATGTAATTTTGCTCGCTCGTGGTCGCCAACTTGACGTTGAGGAACGCGAGCAAGCAAACAATGCCCACAATGCTACGCGTTTTTGCACTGTGCTACGTGCAATTTGCGTAGCTCATAGTTGTGTAAAGTACGCAAACTACGCGAGCGTAGCGTAGTCCTACGTCCAGGGTTAATGTTTTGTTTCAGAAGAGTGAAGGTGGAGTGTATGTGAATATTTTAAATCTGTTTTTCAAAAATTAGGGGCAGAGTCAAAGAAAAACTTAGTGTGCAAGAAACAGAAATTTAAAGCGAATCCTTTTTTGATTTGGAAGCCATGAAAGCTTGGGCAAATTAGGTTTAGATGATGTTTAAAGATACCAAGATAAAGTTGCAATAGTCAAACTGAGAAACAATTAAACCAATTGGAGCTGTATCTATTGATTTTCTGGCATTAAGAGATAGAACATGAAAGAAGGATCGGAGCTTACAGAGAAATAAGGAACAACTTGACACAACCACAAAAATCTGGACGTCCATTCTAATTTAGAATTAAACTTACAGCTAAGAGACTTTATATCAGGTTGAGGGTTAGGAGGGAGAGGGCTATGTTGAAATGACCAAGAACAGCAACAAGAGGATCTCAGTTTTGTCCATATTATTTTGATTTAGTCTGACTCCATCCAGTTGTTATGTTATTAAGACAGTCTGGCAGCAGCTTCTATTAAAAAGTGATGCCCAGCTAGACAGCTAAAGTATTGACTGTCATCAGTGTACTCGCATAATTCCTGATGATTCAGGGAACAGGTCTGACATTGATGTGTTAGATAAGTAGCTCTTGGGCACATCAGTGTGTACTGAAGTGAAAGGGCAAGGAGCGTTATTTAACATTACCCTTTGGGAGCAATTGTCAAGAAAGGATTTGAACCTCATTTGGTAAGGTCCTTTAATCCCAGAGTCAGGCAATCTGGAAAGAGGTTATGGGCCACTGTGTTGAAGGCTGCCAACTAGTTAAATAGACTTAGGCACACTGTCTGATGCAAATGTAGCAGCTAATTCCTTTGTTTCTAAATGCTTTAATGAGAATAAAATCAAAATATACAGGGGCAAAGGGGAGAAACTTACTTAATCAAGCTACAAAATATAATCATTTGGAACCAAAAACTGTCCCTCTAGTCCCCGTAATTCACCTTATTTCCTTGCAATGACCGTTGTTTAGGAGGCTACTTACAATATCCCTCGTTCGAACAAATAAATATGTCTCATTTGGCCATCAAAAATTATTTATGTAAACACCCACATTTCCTCGGTTCAGCACCCACAAATGTTGTTCGTCTTACCAAAAAACTGTCCCTCACCGTGTCTGCATACTATCCTTGACGCTGCCCCCCAAAATATCTTATACTGATTCACAAAAAGTCCCTTATTTGGAACAGTAAAATGTACTTGCCTCACGACAATGCCACCCGTTAGAATACCTTAGAATGGCAATTATACAACACCCAAATAATCCTTTCAGTCCTAAAGAATGCCTCCCTACAGAACCCCAAACAGTCTTAAATTAATCGCCCTCAACGAACGTCAAAGGTCAGTCTTTGACCTCCAAAATACCTGTTTTTTTGTGAGGATAATAAATAGCCCCCATCGTCTACATTACTCCTCTTGCACACCTGAGGATCCGCACGCGCGCGCTGGGCCAACGGCCTCAGCCGCGCGCTCGCGCACTGCGCATGCGTCCCCAATGGACGCGGGCCGCACGCGCTCCCTGCTCTTGATCCGGGGAGAGCCCGGGGAGCTCCCTCTCCCTCCCTCCCTATCCATTGAGCAGCGTCACTGTGACGTCAGGACGCTCCCCGGAGGCCCCGCTCCAGCGTGTTATTGTTATTGTTGCCTGGGTTGCCCGGGGAGACGGATCGGAGGCGTGCACGGTGGGCGCGGCCTAGTTACTTTTAGTGGCCTTACTAACGCAAACGGGTAGTGGGTGTGGCGCAGCAGCTATGAGGGCAGTGGGACATCTGGTAGGCGCGGCGTGGCTAAAACTGCACAAGGGGCGTGGTCAGTTTGCCGGAGCACTCAGTTTATTATGGGAGGAGGCGTGGCCTAGTAGCTTGGCGATGAGAGGGGAGCGCCTGGTGGGCGTGGCCTCGCAGCGCGAGGGGCGTGGCCTGGCTGCTCTTTAAGAGGCCTGGCCAGGCTTCGTACAGGAGAAAGCTGCTGCCTGGCCTGCCTTCAGCCTTATATACCGGGGCTATATTTAGGAGGTCTGCCTCCATCCTGGACGTGTTTCCTGCGGCCCTTACCATTGGCCCGGGCCCGCCTGGACATTACTTATAAGCTAGCGATCTGGGCCGGCCGATCAGAGCAGCCCCGAGACACACACGGCATTATAGAGACCCTCATCCCTGCACTCACCAGCCTGGGCTACCATGGCTGACACCACCCTCCCCTCCTTTGCCACCTTCGCCAGCCCGCCCCGGGACAAGAGCTTCCAAGAAGTAAGTTTCAATACTTCAAAAATATATATATTTTCGTTTTTTTTTTTTTTTTTTTTTTGCAAATGCAGAGATTAGATCTCCTGCAGCTGCAAGTAATCTTTTAGCCATGGTATGAACTGACTGCGTTGTGTTTTGCGCGCCAGTGATTTCTACAAGCTGACAGCTGTATGCACTACAGTGCGCGCGCCCGAATACCGATGCACACGCGATGCACTTGTGCACAGCCTCTGAAACACAGATATTATGGATTTATTTCATTCTTTTACCTACCTACCTGCTCTGGCGCAATGAGTGAGGACACGCATGATCTGCTGGTGCTGAGCTACGAGAAACTTTTTTAATGCAATTATCTGTGTAGCTGTTATTTGTTTGCGCTCTTTCTGCAAAGGCCCACCTGCACAGGTGTCTCGCGTTCTGTATTATGCCTTTGCAGGTGGAGAGCACACGTCCGCAGTTATATTTCACTGCTTCTTTCTCAAATGTAATTAGTTGCATATGAGCTGTGTAATAGATCCAGGGGTCGGAGCAGGTGTTTCATTCGTGTGTGTGTGTAGGTATTGTGTGTGCACACCGATGCATCTGCGCACGGCGCACTTACACGCTGTTAAACACTATTTGAATGTTTAGTCTGCTTTAATGCAGTTTTGCACAGGATTCTCCTGCTTGGAGTTCACTGTTTTTGCATAGACTTCTCCTTGCAGCACGTGTCTCCGTCCAAGCGTGTCTCGCAGTTGAGTTCTTTGGTGCGCAGAGCTTTCTGCGGTTCATTTCTCACACGTTTCCCTTTTAAAGTTCACCTTTCTCTCGTGTGGAAGTGCAACGTGCGGCCGCGCGCACAGCATCGGAGTGCAGGGTGCATTTGCATCTCAGAGGTCTGCACTGATTGTCAGCAGCTAGTGCCTGGCGCCCCAGATGTGCACAGATAGAACCCGTTTTATTTGGCAGAAAAGGGACTCTTACTGGAGAAAGGCATGCATGTCTTGCATTGCAACTGGCTTCGGTGATAAAGCGCCTAGCAGCTAGTGCCTGGCACCCCAGATGTGCACAGACGGAACCCGTTTTATTTGGCAGAAAAGGGACTCTTACTGGAGAAAGGCATGCATGTCTTGTATTGCAACTGGCTTCGGTGATAAAGCGCCTAGCTTGTACATGCGCATTCATCAACTGCTAAAACACATTTTAAAGTAAATACATGCCTTGGCATTGGGCAGCTGTGCACAGCTGTTCCTTTTTCTCGTATCTTTTCTTTATTTAGTGAAGGGGAGCGGTGCTTTGCAAGACAGCCGGAATTCGGATGTCTTGCAATGCAGGATTGCACAGCGCGTAGCGTCACAGTCTGAAATTGCTAATTTTCACAATTCCATGAAGCTGTTGCCCCATTGATGTACCCACGTGTGCCCGGTTGGCACCGAGCCTCTGATGCTTTCGGGTATTCGGAAACGGTGCCCTCGTGTGACGCAGGGTGGGGGGTCCCGTTAGTTTCAGACTAAAGATGCGAACAGCAGAGCAGCTCTTACAGTGAAGAGTTAAGTTGTCTTAACGAACCCTCTTCGGTGAGCGCTGCGTCAACGGCGCATGCGTCTTCTTGTTCACGTTTCTCTTTTTCTGGACGTTGTCTGCCGTCTGGTGTGAGAGTGTGGACTTTGATACTTAGCAACAATCAGATAAAAAGTAGATTTTGCAAGAATATTGCCTTTCCACTTGCATAGACTTTGTTCCAATACAGTTTTGTCATTTCTACATTTTTAACTGAAATGTTTTATGGGTGTTGGAGTGCATTGACTTTCTCCACTGCTTTTAAAAATGATGACATTGCATTTCATAAATGAGCCTGTCCCAGATGTTAACCCCTGTGTGTCTTGTCTCCTTTCAGCAGTGGAAGTGCGATATCGAAATCCACCCTCCCCAGAGTGGCTGCGCTATGGCGGGGGCCATGCCCAGCCCTGACACCCTCCTGTCCAGCCGGAAGGAGGACGAAGACCTGAACAATGTCCTGGATTTTATCTTGTCCATGAGTCCTGATCACCTCGACCAGAGCCCGCCCAGCGATGGTTACTCCTCCTCTTCGCCGGAACCCTGCCCCTACTACCCGACAAATCCGTCCCCCGGATGCTACCACTCGCCGGAGCATGGGAGCCCTCCACCCTACTCCTCCAGCAGCCTCATGACCGAAATGATCCGCGCCGACTACGAAGCCAGCTATGGCCACCACGTCCAGGGCAGGTTCTTCATCACTCCAAGCTTTGGGAGCCAACATTTCATGGACAACATCAAGGCAGAGCCCAACATGGACAGTTATGGGCCTTCCATGGGCATGGTGCCCCAGAACTGCCCCAAGATTAAGCAAGAAGGGAATGCCGCCTGCATGATGGCCTATGAGCAACCTCGGGTGGCCAGCTCTCCGCAGATGGCTGGCGCCGACACCCCTCCGTTGAGCCCTGATGACCTGGTGATGAGCGAGTGTCAGATGATGTGCCACCCTACGGTGCCCTACCCACCCAACTACCACCAAAGCACCACCTTCCACCACCAGGCCCAGCTGCAGTACCCGGGCATCCCCCACTTTGGCATGTTCGAGGAGGGCCTCACCCTCCAACCCCAAGGACAAAGGGGCATGCTGACGCCACCCTCATCCCCACTGGAGCTCATAGATGCGAAACCCAAGAGAGGGCGGAGAGCCTGGCCTAGGAAGAGGACGGCCACGCACACCTGCACTTACACCGGCTGCGGAAAAACCTACACGAAGAGCTCCCATCTGAAAGCCCACCTGAGAACACACACAGGTAAATACAAACTTTGGGGCCCTCTTCTTCCACCGCAGAGTAGAACATGCCAGACCTCAGTGACTCAGCAAAGTGCGAGAAATCATTTATTCTTTAAATGCAGTACTTAGGAGAAATTGGGGCGGGATCAGATGTCAATAGTATTCCAGGTGAAGAAACTCACCCAATAGAACGTATACCACATCGGTCCATTTAACTTGAGGTCGCGTAGAAATAAATGTAATGGTGAGCTAGGATTCACCAAGATCCTTCCTTCCTGGGCAAGGGGCAAATATTTTGATAGCGTTTAAAGCAATACCTTGACCTCTACAAACTAGTCTGTAAGAACTCTGTCAGGTCTTTTGTTGTGTAACTTGCTTTGCACATTGGATTGAAAAAGCTACCAGTTTTTAAGTGTTTAGTCTCTGATTATCATGATGAAATCCCCCAAGCCCACCAAAAAATCCTTTACCAACCCAGTGAAGGGTGTATGCTTGCCTTCTGTAGCCTAGTTGATCTTGTAAATGTCAACTTTTATCCAAAATCTGATGGTGTTGCACCTCATACTCAACCAAACTTTCTTCTTCTTTTCCCAACAGGTGAGAAACCCTACCACTGTAACTGGGACGGCTGTGGGTGGAAGTTTGCCCGTTCCGATGAGCTCACCCGCCACTTCCGCAAGCACACGGGCCACCGGCCCTTCCAGTGCCACCTCTGCGACCGGGCGTTCTCCAGGTCGGACCACCTGGCCCTGCACATGAAGAGGCACATGTAGACCCCAGAGTTGGGCTCAGGACAATGCCACATAGAACTGATCGCCCCCTAGAGGCCCTCTTGCAATATGACGTAGCTGGTACTACTTTGGGGAGGGGGCGGAGACAAGGGCTCGCCAAGTTATTGGTGGAAGACGCTGGTCTGAGCAGATGCAAAGAAACTGGGCTGGGCCTACCCGGTCATCATATATCGACATGAATCAAAACTGGAAAAGCCTTAACGAACATTGTATGAACTGAAAAAAAACAACCTCAGCACATTCATCTCACTTTTGACAAAATGTGGCCGGAATGTGGTCTTTTATCTGACACGCTTCTCGCAAGCAAAACAAAGAAACTAGATTTTATGGTTTTTTACAATAGGATGAAGGAAGATTTTACTGTATTTGTGCATTCCTGATTGTAACTGCCACATGACAATGTTTGTAAGGTAAACTGCCTCGTTTTTGAGATTCTGTGAATGTTTATAATGTTACATGTCTGATGGACTGGCCAAAAGAACCAAAAACACTCCCATTTTCAAAAAAATATATATTTTTCTAAAGGTGTGCAATAACTCTTGTCCGTTCCAGACACGTTCTTACACTATTCACAGGGCTAGATGCCTTGTACGAAAAAAAATGTATTTTAACTGCCAAAATGATTTTTATATAAATATATGTATATGTGTATAAATATTATATTTGTAAATTTTGTACAGTAATAAATATTGTGAAGTATTATGTAAATACGACAAGACAGCAGATGGCATGGTGTCCATTTTGTAAAAAAAAAAAAATTAAAAGGTTTTCTAACCGTGAAAAAACATTTCCACCTTTCTAAGAAAAATAAAATGTGAAAGACATTAAAATACGTTTTTGTGTGCTACTTCGGTTCTCTGCTTGCTGGCTGCTTTTTTTTTTAAAACCTTGGTTCAATCTAGAGAGTCTTTTTGTGTGCACATGACCGAGGGGGGGGGAATCTGAACGTGACTCGGGAAGAGGGGAATACACAGGGAGCAGTTGTTTAGTTAAAAAAATAAACACAACTTTTAATTTGAGGCCTTACTTCTAGCTAATGCTATGCTATTTAGGTGGTGTGTTTAATGGCTCCCAGCTGTAGGCACAGTGTGCCAAGATTGTGTGGTTTTTCCTATAAATTGAAACAGTGCATTTATATAATTAGAGAGACGTACTTTCAAACATTCCTAGCGCAAAGTCAACCACTGCTCTCAATGTCTCCATGCAAGAAAAAAAAAACAGGCACAACAGAGGATGCTAAAAATATCTTTGTTTCTCTTAGCTTACTTCCCCAGGGTACACAGAACAGAATGCCCCTTTTAGCTATTGGCTAAATGAAAAAAAATCAAACCGCCCACCAAGCTGTACTCGTCTCTTCTGGACAAAAAATGTTTTTTTTTCTGATTAAAAATGTATATTTCAGAATAAAAGACTAATCTTTCTAAAATGGCTCCTTCACTTCGAAGCTACAGTTATCTTCAAAGTCAAAGGTCCTATAAATCCGTTAACATAAACCATCCCACCCTCAAGACATATTTTGGGCTGAAGAAATGTGTATTTCAGTTACACGCACGTTTCGCTGTGTACATGTATCAACACTGCTTGTTTTGGAGCACATGTTTATTAAAGCGCTTAAATACCTCCGGCTTGCAGTTATCTGCTTGGCGCTAACTCAGAGGATGGGGTGGAGGGACCCCAATGAAAAGACTCCTGTCCATTGCGCCCCACACCACCATTTTTGTGTACTACTTAAACAGACACGTCATCAAAAACTTTTATAATGCACCCCATGCTGTATCGAGTTACCACTACATTAATAATACATTTATATATTCCGCTAGGGCTCATCACAAAATCCCGCACCCTGATCACACCACACACCTCCGATGCACACTATGAAACGCCACGCTACACCACATCATGCTATCACACTGTACAACACCACCCTGAACGAGATGACGGCACAGCACAGTGCCAGGGTGCCTGTTAATACAACTCCACACCATCGCAGCACAAGTCACGGAGGGGCTTTTCTAGAGCATTGCACACTGTATTATAACACAACGTTAGTCAACATCACACAAGGCCAACATAGCCGGTAACACAACCTAAGAGAAGCCGCGCTAGAACATGTCACACCATGCAATTGAACAACACACACACAACGCCAACCTAGCCAGTAGGACGTCAGCGGGGACCACCCAGCCTTGGACCCCACGTCACTTTAAACATCTCAACAGGCCGTGTCTTCCTACATCACACATAGTGAGGCCATGTCACACCCACGCACTGCCTCCACCACAGCGCAGCTTTTCATCCTCAGCGCTCCTTTCAACAGAATCTTCACGCGAACGAGTCTGCTCTCGCACCCGATGGAGACATCCTCAGCAGAGCTTCAGCCAGCTCCAGACTCCCACCCCAAACTGAGAAGCCCCTTAACTCTCAGACCCGAGACCTTTCGCTGCAGAGGGCGGGTAACAGACGGACATAAATGTGTGCACAGCAGAGGCGAGCACTCGCAGGGTATGGGAGGAAGTGTGTGTGTCCACGTGCAACAACATCCTTGTCTCATCAGGACCACCCCGACCAAGCTGTAATGTTAGGAAGACCTCAAGCCCCACCCCTTTAAAGAACACCCCTTTATGATGCAGTGAAAGTGCACAAGGCGACACCCTCCGTGTCCTCATCTTCAGCCTACAGACTAGAGAAAAAACCCTCAAAGGCTTAAGTGGAGTCACGCGTGACAACCTCACTGCCGCTCCAAAAATGATTTCCTCTCCATGGATTTGAAGGTGCGCTGCTCACCTCCCAAAACATAGGCCATGCAGTTAACAGAACTCTCTCTTGGGGCACAAATACAGGAATGGTCGCCAAGTGACCGACCTTGGGTAGATGAAAGGTCGAGTCGGCCCTGCTCATATTGGATACTGGTGTAGATAAGCAACACGGCCCTCTGCAGCAGGTGTTCACCCACTGTGCTTTCGAGATGCGTGGGGCAGATAGGCTGGTTTGAGGAGCGCTGGCGGGGCGCAGTATTTTACTTTTGCGCCTCTTCTTAGGGATATTCCTGTTTTTTTGGCAGTGACGAAATGTCATCTCCGGATTCAAACTCTCAAAATCAACCTCCTATTTCTAGAATAGGATTAGGATACACTGGCCAGGCACAGGTCTGCACGCGAAGATTGTAGGGTTTTCAGTTCGGAAAGTGCAAACCTCTCCACATTCCCAGGAACAGAACAATCTCAAGGAGGGATACCGGGAGAAGACGCTGGTGCAAGGACGCCGCCTCGTGGCCGGTCGCGGCATGGCAACAAGCTAAAGACCTGCAAAGTCCCAGGTGGCTGTATAAATATTAACACTTCCACCCGTCTGGGTTAGGTCTGAGTTAATAGATCTTTACTAATTATCTAGAATTTTTATCTGGTCGAAATTAATGAGACACAGACATTGGCGGCCGCCGAAAACCCCCAGGCTCTTCCAGTCCGATGGTTTCTCTGCCTACTGTCTTATGCTTTAGGACTGGGCACAGCACACCAGACGAGGCCTCCAGAACAGGACACAATAATCTAGATGAGGCCTCCAGAGCTAAACAAAGCACACCAGACGAGGCCTCCAGAACTATACACACCAGATGAGACCCCCAGAACTAGACAGAGTACACCAGACGAGGCCTCCAGAACTAGACACACCAGATGAGACCCCCAGAACTAGACAGAGTACACCAGACGAGGCCTCCAGAACTAGACACACAAGATGAGACCCCAGAACTAGACAGAGTACACCAGACGAGGCCTCCAGAACTAGACACACCAGATGAGACCCCCCAGAACTAGACAGAGTACACCAGACAAGGCCTCCAGAACAAGACACAGCACACCAGACCAGTCCTCCAGAACTAGACACAGCGCACCAGATGAGGCCTCCAGAACTAGACACACCAGATGAGACCCCCAGAACTAGACCGAGTACACCAGACGAGAACTCCAGAACTAGACACAGTGCACCAGCCGAGGCCTCCAGAACAGGACACAATACTCTAGGTGAAGCCTCCAGAACTAGACACACCAGATGAGGCCTCCAGAACTAGACACAGCACACCAGACGAGGACTCCAGAACTAGACACAGAACACCAGATGAGGCCTCCAGACTAGACACAGCACACCAGGCGATGTCTCCAGAACTAGACACAACTCACCAGAGGAAAGGCCTCCAGAACTTAACACAGCACATCAGACCAGGCCTCCGGAACAGGACACAATACTCTAGATGAGGCCTCCACAACTAGACACAGCACACCAGACGAGGCCTCCAGAACTAGACACAGCACACCAGATAATGCCTCCAGAACTAGACACACCAGATGAGGCCTCTAGAACTAGACACACCAGATGAGACTCCCAGAACAAAACACAGTACACCAGACGATGCCTCCAGAACTAGACACACCAGATGAGACCCCATAACTAGACACAGCACACCAGACGAGGACTCCAGAACTAGACACAGCACACAGATGAGGCCTCCAGAACAGGACACAATACTCTAGATGAGGCCTCCAGAACTAGACACAGCACACCAGACGATGTCTCCAGAACTAGACACAACGCACCAGAGGAAAGGCCTCCAGAACTAGACACAACACATCAGACCAGGCCTCCAGAACAGGACACAATACTCTAGATGAGGCCTCCACAACTAGACACAGCACACCAGATGATGTCTCCAGAACTAGACATAACGCACCAGAGGAAAGGCTTCCAGAACTAGACACAGCACATCAGACCAGGCCTCCAGAACAGGACACAATACTCTAGATGAGGCCTCCACAACTAGACACAGCACACCAGACGAGACATCCAGAACTAGACAGAGCACACCAGATGAGGCCTCCATAACTGGACACAGTACGACAGACGCGGCCTCCAGAACTAGACACAGAACACTACATGAGCCCCCCAGAACTAGACACAGCACATCCAATGAGGCATCCAGAACTAGACACAGCACACCAGATGAGGCCTCCAGAACTGGACACAGTACGCCAGGTGAGGCTTCCAGAAATAGATACAGCACACCAGACGAGGCATCCAGAACTAGACACAGCCCACCAGACGAGGCCTCCAGAACTAGACACAGCACTCCAGACGAGGCCTCCAGAACTAGACACAGCACTCCAGATAAGGCATCAAGAACTAGACACAGTGCACCATATGCGGCCTCCAGAACTGGAGACAGTACACCCACTGAGACCTCCAGAGCTGGAGACTGTACTTCAGATGAGACCCCAAGAACTGGATACAGTATACCAGATCAGGCCTCCAGAACACAACACATTAAATGTAAGGTCTTTATAACTGGACACGGTATCCTGTATGAGGCTTCCAGAACTGGACACAATACACCAGATAAAACCCCCAAAACTAGACACAGCACACGAGATGAGACTCCCAGATCTAGACACAGCACACCAGATGAAACGCCCCAGAACTAAACACAGCGCACAAGAAGAGACCCCAGAACTAGACAAAGCACACCAGATGAGACCCCCAGAACTAGACACAGCACACCAGACGAGGCCTCCGGAGCTGGACACACAACACCAGAGGCCTCCCGAACTGGATACAGTACACCAGATGAGACCTCCAGAGCTCAATCTTCCAAGAGAGAACACTAGTTTAAACAAGAATTGGCAAAGCCAATAGGTTTGGATTTAACATGACAACACATGCAAACACAGGCCTGCAGCAATGTATTTCCATGTGATAGCATATTAAGGCCAGAGCTGTTCTACTTGGTAGTAGTGATGATATTGGCGTTGATCTTTATTGGTGGTGATGTGGCATTGGTGGCGTCAGGTGCATTGCTGATGGTGTTAATAGTATAAGAGGCAGCAGTCAGTGGTGGTGGTGGTGGTGGCACTAGTTGTAGTGGTATTGGCGCTGGCCTTGGTAGTGGTGGAAATAATAATGAGTGACATTTGTGGGGGTGTTGTGTTGGTGTCACTGATGGTTGTGTTTTTGGTGCTGCCAGTGGAAGTATTGGCGGTGGTGTGGCATTGGTAGTATTGATACATATGTTGTTGGTGGTGTCATATAAGTGGCGGGTGGTGTGTGTGGGTATAATGGTGGTATTAGTGATGTGGTGGTGTTGGTATAGGCACACTAGTGGTGGTGCTGGCGGTAGCATTGGTCGTGGTGGTAATGGGGGTGATATCAATAGTGGTGTGGTGGTGGTATTGGGTAGTGATATTGATACTGTGGTGGTGGATTTAGGGCACTGGTTGTTTTGCTAGTTGTGTGGTGTTGGTGATGGTGTATTGGTGATGTATTGTTGGCGGTATTGGTGGTTGTGTTGCCCTGTTGGCATTATTAATGGTGGAGTGGTGATGTTAGTATTGGAGGTGGTGGTATAGACATAGTATTTTGTGGTATTGCTCAGGTGATATTGGTGGTAATAGTTTTGCATGTATGAGATAAAGAATTAAATATGGCAAAATGTGTAATGTTTGAGAAACTTTTCAGATGTAAAAGAGTCTGTCATGAATTGTGATGCAAGAACTCAATATTGAGTGCTGTGATACACCAAACAGCCAATGGCATGAGGTGAGAAAGTAATACTCTTCTTGGCATCGTCGAAGCACACTCACTGTATTTTTTTTAAAGAATTAGAACAAGAAGTTTGGCGGACATCTAAACCTCTCTTGAGTTAGACTTAAAAAGCATTGCGCTTTTATCTATAGACTGTAAATAGAACAATTAAAACCAAAATGTATAAAGAAAACCAGAAAGTGTTTTCAGCTACTGGGGCTGAAAAACGACCACAAACCTTATTATAGCGCCTTAGCACTATGCACTATATTTCGCATTACATTGTCCAAACGCCGAATGTTATCCTATGGGTACGCATTCGACTCGACTCATGAATCCGTAGACCAAATTGGGTCTCCGTCTCTATGCACAGACTTTCTCCACAAACAGTTCAAGTTTGTGTTTGGGATACAATCGTAAGAGCTGTGGCCCAAGGTCTTGTACATGTCCAACTTATGTACCAGACTGGACAACTCAGTGGGCTGAAGTTGTAACTGCTGAGGACCCCAATCCAATGAACTCCTTGGTGTCTTTCGTGTGTCCAGTGATAAAGCTAATGGTCACAGAGAATCTGATCACCAGTGTCCAGGCAGGATACAAGTCCCTGGAGTCCAGAAAAGGCTGCATCTGGGCCATCTCTGCCTCAGTTGGGATACAAGGAACTTCTTCAGGAGGTTGAGAGGTTCCTCATTGTAGGAGCAGTAGAGCCAGTCCTGTCTCCTGAAAGGCACACCCACTACTTCATTGCAATGAAAAGAGAAGGGCCAGTTCCTCCTTTGGAAGAAAGTCAAGATGCTGACCTGGTACACGTCATGGCAGCATCCAGGCGGGTGGCATGAAACTCTGGAGGGAACAAATCCTGGCACATCAGACCCAGCATGAAAAGGCAGCCATCCTTCAACATGTCGGGCACTCACCGAACGTTCCCACAGGAGTGAGCTGGACACACGTTGCTGATTCCCAACTCCACCACCAGGCTCAAGTCGCCCGATCAAGTTAAGGATAACAAGGCAACTGGAACCCAATGGGGGAAAGGGGAGTGGGAGAAAAGGACACAGCTCTGGATCCTTGGACCCTCCTTGGAAGACTTCTACCTAGAGATAGGCTGGACGTCACTCCCTGGAGGACGAGCTATAGATTAGTGATGGAAAAGGTATTGACCTCACAATTCCACCCCTTGCTTTATATTATTGTACCTGGTTCATCCCCTTTCCCGCCTATCTGAGTAACCTCAAGAGACGTCTATTGGGAAGGAGAGGAAGGGACAGGAACCTCCGGAGCTGGACAGCCTGTAGATATACGTACAAGTATTACATTTTTATTCTCTCTACCAAATGCATATGAACTATACGTTCACCAAGGAGATATGGAACTACGTAGATACCACAAGGTATGCCAGGAAACGCCTTGCACCTAATAAGCTATATCTTGCAGAAAATAAGGGTATTTTATCAAACATATGAATAATAACGAAACATATATACGCATGCTTTACACATGCTGTAAACATATCATAAACGATGTCAGAATATCTTTGCTTTTTTAGCACAATTCCATTGTTTAATTTCTATGAATCCCTTTTTGTTGCAGAGCGTAAATATCAGAGCGATGTCCGCATGAAGAAACCCGTGAGCTTGTCAGAACCTCAAGACGAACAGACATCACACCAGCACAGAAGGTATACCAAGCGTTGTTACCACCTTAAATGTTTAAAATAAGTTGTCTCTTGTTTTCCCCCAGGTATCAAGATCGCCAAATGCTGTGGCGAGAAGATGCCGACATAGCCGCCGGATAACTGCAACCAGGAACGCAGAGGAGTCTGTCGGAACAGGTGAATGCTATCTGGAAGGCAAGGCAAGACACATGGAAGACTGGTTTACAGGTTTCCTCTGTGGCTACATAGTACTTTCAAGCAAGATGGCTGCTGTCTTGCGAGTCTAAGTGGGACTTGGTCTTCCAATGCGGAAGGGTTTGCGTGTTCTCCTGCATCTCCAAGGCTCCGTACAGGCGTGCACCGCTCATTGGTCTCTGAATGAATTCTATTACAGACCTGATGCTTCTGATTATTCTTTATCTTTCTTTACTGTAAAATTTCAGCAGCCAATGACAACGTTAAATATACACAAAAAACTACATTTCCCAAAATGCTCTGGTGTATATCCACCCATGACAGCGTCCCTGTACCTTTAACTAGGACCCTTCGCATGATCGTTTCCTCTTACTTTGCCTGGAACAAGTAATGTCTGTTTTTTAACATCCGCAACCTTCCAACCACAACAGCTTGCAGGCAGTGCTTAATTTGTAAAATATTAAGTGCAGGTGCTCACATGTTTTTTAGGAGGCCACACCCACTCCCATGGCTCCTCCCACTTCCTTCAGTGGCCCCACCCACTTAATTTATTGGCTCCGCCCATACCCATAACAGGGAACCAAACCGACTTCAACAGAAGGTCAACCATGATCGAAAACTCGATGTGTCGACTGAGACCCACAGCACGGCGAAGCATCACTCTCTTTTCGATTCTGGACCTGAAATCGGAAATCAGCCCATAATAACTGTGAAGAATACCCATATCATGGTTGGAAATCAATTACAACTGTAATAATCATTACGTATTGGGCGGGATAATCGTCGCCTCCGTGTCCTTAATAGAATCGAAAATTCTTGGCTCGAATGCTAGCTAATTTTTTATTCTATTACAGGACCGGAGGCTTCGGATTATTCTAATTTAACGCTTCTCAAGAACAACAGATGCAGTATCGCTCACAGGTTTGTAATAAAATTGTTTAAATGTAGACTCAGAAGACCAATCAGCTGATTTCATTACATATTGAATACTTGAACCGAACATAAATGACTTGACGCCATAGCGCCTCTCACAGAATGTTCAAAAGTTACTAAAAATGCAGCAGCACGTGTTGCGGAGCAGTGGAAGGCCCTTTGCAAAGGTTGGCCAGGCACCTTTCTGTCGCTTATTGATGTATTTGGTTGCTAAACTGGCACCAATGAGGTGAAATGTATGCAGACAGTGTTAACGTGCAAAAACAACAAAATAATGAGGTATTAGCATCACCAAATATGCAGTAAAATGCTGCATAATTTGCCTTTTGTTGCCACATAATTTAGTCAACCCTACCACATAATTTGGCCCTCTGCTACATAATACCAGTGAACCTGACTATGAACCCGCCTATCTGCCATTATCTGCAAAATATTCTATCGCACAAATATTTGGGACTGCAAATGTGAAGATGGTAAAACAAGTCTGAAAAAAAACCTATAAAACTTCTTTGGGTTGAAACTTTGAAATTTACGGTGCTTAGAAAGTTGAATAGTGTTGTGGCTGGAAGGGTCAGAGGAAGTTAGCAAATCAGAAACAAAAACACAAAGATAGTTCTGTGGGTGAATGCACCAGCGTGCATCCTGCACACATCCATGTTCTTATTCCTGTGTTGTAGGCACAGTGTTTCATGTTCCTGACATTAATAAAATGTATCTCATGTATTTAAAACGTGCTGTGATTTTACACGACTGCCTTAACAAGCGCTATACAAAGAATTCTTTATTATTAAGGACAGACGTTGGGTTCTCGCTTCTCTTTCTTTAAAAACCGACCCCACAACCCCCCAAAAATCATGTTTAATGTGGCTCATTTGGGTCAAGTAAATACCAGGTCCGGTCTCATTTTCGTTACAAAAAAATTACAGGTTTGATTTTGTTAAAAAAAAAAATCAACAATTTAAAAAAGCTACATCTGGAACCATTTGCCTGACCGAAAACATCTGGCTGGAAAACGGGAAATTCAGGACTCAGTCTGATCTTTCAAAGATAAATACGGACTGCGGCAGAAGTTTACAAATTGAGTCTGGAATTAGAAATACAGAAATCAGTGTCCCCGAGCTCGAGGCCCCCACTAAAGAGGGGTGCACGGGGGCCATGTGACTGGTATACATATAATGTTAGTTGAACGTCGGAAGGCCCCGGTTTTAATCTCAGCTTAACCGAATTGTGTGATCTTGGGCAAACGTTTATGGCAATCCACCCAGGCGGAGCACATACTCTTTCCTTCTTGTCCTTGTCTCGCCTCTCATGCACCCAGCGGTGCTTTGAAGTGGTCAGGGGGTAGCATTAACCACTATCCAAGCATAAACATGATATTATACGTTCCCTCCTTCCCTCTGCCCACCCATGGGCCCCTTCCTGCACCCAGCAATGCTTTGAAGCCGCCTGTAGCGCTGTAATATCCATCACCTTCGAAGAAGAACAAAGAGCTAACTTCTCCAAAATATTCAAAGCAAACATGCATACTCACAGTATTAGGAACCATACATTAGACCAATTCAGTTTGTAATGTATTTTCTTCAATATAAACATATGTATAATTTACAATAAATGATTTTATCGAAGATATATACACATTTTTTGTTAGCTCAACACAGGTTCAAAAACACTCAAACCCAGTCACACTACGACAAAAACATACAGTTCAAACATTGAAAACAGAAGTGTCACAGTATAATATCAAATGCTCCATTTTATCACTGAAATTCAAAGACAGGCTCATTGTATACAGTTATTTTTCTGTCCTTTTTTCTTGATCAGAGAACAGAATGTATCAGAACAGGGTTGCATCGACGCGTTTCGGTAATCAGAGTGCACTTAGAAAAATGGTGCAACCTTCATCAGGGCGCTGTCTGAACTCTATTTGTAGTGGCCGATGCCATCCATTCCACATCGGATTCATTTATTGTAAATTATAAATATGTTTGTATTGAAGAAAATAAATTATAAACTGAATTGGTCTGATGTATGGTTCCTAATACTGTGAGTATGCATTTTTGCTTTGAATAATTTGGAGAAGTTGGCGCTTTGTTCTTCTTGTGAGTTCCCTTCCCTGGGTTGCTTCTCTCTATTTATATTTTAGGGCCCTCTTCTGTTCTTGATATATTCTGAACCTTCTCCTCTATCAACTCCTTCCCTCTGGCCACCCTTGTGCCCCTTCCTGCACTCAGCAGTGCCTTGAAGCCGTCTGTAGCGCTGCAGTATCCCGCACCTTCTCCCCTATCAACTCCTTCCTCTCTGCCTCCTCCTTCCCTCTCCAACTCCCAGCAGCAATTTGATAGGCCAATGTTAGTGCTAGGTTCTGTTATCTCACATTTGTATAGTGTGCAGCATGCCTCTGGCCTGGAACTTTAGCATGCCTCGGGTCTGGCACTGTAGCATGCCTCGGGTCTGGCACTGTAACATGCTTCTGGTCTGGCACTGTAGCATGCCTCGGGTCTGGCACTGTACCGTACCTCTGGTCTGGCACTGCAGCATACCTTGGGTCTGGCACTTCAGCATGCCTCGGGTCTGGCACTGCAGCATGCCTCGAGTCTGGCACTTTAGTATGCCTCTGGCCTGGCACTATAGCATGTCTCGGGTCTGGCACTGTAGCATGCCTCTGGCCTGGCACTGCAGCATGCCTCGGGTCTGGCACTGTAGCATGCCTCTGACCTGGCACTGTAGCATGCCTCTGGTCTGGCACTGCAGCATGCCTCTGGCCTGGCACTTTAGCATGCCTCTGGCCTGGCACTGTGTCATGCCTCTGGTCTGGCACTGCAGCATGCCTCGGGTCTGGCACTGAAGCATACTTCTGGTGTGGCACTGAAACATGCTTTTGGTGTGGCACTGCAGCATGCCTCTGGTCTGGCACTTTAGCATGCCTCTGGTCTGGCACTGCAGCATGCAACTGGCCTGGTATTGTAGCCTGCTTCTGGTCTGGTACTTTAGCAAGCCTCAGGTTTGTCACTGTAGCATGCCTCTGATCTGGCACTGTAGCATGCCTCTGATCTGGCACTGCAGCATGCCTCTGGTCTGGCACTGTAGCATGCCTCTGGTCTGGCACTGTAGCATGACTCTGGCCTGGCACTGCAGCGTGCCTCTGGTCTGGCACTGTAGCATGCCTCGGGTCTGGCACTGAAGCATACTTCTGGTGTGGCACTGAAGCATGCTTTTGGTGTGGCACTGAAGCATGCCTCGGGTCTGGCACTGCAGCATGCCTCGGATCTGGCACTGTAGCGTACCTCTGGTCTGGCACTGCAGCGTGCCTCTGTTTCAGGCACTGCAGCGTGCCTCTGGTCTGGCACTGCAGCGTGCCTCTGGTCTGGCACTGTAGCGTGCCTCTGACGTGGCACTGTAGCATGCCTCAGGTCTGGCACTTTAGCATGCCTCAGGTCTGGCACTTTAGCATGCCTCAGGTCTGGCACTGTAGCATGTCTCTGGCCTGGCACTACAGCGTGCCTCTGGCCTGGCACTACAGCGTGCCTCTGGTCTGGCACTGCAGCGTGCCTCTGTTTCAGGCACTGCAGCGTGCCTCTGGTCTGGCACTGCATCGTGCCTCTGGTCTGGCACTGTAGCGTGCCTCTGACGTGGCACTGTAGCATGCCTCAGGTCTGGCACTTTAGCATGCCTCAGGTCTGGCACTTTAGCATGCCTCAGGTCTGGCACTGTAGCATGCCTCTGGCCTGGCACTACAGCGTGCCTCTGGCCTGGCACTACAGCGTGCCTCTGGTCTGGCACTGTAGCATGCCTCTGACGTGGCACTGTAGCATGCCTTAGGTCTGGCACTTTAGCATGCCTCAGGTCTGGCACTGTAGCATGCCTCTGGTCTGGCACTTTAGCATGCCTCTGGCCTGGCACTTTAGCATGCCTCTGGCCTGGCACTCTATCGCGCCTCTGGTCTGGCACTGCAGCATGCCTCTGGCCTGGCACTGTAGCCTGCCTCTGGCCTGGCACTGTAGCCTTCCTCTGGTCTGGCACTGCAGCATGCCTCGGGTCTGGCACTGCAGCCTGCCTCGGGTTTGGCACTTTAGCATTCCTCAGGTCTGGCACTGTAACATGCCTCTGCCCTAGCACTGCAGCATGCCTCTGGCCTGGCACTGTAGCATACTTCCGGTGTGGCACTGCAGCATGCCTCTGGCCTGGCACTGTAGAATGTCTCTGGTGTGGCACTGCAGCATGCCCCTGGCCTGGCACTTTAGCATGCCTCTGGCCTGGCACTGTATCATGCCTCTGGTCTGGCACTTTAGCATGCCTCTGGCCTGTCACTGTAGAGTGCCTCGGATCTGACACTGTAGTCTGCCTCTGGCCTGGCACTGCAGCATGCCTCTGGTCTGGCACTGCAGCATGCCTCTGGTCTGGCACTGTAGCATGCCTCAGGTTTTGGCACTGTAGCTTGCCTCTGGCCTGGCACTGTAGCCTGCCTCGGGTCTGGCACTGCAGCATGCCTCTGGTCTGGCACTGTATCATGCCTCTAGTCTGCCACTGAAGCATGCATCTGGTGTGGCACTGAAGCATGCTTCTGGTGTGGCACTGCAGCATGCTTCTGGTGTGGCACTTCAGCATGTCTCTGGCCTGGCACTGTAGCATGCCTCGGTTCTGGCACTGTAGCATGCCTCTAGCCTGGCACTTTAGCATGCCTCTGGCCTGACACTGTAGCAGGCCTCTGGTCTGGCACTGTATCATGCCTCTGGTCTGGCACTTTAGCATGCCTCTAGCCTGTCACTGTAGAATGCTTCGGATCTGACACTGTAGCCTGCCTCTGGCCTGGCACTGCAGCATGCCTCTGGTCTGGCACTGCAGCATGCCTCTGGTCTGGCACTGTAGCATGCCTCAGGTTTTGGCACTGTAGCTTGCCTCTGGCCTGGCACTGTTGCCTGCCTCGGGTCTGGCACTGCAGCATGCCTCTGGTCTGGCACTGCAGCCTGCCTCTGGCCTGTCACTGTAGAATGCTTCGGATCTGACACTGTAGCCTGCCTCTGGCCTGGCACTGCAGCATGTCTCTGGCCTGGCACTGTAGCATGTCTCGGGTCTGGCACTGCAGCATGCCTCTGGTCTGGCACTGTAGCATGCCTCAGGTTTTGGCACTGTAGCTTGCCTCTGGCCTGGCACTGTAGCCTGCCTCTGGCCTGGCACTGTAGCCTGCCTCTGGTCTGGCACTGTATCATGCCTCTGATCTGGCACTTTAGCATGCCTCTAGCCTGTCACTGTAGAATGCTTCGGATCTGACACTGTAGCCTGCCTCTGGCCTGGCACTGCAGCATGTCTCTGGCCTGGCACTGTAGCATGCCTCGGGTCTGGCACTGTGGCATGCCTCTGGTGTGGCACCGCAGCATGCCTCTGGTCTGGCACCGCAGCATGCCTTTGGCCTGGCACTGCAGCATGCCTCTGGCCTGGCACTGTAGCATGCCTCTGGTCTGGCACTTTAGCATGCCTTAGGTCTGGCACTGTAGCATGCCTCTGGTCTGGCACTGTAGCATGCCTCTGGTCTGGCACTTTAGCATGCCTCAGGTCTGGCACTGCAGAGTGCCTATGTTGTGGCACTGAAGCATGGCTCTGGTCTGGCACTGCAGCATGCCTCTGGCCTGGCACTGTAGCATGCCTCAGTTCTGGCACTGTAACATGCCTCTGGTCTGGCACTTTAGCATGCCTCTGGCCTGGCACTTTAGCATACCTCTGGCTTGGCACTTTAGCATGCCTCAGGTCTGGCACTGTAGCATGCCTCTGGTCTGGCACTTTAGCATGCCTCTGGCCTGGCACTGCAGCGTGCCTCTGGTGTGGCAACGCAGCATGCCTCTGGCCTGGCACTGCAGCATGCCTCTGGCCTGGCACTGTAGCATGCCTCTGGTATGGCACTGCAGCATACCTCTGGCCTGGCCCTTTAGCATGCCTCGGGTCTGGTACTGCAGCATGCCTCTGGTCTGGCACTTTAGCATGCCTCTGGTCTGGCACTTTAGCATGCCTCAGGTCTGGCACTGCAGCATGCCTCTGGTCTGGCACTTTAGCATGCCTCAGGTCTGGCACTGCAGCATGCCTATGGTGTGGCACTGAAGCATGCTTCTGGCCTGGCACTGCAGCATGCCTCTGGCCTGGCACTGTAGCATGCCTCTGGCCTGGCACTGTAGCATGCCTCTTGCCTGGCACTGCAGCATACCTCTGGCCTGGCCCTTTAGCATGCCTCAGGTCTGGCACTGTAGCATGCCACTGCTGTGGCACTGAAACATGCTTCTGGTGTAGCACTGCAGCATGCCTCTGGGCTGGCACTGCAGCATGCCTCTGGGCTGGCACTGTAGCATGCCTCTGGCCTGGCACTGTAGCCTGCCCCTGGCCTGGCACTGTAGCATGCCTAAGGTCTGGCACTGTAGCCTGCCTCAGGTCTGGCACTGTAGCCTGCCTCTGGCCTGGCACTGTAGCCTGCCTCTGGCCTGGCACTGTAGCCTGCCTCTGGCCTGGCACTGCAGCATGCCTCTGGTGTGGCACTGCAGCATGCCTCAGGTCTGGCACTGTAGCATGCCTTAGGTTTCGCACTGTAGCATGCCTTGGGTCTGGCACTGTAGCCTGCTTCTGGCCTGGCACAGCAGCATCCCTCTGGCCTGGCACTGCAGCATGCCTCGAGTCTGGCACTGCAGCATGCCTCGGGTCTGACACTGTAGCATGCCTTAGGTATGGCACTGTAGCATGCCTCTGGTCTGGCACTGCAGCATGCCTCTGTTCTGGCACTGCAGCATGCCTCTGGTGTGGCACTGCAGCATGCCTCAGGTCTGGCACTGTAGCATGCCTTAGGTTTCGCACTGTAGCATGCCTTGGGTCTGGCACTGTAGCCTGCTTCTGGCCTGGCACAGCAGCATCCCTCTGGCCTGGCACTGCTGCATCCCTCTGGCCTGGCACTGCAGCATGTCTCTGGCCCGGCACAGCAGCATGCCTCTGGCCTGGCACTGCAGCATGCCCATGCTTCTGGTGTGGCACTGCAGCATGTCTCTGGCCTGGCACTGTAGCATGCCTCAGGTCTGGCACTGTTTCATGCCTCTAGGCTGGCACTTTAGCATGCCTCTGGCCTGACACTGTAGGATGCCTCAGGTCTGGCACTGCAGCATGCCTATGGTGTGGCACTGAAGCATGCTTCTGGTCTGGCACTGCAGCATGCCTCTGGCCTGGCACTGTAGCATGCCTCTGGCCTGGCACTGTAGCATGCCTCTGGCCTGGCACTGCAGCATACCTCTGGCCTGGCCCTTTAGCATGCCTCGGGTCTGGCACTGTAGCATGCCACTGCTGTGGCACTGAAACATGCTTCTGGTGTAGCACTGCAGCATGCCTCTGGGCTGGCACTGCAGCATGCCTCTGGGCTGGCACTGTAGCATGCCTCTGGCCTGGCACTGTAGCCTGCCCCTGGCCTGGCACTGTAGCATGCCTAAGGTCTGGCACTGTAGCCTGCCTCGGGTCTGGCACTGTACCCTGCCTCTGGCCTGGCACTGTAGCCTGCCTCTGGCCTGGCACTGCAGCATGCCTCGAGTCTGGCACTGCAGCATGCCTCGGGTCTGACACTGTAGCATGCCTTAGGTATGGCACTGTAGCATGCCTCTGGTCTGGCACTGCAGCATGCCTCTGGTCTGGCACTGCAGCATGCCTCTGGTGTGGCACTGCAGCATGCCTCAGGTCTGGCACTGTAGCATGCCTTAGGTTTGGCACTGTAGCATGCCTTGGGTCTGGCACTGTAGCCTGCTTCTGGCCTGGCACAGCAGCATCCCTCTGGCCTGGCACTGCTGCATCCCTCTGGCCTGGCACTGCAGCATGTCTCTGGCCCGGCACAGCAGCATGCCTCTGGCCTGGCACTGCAGCATGCCCATGCTTCTGGTGTGGCACTGCAGCATGTCTCTGGCCTGGCACTGTAGCCTGCCTCTGGCCTGGCACTGCAGCATGCCTCTGGTCTGGCACTGCAGCATGCCTCGGGTCTGACACTGTAGCATGCCTTAGGTATGGCACTGTAGCATGCCTCTGGTCTGGCACTGCAGCATGCCTCTGGTCTGGCACTGCAGCATGCCTCTGGTGTGGCACTGCAGCATGCCTCAGGTCTGGCACTGTAGCATGCCTTAGGTTTGGCACTGTAGCATGCCTTGGGTCTGGCACTGTAGCCTGCTTCTGGCCTGGCACAGCAGCATCCCTCTGGCCTGGCACTGCTGCATCCCTCTGGCCTGGCACTGCAGCATGTCTCTGGCCTGGCACTGTAGCATGCCTCTGGTCTGGCACTTTAGCATGCCTCGGGTCTGGCACAGTTTCATGCCTCTAGGCTGGCACTTTAGCATGCCTCTGGCCTGACACTGTAGCATGCCTCAGGTCTGGCACTGCAGCATGCCTATGGTGTGGCACTGAAGCATGCTTCTGGTCTGGCACTGCAGCATGCCTCTGGCCTGGCACTGTAGCATGCCTCTGGCCTGGCACTGTAGCATGCCTCTGGCCTGGCACTGCAGCATACCTCTGGCCTGGCCCTTTAGCATGCCTCGGGTCTGGCACTGTAGCATGCCACTGCTGTGGCACTGAAACATGCTTCTGGTGTAGCACTGCAGCATGCCTCTGGGCTGGCACTGCAGCATGCCTCTGGGCTGGCACTGTAGCATGCCTCTGGCCTGGCACTGTAGCCTGCCCCTGGCCTGGCACTGTAGCATGCCTAAGGTCTGGCACTGTAGCCTGCCTCAGGTCTGGCACTGTAGCCTGCATCTGGCCTGGCACTGTAGCCTGCCTCTGGCCTGGCACTGTAGCCTGCCTCTGGCCTGGCACTGCAGCATGCCTCGAGTCTGGCACTGCAGCATGCCTCGACTCTGACACTGTAGCATGCCTTAGGTATGGCACTGTAGCATGCCTCTGGTCTGGCACTGCAGCATGCCTCTGGTCTGGCACTGCAGCATGCCTCTGGTGTGGCACTGCAGCATGCCTCAGGTCTGGCACTGTAGCATGCCTTAGGTTTGGCACTGTAGCATGCCTTGGGTCTGGCACTGTAGCCTGCTTCTGGCCTGGCACAGCAGCATCCCTCTGGCCTGGCACTGCTGCATCTCTCTGGCCTGGCACTGCAGCATGTCTCTGGCCTGGCACAGCAGCATGCCTCTGGCCTGGCACTGCAGCATGCCCATGCTTCTGGTGTGGCACTGCAGCATGTCTCTGGCCTGGCACTGTAGCATGCCTCGGGTCTGGCACTGTTTCATGCCTCTAGGCTGGCACTTTAGCATGCCTCTGGCCTGACACTGTAGCATGCCTCTGGTGTGGCACCGCAGCACGCCTCTGGCCTGGCACTGCAGCAAGCCTCTGGCCTGGCACTGTAGCATGCCTCTGGCCTGGCACTGTAGCATGCCTCTGGTATGGCACTGCAGCATACCTCTGGCCTGGCCCTTTAGCATGCCTCGGGTCTAGCACTGTAGCATGCCTCTGGTCTGGCACTTTAGCATGCCTTAGGTCTGGCACTGTAGCATGCCTCTGGTCTGGCACTTTAGCATGCCTCAGGTCTGGCACTGCAGCATGCCTATGGTGTGGCACTGAAGCATGCCTCTGGCCTGGCACTGCAGCATGCCTCTGGTCTGGTACTGCAGCATGCCTCCTGCCTGCCACTGTAGCATGCCTCATGTCTGGCACTGTAGCCTGCCTCTGGCCTGGCGCTGTAGCATGCCTCAGGTCTGGCACTGTAGCCAGCCTCTGGCTTGGCACTGTAGCCTGCCTCTGGCCTGGCACTGCAGCATGCCTCGGGTCTGGCACTGCAGCATGCCTCGGGTATGGCACTGTAGCATGCCTCGGGCATGGCACTGTAGCATGCCTCTGGCCTGGCACTGCAGCATGCCTCGGGTCTGGCACTGCAGCATGCCTTAGGTCTGGCACTGTAGCATGCCTCTGGTCTGGCACTGTAGCATGCCTCTGGTCTGGCACTGCAGTATGCCTTGGGTCTGGCACTGTAGCCTGCCTCTGGCCTGGCACTGCAGCCTGCCTCTGGCCTGGCACTGCAGCATGTCTCTGGCCTGGCACAGCAGCATGCCTCTGGCCTGGCACTGCAGCATGCCTCTGGTCTGGCACTGTAGCACACCTCGGTTCTGGCACTACAGCATCCCTCCGGTCGCACTGCAGAATGCCTCTGGCGTGGCGCTGCAGATGCCTCTGGTCTGGCACTGCAGCATGTCTCTGGTCTGGCACTGCAGCATGTCTCCGGTCTGCCACTGTAGCATGCCTCTGACGTGGCACTGTAGCACGCTTCGGTTCTGGCACTACAGCTTGCTGCAGGTCTGGCACTGTAGCATGCTTCGAGTCTAGTACTGTAGCATGTCTCTGGTCTAGCACTGCGACATGCTTCCAGTCTGGCACGGTAGCAGGCCCCTGGGCTGGCACTGCAGCATGCCTCTGGTGTGGTACAGCAGCATGTCTCTGGTCTGGCATAGTAGCACACCTCTGGTCTGGCATAGTAGCACACCTCTGGTCTGGCACTGTTACACGCCTCCGTTTTCGTACTGCAGCATGGCTCCGGAGTGGCACTTTGATGTGCCTCTCGTCTGGCACTGTAGCATGTCTCTGGTCTGGCACAGTAGCATGCCTCTCGTCTGGCACTGTAGCACGCCTCAGTTTTCGTACTACAGAATGCCTCTGGTCTGGCACTTCGGCATGTCTCTTGTCTGGCACTGTAGTACGCCTCAGAGGGCGGGAATAACCTTGGATTGGGTCAGTGGGCGGAGTCAGAGGTGTGGCAGAAAGAGCAAAATATCCCAATTTTTAGTATTTGTTTCCCATTTCACTAACCGGTTACAGCTTATTATGTTATTTAATTTACCCAATGGATACACAGGTTTATTTAAGGTTTAATTTGAGTTAATGACATTAAAATACATTCACAAAGTGGGAAACGTTTCCAATCACAGAATGTCCCAAATATTCTTAAATGTGGAATCGCAAGCCATTTGTCTCCAAGCCATGGAGTTTCTGTCATCAGCACTTCTCCCTTTTTCCATAAGAGCAGTTCAAACATGAATGGCAGAATATTTTCCACTGCAATTTTTTTCCACATAATTATGGCTCTGCCATATTTGCCACATAATACATAATCTGCTGCATAATCTGAAGATTTTAACTAGTAAATTATTTATAGCTCAAACAGATCAAAAGTTCCTAAAAAATGTGACTTGTGCTGCTGTGAAGTGGAGGGCCCTTTGCAAAGGTTGACTGGTCACCTTTCTCACTGCTGCAGTTGTATGTTCCACTGGTACTAATAAGGAAAAGTCTTTGCAGAGACCGTTACCATGTGTAAAAATGGCAAAATAATAAAGTATCAAAAGATTTACAGCACCACTACCAGTGTAGGGTGTCAGAGCATTTTCCATGACACATATTACACAGAGACAATCAATCATACGTTTGTAAATCACTGTATAGGAAATGTTACATAAGACAAAGGACTACTAGGTGTAGGAGTCACATGACAACCATACTAGTAGGCAGCATAGTTTAATAGTAATTGGTCTGGGGAAACACAAACTTAGAATTTAAAACGTGATACCATGGTTGGGGGTTCTCTTTAATATTCAAAATTGATTTCTACCCAAATGAACCCTTTTTTGCATTGCAACATTAGGATAATCAAAGACTGGGGAAAAAAGATAACGCTCTAATTTATACCCTGCAGTTTGCATGCAGCTCTTAGATGACAGTTAATAGCTCACTGTCCTATGTTAGGGTTTTATCTTATTAACTGCAAGTAACAATAGGGTCTCTGACAAAAGCAGTAACCCACTGACCTATTTACATTATGTGCACTTTGTGATCTGCATGGTACATGTTCTTAGCAGCAGGCACATTAACCCTCTGCGCTTCCTTTCCATGAGTCAAAACATCCACTAGACAAAACACCATCTCTCTACTAAGAACATTAATCACTGGCGTTATCATGACATTTTTATTGTTGCCAAAAATTGTTGGAGCCCGGAATGGAGGCAGCAAGTGCTTTTAAAACCATTTTATACTTGCAAACACGATGCCCCCACCTGAAGTCAGTGCCAGCCGCGGTCCAAGCAGGTAACAGCGGCGGGGCTGGGAAAGGGGGGATTTCGAGGGATGATGCAAAGGGAAAATTAATTATTGAATCAATTTTCCCTCTGCATCGTCCCTCGAAATCCACCCTTACCTGTCCCCTCTGCCCCACCGCTGTTACCTACACGGACCGTAGCTGGTCAGCACCTGGTGCAGTCGCACTGCCCTAGCACCACCCTGCTCAAGGGTCCTGTGCAGGGCCAGGCTGAAAACCACAACCGGCCCTGGCAAAGGGGGGGGGGGGGGGCGTGGGGTGCCGCCGAGCTCATTGCCATGGCCTGTTTTCGGATGATTTTGTTACAGGGCCGATTTTGCAACTATGCTGCAAAAACGGCCCTGTAATAAAAACGGCCCCCAGGGGCCCAAAACCGGCCCCCACCCGTGCGGCACACCGGGGGATTGCCCGGTACCCGCTACGGCCAGTCCGGCCCTGGTCCTGGGACCTCAGTGACTGTGAGTCACTGTCACTCCACGGTGTGCTGCTTCATAGGCCTCCCTGCAAGACTGGAGGTGAACTTCAGAATGAATTGCGGTGGACAGGCCTTCAAGGTTAACCCACATTTGCCACTGCTAGGGTCCACCTGCTGGTGCTAAGACACCAGGGCTTTTAAGATCTTGCGGGGCCTTCTAAGGTCTAGCATGGGAATGTACTCCCTCAGGGGAAGTGGTCTGGTGGACTGGTCATGAAGGCTGAACCTGGTTCCCCGAGTTCCAAATTCAGCAGCTCTGACCATAGTGCCACATCCTCTCCCCCACTGAACACCAGACTGCCTCACTGAGAGAAACTTGTACTACACTGACCCGCTATAAACACCTGGATGTGACTCAATTCATATTACGCACTAGACAAGAGCAATATGCTGCTTAAAAAAAAATTAACCTAAAAAAATGCAAACACTCATAGGGAATGCAAGATTAAGTATAGCATGTGAAATGTAAGCAGGAGCAACATGGTTACCTTTTTCTTTTTACACTCATTATTCAGAAATTAGTGAGTGCTTTTGCCTGAAAAGTTAAGTCCATGACTACAGGGCCCAGAAGGGACAAGCTTCAATGGCCATTGCTTACATCCTGACAAAACGTAAGCAGTATGGTTTAAAAAGACCACGTTTGTGAATACAGAGCCGCAGTATGCATTTTGTTTTCCAATTCACCCATCAAGCGGGTAGTTCAGTATCCCCAGGAATAGTGCACTTTCCCACCCAGGGGAAACAATGTTATTCAAAGAGCAACGAGAAATCAAAAGTAGCGCTTCATTGGCAAACACTGTAGAGTGGCGCTAATGTGGTTAGGTGTGAATAAATCAATCTGGCCACCTTGCAACCACTCTGTCTTGCTTTAGTTAGTTATTTTTCATATTTTGAATGTTTTATTTCTCTCCACCCTGAGCCTGCACTTAGAAATGTAAAAATGTCAGAAAATGACGCCATTTCCAGCAAGTGTTTTTTTATTTATTGGATTCATTTTACAGGGGAGCAAATAAACGAAAGGAGGAAAGAGAAGGTAATACCCGTTTCTCGAAGTCTCGGTTTTCACTACATAAGGAGGAGCGAGACAGAAAGAGAGAGAAGAGGGGAAACATAGAGATGGGGGTGGGGGGCAGTTGCCAGCGGCTGGAGAACTGGACACTGACTGTCCTTGTCTTCTTTGGGCTCAAAGGAAAAGAAAGAGTCCTTTCCCTTCTCTGCCCGTTTCGCCCGTCCCCAAACGCCGAGCCTTAACCATCGGCATTGGCGATTTCTGCCGTCCGGGAGGCATTTTTTAAATAAGAAAGTAGGGGAACGGACTATGAAATTAAAGAAGTAGGGGCACGCCGTGCCCTGCCGATCCCGCCCACTTCAACCACTGGTTGGAGAGGTGTGTGGTTGTATTAGGTCCTCTGAGGAAGAGCTGGGTGTGCAGTTTGAGTGCTTGACACCTGGTCTCTTCAGGTCCTTGTTAAACTCAGGGCCACTGGAATTATACAGCGTTTTCTACATAATTGTAGATTTGCCGCATTTGCCACATAATCCATCATGTGCTGCATAATCTGCAGATTTTAACAAAACAAACACATTCTAGCTCAAACGGATCAAAAGTTTCTAAAAACACTTTTTGCTGCGCAGTGGAAGGCCCTTTGCAAAGGTTGACTGGTCACCTTTCTGTGACTTCTTGCTGTATTGAGGTGTCAAACTGGCACTAATGAGGTTAAGCTTTTGCCAAGATAGCACTTACATGTGTTACTAATGACAAAATAATGAGAATGCTGTCACGAAATGTGGCACATTATGCGGCATAATTTGCCTTTTCTTGCTGCACAATTTAGTCACCCATGCCGCATAATTTGGCCCTCCCCTGCCACATCATTCCAGTGGCACTGATTACAATGTGGCTGCTGCTGCCCAGGCCTATGTTTATAGGGTATGTGTGTCGTGCGAGCATTGGCGAACGCCGTGCAAACGCATCTGATCGACGCACCAGCACGTACAGTGCGTGCAGTCTGGAGCTCTCCGTGATTAAAGAAGAGGTGGTTCTGTATTTTCCTTAACAGCCCCCCCCCCCCAGCTCGGTTTCGGCGCTGTATAGCACTTCAGTTAGTAACAATGTGTTGCATATCTGCCAACTTGCAGAACAATCCCACTGTGTGAGGAGGGGGTGAGGCATTTTTAAACCAAGCCCCCTCCTTCCCCCCCAAAAAAGCTTGCTGGTGACAATGTCCTGGGGTGTCTTCACACCCCTAAATGGATGTCAGCAGTTCAAAGCCTCAAAAAACGAGCTGGAGAAAAACAAGTTACTTCCTTCGGTAACGCTTTTTCTGGTGGATACAGTATCTGCCTGTGGATTCCTCACCTTGTGAATATCCCCTGCGCCAGCAACATTCAGAAATTTTTCGTAGCTCTCCACGCCGACGTCACAATAGCATGGCTCCGCACGCGGCACCGCTGACGTCACAGAAGCCGTAAGAGAGCCTCGCCGGCGTGATGACGTCAGTTCCGCCCTTTTTTTCCGTGCCTTCGAGGCACACGGACGGACCGACAACAATATATACACAGTACATAATATTCAAACCAACACACACAGTGTGAAGTCAATGCAGGAAAGTAAAAGAAATAACACACTTCCTTTGACAGTAACAGATAGATTTTATCACATTATCACTATTGTAGGTATACAAGGGTGGACAACGGGGAGGCGGGTGGGTCAGTGAGGAGTCCACAGGCAGATACTGTATCCACCAGAAAAAGCGTTACCGAAGGTAAGTAACTTGTTCTTCTGATGGATACATCTGCCAGTGGATTCCTCATCTTGTGAATAGAGTCCCACAGCAGTCCCACTCCCGGAGGAGGGTGTCCACCCTTCTATTTCAAAAAGTCCTGAAGGACGGAACGTGCAAAGTGTCCGTCCCTCCTCACCTCGGAATCTAAGCAGTAATGCTTCGCGAAAGTGTGGAGGGAGGCCCAAGTTGCCGCTCTACAAATGTCCTCCACAGGAACACCTCTAGATAAGGCAGACGTAGAAGACTTTGCCCTGGTAGAATGAGCCCTTAAACCCTCTGAAGGTTCCTTACCGGCCAAAGAGTAACAGATCTTGATGCACAAGATAATCCATCTGGAAAGGGTGCGCTTGTGCACCGCACTGCCTTTCCTGCAGCCAACAAAGCCACAAAGAGCTGGTCGTCCACTCGAAAGTCTTTAGTTCTATCGAGGTAAAAACTCACCGCCCTTTTAGGGTCCAAGCGGTGAAGCCGCACCTCCTCCTTGGAAGGGTGAGGGGGAGGATAGAAGGTAGGAAGGGTAATGGACTGCCCCAGATGGAAAGGAGTTACCACCTTAGGCAGAAAAGCAGCCCTGGTCCTGAGTACCATTCTTTCAGCATGAATGGTCAAGAACGGGGGTTTCGAACTCAGAGCTTGAAGCTCACTTACCCTCCTTGCAAAGGTAATGGCAATGAGAAAAACTGTTTTAAAAGACAATAGCCTTAAGGGACACTTGTGTAAGTGTTCAAAGGGAGAACCCATCAAGTAAGTTAAGACAAGATTTAAGTCCCATTGAGGCACAATAAATGGAGTGGGAGGAAATGTGTTGGTAAGGCCCTTAATGAACCGTAAAACAATAGGTGATTTAAACAAGGACGGCTGATCCGGCAAGCAAAGGAATGCCGACAAAGCCGATAAATAACCCTTCACAGTAGCTATAGCAAAACCTTGCTGAGCAAGAGAGAGAGCAAACTGAAGGATGTTGGATAAACGAGCCCTCAAAGGGTCAATAGACTTCTCCCCACACCAATGGACAAATTTGGACCACCTATAGGAA
Organism: Triturus cristatus; assembly: GCF_964204655.1. Taxonomy (NCBI): domain Eukaryota; kingdom Metazoa; phylum Chordata; class Amphibia; order Caudata; family Salamandridae; genus Triturus; species Triturus cristatus. Next base: position 29,405,364 of record NC_140595.1, read on the forward strand.
TAGATAGACTTGGTGGAGTAACGCCTGGCAGACAAAATCACGTCCACCATGTCAGGCGGGAGAGAAAAAGAATTCAGGTTGCCCCGTTCAATCTCCAGGCATGAAGGTGTAAGCTCTGGAGGTGGGGGTGTAGAACCTGCCCCAGCGACTGCGAGAGGAGGTCTACCCTGAGAGGGAGACGGAGCGGAGGGCACGAGGAGAAGTGGAGAAGATCTGTATACCACACCCTTCTTGGCCAATCCGGGGCGATCAATATGACTTGGGACCGGTCTTGGCGAATCTTCCTCAAGATCTGAGGAATCAAGGGTATGGGAGGAAACGCGTAAAGGAGATGCGAGTCCCATCTCAACTGAAACGCGTCCCCCAAAGCTACCTGCATCGGATACTGGAGACTGCAGAATGACGGGCAGTGAGCGTTCTCGTGAGTGGCAAACAGGTCCACCCGAGGGGTTCCCAACGTCTGAAAGACTTGACGAACCACCTCCGGGTGGAGCCTCCACTCGTGGTCGGCAGAGAACTGCCGAATGAGACTGTCTGCACGCACGTTCAGAACTCCGGCCAGATGATTTGTCATCAGACAAATCTGCTGATCCTGAACCCAGGACCAGAGACGCAGAGCCTCTCTGCAGAGACAATGCGACCCCACTCCTCCCTGCTTGTTGAAATACCACATCGCGGTAGTGTTGTCCGTCAGGACTTGAACCGACTGACCTCGAAGGGAAGGAAGGAAGGCCTTGAGTGCCAAACGTATCGCCCACAACTCCAAAAGGTTGATGTGAAGCAACCTTTCCTCTGGACACTAAAGACCCTTGATCTCCAGATCCCCCAGATGCGCACCCCACCCTAAAGTGGATGCATCCGTTATCACTGTGGCCACCGATGGAGGTAGATGGAAGGGCTTTCCTTGAGACAGACTGCCCTCTACGCTCCATCAAGACAGAGCCGCTGCAGCTTCTCTGGAGATCCTCACAGACTCCCTGAGATCTCCTTTGTGCTGATACCACTGCCTGCGGAGGCACCACTGGAGTGCCCTCATGTGCCAGCGTGCATGGTTGACCAACAGAATGCAGGAAGCAAACAGACCGAGCAGACGAAGGACCTTCAGGACTGGAACGACCGCTCCATTGTAAAACAAGGGAATCATTTCCTGTATGTCGAGAATCCTTTGCGGGGGTGGGAATGCTCGACACACAGTAGTGTCCAGTACCGCCCCTATGAACAGGTTGCGCTGAGAGGGCACCAGGTGAGATTTGGGCACGTTTATCGAGAAACCCAATTTGTAAAACAGCCGAGTTGTAACCTGCAGATGATGAAGTACCTTCTCTGGCGGCTCCGCTTTGATGAGCCAGTCGTCCAGATAGGGGAAAACTGGAACCCCCGACCTTCTGAGATGGGCTGCCACCACTGCCATCACCTTGGTGAAGACTCGAGGTGCAGTAGTAAGACCAAAACGGAAGAACCGCAAACTGATAATGTTGCGACCCTACCGTAAAACGGAGATACTTCCTGTGCGACTCCAGGATCGGAATATGAAAATACGCATCCTGCAAGTCGATCGACACCATCCAGTCCTCCTGTTGCAGCGCTTGAAGAACGAGCGCAAGGGTGAGCATCATGAACTTCTCCTGCTTCAGAAAAAGGTTCAAGATCCTGAGATCCAGGACTGGACGTAGCTTGCCATCCTTCTTGGGTATCAGGAAATACCGGGAGTAGCATCCTTGACCCCTTTCCCGCTCTGGAACCACCTCTATCACACCTTTTTTCAGTAATGTTAGGATTTCCTCCTGCAGGAGAAGAAGGTGGTCCTCGGAGCAAGCACCTTGGCAAGGAGGGTAATTTGGAGGGAATTCCCGAAAGGGAAGAGCATACCCATTTTCCACAAGATTTAGAACCCAAAGGTCTGTAGTGACCGATTCCCAATCTTGCAGAAAATGGGTAAGCCGACCCCCACAGGACCAACATGATCCAGAATGGTGGATCTAGGGCTGCTTTGCTGTGGCAAGAGGGAGGGAGGTAGAAGAGGAGGTGGGCTGACGACCTCGGGAACGACCTCTGTTCTTGCTCCTGTAGGTCTTATACAGGGTATTTTGCTGCTGCTGCTGAGGCTGCCTGTAGGTCCGAAAGGACGACCTCCCAAAACCTCTGTACCTTTTGTAAGAGGAACCTCTAGGCTGCGCCTGCAGGCCCAGAGACTTAGCTGTGGCTTTACTGTCCTTGAACCTTTCCAAGGCTGCATCTGCTTTCTTTCCAAACAGTCCAGAACCATCAAAGGGTAGGTCTAGAAGTGTTGCCTGCACATCTGGAGAGAACTCCGACGACTTAAGCCAAGCACTTCTTCTTGTGGCAACCGAGGAGCCCATGAGCCTGGCAACAGATTCCGCAGTGTCCAAACCACTCTGAATAACTTGACGTGCAGCTGCTTGAGTGTCCGACAAGACCTCATTAAAATTCTGCCTGTCCTCCTCAGACAATTTAGGAGCCAACTGTTTTGCAAAGTCCATTAGGGAATGGATGCAACGGCCCAAAAGACAGGTGGCATTTGTGGACTTCAAGGCCATACTTGCCGAGGAGAACACCTTCTTGGCTGACTGGTCAAGCTTTTTTGACTCTCTATCACCAGGAACTTGAGGAAATGCTCCAGAAAACTTCTTCGAACAGGCAGCTTGAACCACCAGGCTCTCAGGAGAAGGATGGGATGTTAGGAAGTCCGGACCTCCTGGAGCCACCCTGTACCTCCTAGCAACAGATTTTGACACTGCTGGAGCCGAAAAGGGCTTACGCCAAACTTCCATAACTGGCTCAGTGATGGCATCATTGAAAGGAAGAAAAGGTTCTACTATGGTGGAGGGAGAATGAAGAACCTCCGTCAAGATATTGGACCTAAATTCAGCCGTTGGGAGCTGCAAGTCTAAGAGCTCCGCTGCCTTCCTTATAACTGTGTGGTAAGGAACCACATCCTTAGACGGAGCATCTGAAGGAGGAGAAAGCTCCCATTCTGGGGACATATCAAGGCCACTTGCCTCCCTTAAGTCTTCAAATAAGTCATCTGACTCTTGAAGTTCACCTTCCTCCATTTCTTCTGCCCGATACATCTGCTCTTCCAAAATCCTCTGCGCCTCCCGCATGGATCTTATCCTTGGAACCGGCGTCAGCGACGGGAAATGCCAGGACGGCGCAGCTGGAAGGAATGGCATAAAGGGAGCCTGAGCATAGGCCTGAGGAACCCCCAAATTAAAGGCCATTGGACCCATGGGGCCTGAAGGTGCTCCAGAGGGGTACATTGCTCTTGTAAAGACACCATACATGGCATTCAAGTAATGCGATGGGTCTTGGCCCGGGCCAGAGAAAGGTGGGTACGGGCCCGATAAAGGCTCAGGCTGAGGCATTACCGGACTCAGGCCAATCGGCGCCGACGGTGGAGCCAATGGAGTCGACGACTCATCAGGTACCGGAGCCGGAGAATGCGTCGGCGTCGGAAATGGAGCCGGAGCTGGAGAACGCTCCGGAGAAGCTGCAGGCGAAGCCGGACGAACAGGTGAAGTCGAATTCGAAACCGAAGGAGAAACATAGTCCTTACAATGCCGAGGAACTGGAGAAGTCGATTTCGGAGCCGTCTCCTTATCTGAACGGCGTCGAAAGCCGTGCCTCTTCTTCTTCTTATGCTTCTTTGATTTTGAAGCATGACCCGACGTCGACTTCGAACCTGACCTCGACCGGGACCTTGATCGCCTTCGACCTCTCTTTTCCTTCCTCATCTTCGCCATGAACAGCTTGGCCTCTCTCTCCTTTAAAGCCTTCGGGTTCATCTTACGGCAGCAAGAGCACCCCTCGACGTCGTGATCCGACAACAGGCACCAGACACAATCTTCGTGAGGATCCGTGATGGACATATGTCCTCCACACTCTCTACAGGGCTTGAACCCTGACTTCCTCAATGACATCTTCAGGAAAGATGCAAGAGAAGACCAGAAACACAATCCAGAAATACAAAGTAACTAGACAAGCTACGGAGAGTTGACTGCGCGGAAAAAAGGGAACTGACGTCATCACGCCGACGAGGCTCTCTTATGGCTCCAGTGACGTCAGCGGAGCTGCATGCGGAGCCATGCTATTGTGACGTCGTCCTCGTCGGCGTGGAAAGTTACGAAAAATTTCCGAATGTTGCTGGCACAGGGGATATTCACAAGGTGAGGAATCCACTGGCAGATGTATCCATCAGAAGCACTATTTACAGTGGTTTTCAGCTCATTTTCTCTGCCACCGTGTGATATCGGCTGCTCACCGGGAGACCGTAGGATGGGAGCCGATATCATGTCACACGGTGGCACCGTGTGAGTCGGCAGGTATGGTTTTTGGACTGAGGCTATATCTAGAGTGATTGAAGGATAGGTTGGAGTAATCTTGGTTCCATTAATTACAGTGCGCAGTGTGTTGGTCCGATGAGGCAATGGAAGGCAGTGCAAAGTCTGGAGGGCTCAAGAAAGCCATCATGTCTATCTCCATAAGTCACGCAAAACCCGTCTTTACGATTTAGGGGTGTTCGATATTGTGAGTGCGATATTTTTACCGCAACATAATGACATACAAGACCTAAAACGATACAAACCTTCGCCTGGCATTGATAGATCATAGGTGGTTGAATTAGACGAATAACTCTCTTTGCCCCAGCCCTATCAGCCTTTTAGATGTTGTGGCCCTTTGGAAGATACTTCACTATACCTAAACACCACCTCAGGTAAACTCCACATCCTGCACCATTCCAAACTTTCCACTCATGCATTTGCTGTGGGCCTGGTTCACGAAGAAATTCACAAATCTGCGGTTGTAGATTTACACCTATGCGAGAGAGTAAATATGCAACTTTTTGTAATTCATAAACAGTGCCACGACTAGGCACGGAATGGGGCGCGAGGCTCAGGTTTCCATGCGTATTCCTAGGAAGGTCCATGGGAATTCTATTCTAGCCATGCAGGGTACCCCTGAACAGAGAACTCTGCCCAGGGGGGTAGGATGCGCTGTGCAAATGAAGCTTTTTCCTCCGCAATTTTTGTTTTCCCTTTGGAGAAACCCCTTCCTCTACAGCCTCAACAAATCTGGGTGCGATTCATTGTGCTTCCCACCATGCAAGGGAAGATACACCTGCCCACGCCACGAATAAACCATCAACATTTTGCTGGCCGCCGCCGCAATGACCAGAGATATATAGGTGACCCTACCCCTGACCCCTGCCTTTTCGGGAACAGAGCATTGCGGCAACGATGGCCGGAACCACACCAAAATCCCCACCCACCCTATGTTTAGGTGGCTGGATCTCGAATCCTAAATCCACCCCCAGTCAGCAGAGGGGTCTGCCAAAGCAGATTCCCCAGAACAGCACGACGGGAAGGGTCCCGCAGTCCTGAACCAACCAGAGGATGTACACACCAGCTTGGGGGCTAGTGCATCCAGATCACTGGGGTGGGCACGGGGCTGCAGCCCCTCGGGGTGCTTGGTGTTTGGGGGGCGGTGCCCTGGTATTGGGATAGTGATGCGGCACCGCCCTTCACGGATGCAGGTGGTTTCACCCGTGTGGTCCAATGGCGTTTGGGATCGCGGGAGGTGTCTGGTGTTGTGGGGGTTCAGGAGTCCACACACTGCACTGTTTATTGTGTGGTGTTTTCTTCATCACGCGTGTCTAATTCTTTGTGATGTGCTGTCATTGTCTGATACGAATATTTTTCTTCCATGAATGTGTTTTCCACGTGAGCATTTTACAAGACTGTAATAAAACTGTTCCACCCAAGTTTATGGGTTTTGTTGGGGCGCGGACCAAACTGGGGGTACCCAAGTCCTAAACACGTCCCAAGATGAAAGGCAGAAGGAGTAGGGTGGATGCTGGCAAGCAGCCTTGCCGCACCCCTTCCCCACCCTAGGCTGGGACTTATGGCTGCAAAAACAATTAACGACAAACTCCTAGCAAAATCTCAAAAACATACATGGATTTGCTCCTGGGAATCCCTGGCAGACATAAGTAAGGCAAACTTCATCACAAGCCTAGGCGTGTGACCCCCTCCATCTTTGTGAATAGGCCCCATCATTTCTGACCCCAGGAGGTCAGACAGCTTCAGAAATTCAGCACTCAAAGTTTCCACTCAGGCATTCGCACTATTTTTAATCCCAGGAGGACAGATGATTTCAAAACTCCTAGACGGAAAATAACTCGAATAGAGTTTTTTTCTATAGAATGACAGCTGTTCCCACTGCGACATCATTTGGTGATGTGTTGTAACATTATTTAATGGAACCGCCTCCGAGGACATGTACTGTCCCATGCCATATATTGTGAAAAATAATGACCCGCTTTGGGGCACAATGTTGCCTTTTAAACACCTTTTCATGTTAGAAAAACGGCCCTAAACATGTTCTTAAAACAAGCAGCCTCCCCAGCTGTGAGCAATGAACCGCGCTCGGCACATATGGAATAACATTCTATGGAAACCCGATCCCACGCGTACCTGGAAAGGGAAGGCGCGTGCCTCCTCTCGCGCTGCACATAACTCCGCGTCCTGCATTCCCGCGCATTCTTTCCACAGGTTGGGCTCGCGCCGGGGAAGAAGGGCCACGTTTGGAGGCGCCCAATTAGGCAATTTTTTTTTTTTATTCTTGTGAGGGGGAAAAAGAGCTGCCCACGCGTTGGTTCTGAGGAAAATAGGAACCTTTGGGGAATCGCATTCCTTTATAGAAGAAAAATAGATTTCATTTGTGCTGAAAGGTATGAGGACGGAACAGGCAAAAACGGTACGCCCTCAAAACACTCCCGCCTCAATGTTGTTGATGCCCAAGCCCGGATAAAGAGTAGTGAGCCCCTCGTGGGTCTCCATTTTAGTTTTACATTTTACACGTTTTAGCAGGCTTCGTTTTAGTCCTATTATTTTTATTTCTGAGAAGATGCTAAACAGGCTGCTTTAGACCGCTTTTTCTGCGACATTGTAAAATTTGTTTAAGACTAAGAAACAGAACAAGATATCCTAGTGTTTCCGTTGCCTGCTCGAGGACAGCTTCTAACATCTAGACACATCATTGCATCAGAGCTGTACCTCTAACACGGTTGTTTTATTATATAAACAGTGCACTGTCCCTTTACCCGTCAGAGGGGCACTCCAGCCACGATGGTCCTGGAACGACGTCTGCGTTCGACATGCAGCTCTGCGAACGCTGCTCTTCCATCCTGATCTTGCAGAGAGTGATTGCCAACCCTACTCAAGACCAAATAATCCAGGTATGGGGTCTCCGGCTAACCTAAGAGTTCAGGGAGAGGGTGCACACGCTGCCAGGGCCGGACTGGCCGTAGCGGGCACCGGGCAATCCCCCGGTGCGCCGCACGGTTAGGGGCCGGTTTTGGGCCCCTGGGGGCCGGTTTTGGGCCCCTGGGGGCCGTTTTTGTAACAGGGCCGTTTTTGCAGCATAGCTGCAAAATCGGCCCCGTTACAAAATCGGCCGAAAGCCGGCCCTGGCAAAGAGCTCGGTGGCCCCCCCAAGCCCCGGGGGGGGGGATGCGGCGGAGCACTTTGCCAGGGCCGGCTCTGGTTCCCAGTCTGGCCCTGCCCGCTGTACTCTCAGAGTAAGAGGGATATGGATGCACGATGGCATCCGTCCACTACTGGACACTGGTCACCCACCCCTGCCTGCACACCGGTGTCTGGTGTTCTACATAACTCCTAGTACACAGCCTGTTCGGGAATTTACTAAACGTTTTCCCTGGCTTAGAACAGTCTGTGGGAAGTCACTAGCAAGGAACTCTCATCCAGATTTCAGGAGCTTGTACTAGATTAGGAAAGTTTAAATCCTGGTTTAGGACAATTCTAAAACTAGTCTTTCAGGATTAAGGCAGTCCTAAAACTGGCTTAATCCAATAAAAAACCCTTGTAAATCTGATAAACTTTACCTCACCAAAGACAATCTTAAACCAGGGTTCTTAATTTGGACAGCTATGTTGGGGGTACCTGTGAGTTGTAGTTTTAGAAAACATTACAGCAACATCTTTGGTTTAGGATGATTTCAACCAGAAAACGCATCGACAGGTTAACGCAGCTCTAAATAGCTTAGAAATGAACTTCCTTCTTGGCACACAAGCAAGAGATGCGGAAGTGCACAAGGTGTCCATCGGGGCTCTGGTTGGAGGAAAGTTTTTGCCCAACTTGTTGAGAAATATTTCCTGGTACTCGTGCAACTTGAACTTAGACTGACTGCAAAACACATGAGAACGCAATCTGCAAATCTACTATGAGGAAGCGGTTTTACTTTTCGGTTGATTACCGAAAGTGTCGCTTTTTCGATCATGTGTCTTTTTGAATTGAAAGAGAAGGGGAAGCGAATCCCCGACATGGTTGAATGTTTCACCTGCTCAAGGTCCAGTTCAGTTCAAAAACACTCAGAGACCTTAAAAGCAGCATAAACATATTACAATATTCATATAAAAAAGCATATCCAATAGACAAGATTTAAATCCAAGACATGTAGAAAAGGACATTTATAATAGTTACTCATAAAAATCTCACATAAAAAACAAGTACGGTAAGTAAAAAATAAAAAATAGTGTAATAGTTTATTACTAAAAAAAACAGAGGAGGACACTAGCCCTAATAAAACTATCTTCATGAAAGTCAATGATTGTAACCCCCTCATGTGCAGCGCAATAAGATGCAATAATCGTTACTAAACAAGACTGGGAGGTTGGTCACTTTTCGTGACAATGGGATCGTCACTGTGCCCAGAATTATTTACATATTTAATCGAATGATCGCCTGGAGGTCCAGAATCTATTGGCCTAAATGTGCTTCAAGCACGGTTAGAAAAAGAAAACTTTTGGGACAAGATCTTAGTCCGAATGGGTCATATGGATTAGAGATATATAGTGATGGAAAAGACTATACGCTGCGTGGTATCGGACATACAGAGTCTCTACGCCACTTTATGTTGCTGGATTCCCAAGAAGCAGCATAGAGGCGTGACCCATCGCCTGTGTTACCTAACATACACTGGGCAGAAGAACAAAAGTTGTTAGTCGGTCTCTTCTGTCTCCCTACACGCCGGGCAAAGTGTGCGGCCCTCTGTTACACTCCGCCATTTGCTAGTAACGGTTGCAAGTGGTATGATTCCCGCCTTAAATCCTATATAGAGGGATTTGGCAAATGGTGGATCAATTGAATCAAGAAGCATCTCGAATTTGGGTACAAATTTTAGCTCTAAAAACCTGTTGACCAGGGTTCAATGATTGAATTGTTTTCCTCTATTCGTTATCTCAAAAGATCGTCTTCACCAATTTAATGGAAATGTGGGTAACAGATGTTGGGTCTAGAGCTCAGACAGGCCCAGATTGTATAATGTCTGTTTTATGTACTTCAACCAAGGTAATGTCACTGCTCCTCTTCGAATACCCAAAATCTCCATAAGTCCTATCCTATAGGGTACCAACTCATCAGTCGTCCAAATTCTCAACCAGTACAAGATTGGTTTGAGCCTAACTTTGGCTGTGATGAATTGCATATCCAAATCCATTTTTAGAAAAATGAATGGGGTACTTTGAAGACGTTTTAGTGCCGCTCTCAGAAATTTGTTCTCAGCAACCCGTAGTTAATCGACATTGCAGTGGTCCCAGGGTTCAGAACCATATACTGCGGCAGCCACTGTGTCTGCTCTCCAAATTTCCAGAAGGGGTGACACCAAGTGAAAGGATTTTTTTTGCAAAGCTTACAGTGGCTGCCACCCTGTGGTTAAGAAGGAGCATGCTCCTGGCTGGTCCAGGAGTTGCCACTAGACAGATGGATACCCCAGTAGTCAGCGTCCAGTACCCTCTCTGGGTTAACTCACTTCAGACTCAAAACCCCTCTGAAGTGTCTATGCAGATGAAGGAAGGCAGAGGAGGGTAGGTCCTGTGAGAATGTCCAGCAGAGACCACTTTTTTCTGTAGCTCCGCTGGGACACTCGGCCTTTCCTAAGGGGTAATTCTCTAGAGATTATCGGGTGGAATTTATCCCACTACATCAACTCAGGCGTAGTATTTTACGCTCCAGTGGGCCTTCATGCCGTGATGGGTGACCTACTACCTCATATAGGGTAGGATTATCTCATTCCGGTCCTGATGAAATGCCGATTGACCATCCAGGCAACATAGCCATGAAACATGTCGGCCCCACTGCATTCTTCACATTCATAGCTATCTGGGTACATTAAGACCTTAGGGTAGCGCCACTATTTTTATTGAGTAAAGGGACCATTCCCCTATAAATACTTCTTTGGTTACCTTAGACTTTTTACTCTAACTTATAGTCACCACTCTATTTGTCAAAACAATCCTCTACATGCACTCATCTAAAGGCATTTACAGATCAAAAGATCTCCGAAAAAGAGCCCTCAGGCCTGTCAGCGCCGGCCTGACGGGGAGCGCCCTATGCTGACGCATGACACCCTACAACCCAGATCCCCTGTGATCCCACCGGTCCATCCCGTTATTCCATCAGGCTTATGGTTTAATATTTCCCTAGAGAAGAACTACACCAGTTTAAGTTTTCAGGAACATAATTCTGGGAGGAGCATGGCAGCAGGACCTCATTAAATATAGCTCTTCGCCCCCCTGTTGATTACCTATGCAGATGAATTGCAAGAAAATCTCTTTTTTTTGCTGTTGATGGCTAAATCGTGATTAGCGCAGAAGAGGTTGAACCTGGCAAGGAGGGTTTCGATTCCCTTGCAGCGTTCTGACACAAATAAGTCATCATCGGCAAACAATAGGGTGGGGGTCTTAATGCCCCCAGGACTGGAAAATCATTTACGCAACCCATTAAGAAATTAGCACATCCTCGTATGAATAATAGGCATAGAGTGGGAGCGAGGATACATTATTGTCTGACCCCTTTGTCAACCTTTCAGCCGATCTGTTGTTTCCCCATTGGCACCCCATCTGATTTGTGCGTAGCTGTCTGTGTGAAGTCGCTCTATGATGTTTAATAGGGGAGGTGGCAACCCAACTTCTCTGGGTACCATATCAAAGGCAACCTTCAGGTCAACAAATGCTACGTAAAGTCTACCTCCGTTTATGTACACCACTTTCCATCTTAGGGGCTGAAATCCGAAGGCTTGGTCTACCGTGCTCGTTTTAGAATGAAACCCCACTTGGAACTGGGATAGGATCTCGCGGTCTTCCATCCATGAGAACAAATGGTCCAGGATTTGTTTGCTTGACTATTTTTTGAGCTATGACGAGCAAAGTTATAGGCTGATAATTAGCTGGATCAGATTCTGAGCCCTTCTGAAAAATGGGAATAATCTCAACTCCTCTCCAAGTAGCAGGGATTTGGGCTCCCGCCATGAGGGCATTGGCGATTCGATTAAAATAGGTTGCCCATTTATCAGGCTCTGATTTATATAAGTCTGCAGGGATCTTGTCCAGACCTCGGGTCTTGCCTGCTATCGGCACACAGATGGCTCTGCATGTTTCGGCCAGAGAAAAGCATTGTGTGGCATCGACTGCCTTCTTCAGGGGAATACTACTGGCAACAAATGAATCATTATCTGATTTAATAGGCGACTCCCCTTGATCTAGTATGTCATGAACTGCAGAAGCAGTGCTGCCCTAGCCGTAAAGAAACTGAAAATGAATGACTCAAGGTTTGAGGAAACGATAAAAGAAATGGTTCAGTGCCTTAAAGTAAAATTAAAAAGTAAGAATTCTTGCCCAAAGGTCAGGCAATCAACGCAAGGCAGACAATTAATCTGGTTTAATGGGGAGTGCATAACTAAGAAAAGATTAATAAGAAGAGAAGAACGCAGTCTAAGGAAAAAATACGATCAAATAAGACATACAAATCTAATAAAAATTGAGGAAGGAATATAAAATGCTAGTTAGGAACTTAAAGAGGGCCTTTAAAGAGACATGCAGGGTAAATCTGCTGGAAATAATTGAATCAAAAAACATCCGTACGTTTTGGAATTTGATAAAGGAAGCATCTGGACAGGCTACTGGGGCTATGTCCTGTGTAGTGAAAGAATCAGCATGGGAAGAATACCTAGGAGAGTTACACGGAACAGATGTTGAGGCGGTTGGTGGGTATACTCCTCCCTGAAGGGAGGCTGTGGAAGATCTAAAATCCCTTTTTTTCAGCAGAAAAGGTGAAAAATATTATAAGAAGCCTAAACTTAACCCGTGCTGCGGGACCAGATAATCTACCAGCTATCAAAATAAAATCCCAGCAAAATTGGTGGGCGGAATTTATCTCCTGTATGTTCTTGGCCATATTGGACTCGGGCCATATCCCTGAAAAGAGGAAAGGGGCAGTAATCAAACCTATCCACAACAAGGGAGATAGGAAAGTCCCAAAGAACTATAGATTGATTAATTTACTGGATGTTGGGTAAAAAGTCTTCGCCAAAATAATCCAGGGCAGCCTGAAAGATTGGGTGGAACAGTGGTCGATCGTGCCAGTGGAACAAGGGGGCTTTAAGGAGGGGCACTCCATGGTTGACCACTGTTTTGCACTCTGGGTAGTGGCGTGGAAGTCTATGGAAAAGCAGGGGAAGTTGTGTTGCTGCTTCGTTGACTTCCGTGCGGCATTCGACCTAGTGGATAGGAGATGCCTCTGGCAGACTTTGAGGAAATATAATATCCCAGAGGGGCACCTGGTAGTCATCCAGGAGCTACATAGACATAACTGGGCACAAGTCATTAAGTATACAGCCGGGGCCCTGATCAAGAATGGTCTAAGGCAGGGCTGTGTACTAGCCCCCTTACTTTTTGCTATATACCTGGCTGATCTCCCATCTGGTTTGAAGGTGAATAGAAGTGCCAGCCCTAAAATGAATGAGAAACAACTTTCCTGCCTGTTGTATGCCGACGACCTGGTAATCTTTGACCAGACTGAGATGGGATTGCAAAGGAAGTTTACTGCTTTTAACGAATACTGGGTGGCTAAATGTCTGACTGTAAATATGGACAAAACTAAAATCTTATGCTTTGGGAAAAAAGCCCAGAGTTTTAACTGGTATCTGGGCCGTACCAAATTGTAAAAGGTGAACGAGTATGGATATCTCGGCATCTGGTTTGAAAAGTCTCTAAAATGGGAGATGCATTTGGCGGCCCAGAATGCCAACGCCATACATCAGGGTGTGGGTTAAGAACATTTAACCGAATTTATGGGGATATGTCCCACAGACCACTATTGAAATCTTATAAGGCAATGATACCCCACAAGTGCAGTATGGAGCTGAAGTCTTGTGCCTAAGTGGGAAGACTAGTTGGGACATTGAGGAAGGGATATGCCTAAAAACATTGATGTCATTCTCGGGCTCCTCTATGATCCAGGCAATCAGATTGGAACTAGTTCTTACATCATGGAACGTACAGGTGCAAGCGGCCCTTCTAAGATTTTGGAAAAGATTGGGATCTGAGGAAGTCACGAAAGTATCACAATGGTGCAAGGATGAGGCCTAGCATAGTGACTTAAAATGGGTCAGAATGAAATTGTTCTCAGTCTGTAAAGACCTAAACGTGAAATTCGACCAGTCGCCCCTCTTGGTAGAAGCTACAAATGGTGTGCTCAGAACAGTAGGGAATTAAGTATCCAGGCTAGAAGATCTGATGTACCTGAGAAAGCGATGTCCGATCAATAGCTGGGAGAATGAAATTTGGTACCCCTACCTGAATAGACTACCCGACCTAGGCCTTAGAGCAGATTTGCTCAGATGGAGAAAATAGGCATCAATCATTGTTTATCACATGTAAGTAGAAAATCAGTAATGGTAAAATCTGACGGCAAATGCTTCTGTGGATTGGGTACAAAGTGTGACAATTTACGTATTATATTGGACTGTCAAACATTCTTGCTTCAGCGGAAATTATTTTTACGACCCATCTTTCTAAAATACGGTGTAACTGAGCGCCTGTTAGCGACTAAATCTCTAACTGATATGCCAAACCTCGATATAGCAATTGCTATTGCAAAATATATAAAGGCGATAAAAAGGTCCTTGCTGGAAACCGAAACGTTGGATAAGAATTAGCCCGGAAGTAAAGATGGGCATTGCTCCAAATAAACTTTTTAGGTTGTAGCATTAGTCTTAAGATATATTTTTAGACAGATTTTATTATCACTGAGAATCTTATGGGTGCTTTTTATACATGGGAAATTTGTAAGCTGTTTGAGTGAGGCAGGAATTGCTCCTTCAAGGTGTCATTGAAAATTGTATTGCATGTTTTAAAATATTTATTGTAATATGTTTTTATGTTGTTTAAAGACCCACGGTCTAAATAAAACTTATTTCTGAACTGAACTGAATGACCCAATCCTGGGCTAAAATGTTAATCCCTGGTCTCATTCTGTTGGTTTTACCACCATGGCTAATCATGTGCTAGAAAGCGGACTCGTTCCCAGACCGGACATCGTCCAGAATGCCCCCCCAAACAGGTGTATTCCAACTTATTTTAGCATGTTTTGGGCCTCTTTACACTCACCTGCTCAAGGTGCTGGAAGGTAGACATGCACTTAAAAAGAACAAGGCGACTCACGATTTTAGTATTAAATTCAGCCACACCCACATTTTCTTCATGAAATTACCAATTACTTAATTCCTTTTCATAATTCGTAATTCAATTTTTTTTGATGTACTCAAAATACATTAGACGCCACGTTTAGTACTGTAAATATTATTATTGATAAGGATTCAAAAAGATGGAACCTTTATTAAGTCCTATTATCTCTTGTACCTCGAACAATATGTGTTATTAGAATTAAACTCAATGGTAGTCTTTTCGTCTTCTGGGGAAGCTGGAAATGTCAGCAGTACCATTTTAGATGAAAATAGCTTTATTTTTATTTTAAAAAACACATTTTATTCATGTAAGAGATTAGAAATGATCTTTTTTTAAATTCTCATGCATCAGAATAAGTAAGCTCTGGTTATCTTTATATAATATCCTTAACAATATGCCCAGGGTACAGTCCTCAACCTAACACTTAAAAGTGTTGGTAGTTTTAGTATTGTACATTGCACTGGTTTAGTGTTTAACTATCTCTGTGTCTGGATCCTGGGTTGTCACAGGAACATTTAAGCGTAATCGCACAGCTATCGCCATATGGCCGTGGTAAGTAATAAGATAATGTTTCACCAGCCTCAAACTCACAAGAACTTTAACAATTGTCAGCTAAGGCTTTTGAAAATACACATATGGTATTGAGTTGCTCTTATATTCTGCTACAGGATAGGCCAAAATTCAGGAAAACTGTGTTGCCAGGTGGAGGTCAAAATGGAGTTAGCTCAGAGTGTTGCATCACAAGGACTACACAACATATCACAACAGTCCATGCCTAGACTTCTGATATAAGTGCTGAGCATGATGTCATTTCCAGCAAATTTGAATCAAGATGGCTACCAGGTTTCAAAGCACTAAAGGTGAAATTTCAAATTTGACTAGCAGGGGCTGTTCCATACAAAGTGAGCACAAGGCGCGGCAAGTTACGATAAGTCTTTGCGATAGCTTTAGATTGACTGGTGTCCGAAGTAGCTGAAGGGCTGGATCAGCCCTACTTTATCACCTCAAGACAGTGGTAAGTAGTTGCTTCTCACATGGACTTTGAAGGAATGTACTGGTTTTGGCTACAACTTTAGTAGCTTTATTTGACCTGTTCACAGTAAACAACAAACCATGACAAAACAGCAAACACAAAACAACTTAAAAGCACAACCAAAACATAACAGGGCACATTTAAACAAATTAGTCAAAACACAACCCAACCCAACTGCAGTACATTACAAAATCACAGTACAATCGTGCTCACAAATTCACAGGACAAAGAAGGCAACACAACAAAATGCCACACAACAAGTATGCGCAAACGTTCTTGTCACACACTACCACCTCCTGAATCCTGATTTCATAACATGTAGAAAAAATGTGTTTGGCACGATCCCTGCCTTAACTTACCACCAAGGGCATAAAACAGCAGCACCAATGACATGATACAGTGCCAGTCAAAATGTTTTGTGTTCTGGCCCTAGGTAACAGACTTGCAGCCTGTGAGGGGGCACACAGCTGGGCAGGCGGTGTGTAATTCACGGGGCACAAGCTGCCACATTTACACTGTTTTGAAAGAGCCTTTGAATATTGGGCAATGTATGATGCTATCATCAGGAAACATCTGCCATATTCTGATGAAAGCTCTGGCCCCAGGGTGGCAGGAGTCACACAGCTCTACGTAAGCAGAAACTGAGTGAAGTTCAGGCCTGCATGCAGACACTGCACAGACAGAGGGCTGCCTCAACCCTCTGACCCGAAACAGCACCAGGCCTCCTCACAACCAACCCTCAGCACAGAGGCATCACTACCCACTTAATACAATACACCACAATTACAAAAATAAGACTAAAACATGCTGTACACGATGGAAAATATGAAGCCAGGATAAACTAAGCATGCTGGGCTGGACAGAAGCTAGCCCTGTGACATCTGGTCAATATTTAAGAGTGCTAGTCACCTAATCATCTGGGGTCTGCAAACCTCTCCCGCACCATGACACTTTCAATCACTTTCCACTACCCATTACTCAACTGAGGCACATTCATAAATTATTTACCTGGGGTCCTTAACATACAAGACATCCGGTCAACAGACTACGCAAACCTGATTATTTCACAGCCAGGACCTCCTTGCGAAGCCTATCCTGGTTCTGTTAGCATCCATCAGGACCTCCACCCAAAACCTGTCCTGGTAGCATTATCGGGATCTCCTCGCAAAACCTGACCTGGTTCTGGGAGCATCCAAATGGATCTCCTCGCAAATCCTATCCTGGTTCTGTTAGCATCCATTGGGACCTCCTACCAAAACCTGTCCTGGTAGCATCATTGGGACCTCCTCGCAAAGTCTGTCCCAGTTCTGGTAGCATCCATCGTAACCTCTTCGCAAAACCTGCCCGTGCTCTGTTAATATCCATCCGGACCTCCTTGCGAAACCAGTCCTGGTTCTGTTAGCATCCATCAGGAACTCCTCGCGAAGCGTTGTCCTGGTTCTATTAGCATCCATCGCGACCTCCTTGCAAAACCTGTCCTGGTTGTGTTAGCATCCATCAGGACCTCCTCGCAAAACCTGACCTGGTTCTGGGCGCATCCATTTGGATCTCCTCGCAAATCCTATCCTGGTTCTGTTAGCATCCATCGGGACCTCCTCCCAAACCCTGTCCTGGTAGCATCATCGGGACCTCTTCGCAAAGCCTGTCCCAGTTCTGGTAGCATCCATCGTAGCCTCTGCGCAAAACCTGTCCGTGTTCTGTTAATATCCATCGGGACCTCCTCACGAAGCCTGTCCTGGTTCTATTAGCATCCATCCGGACCGCCTCGCAAAACCTGTCCTGGTTCTGTAGCATCCATCGGGACCTCTTTGCAAAGCCTGTCCCAGTTCTGGTAGCATCCATCATAACCTCTTCGCAAAACTTGTCCGTGTTCTGTTAATATCCATCGGGACCTCCTCACGAAGCCTGTCCTGGTTCTATTAGCATCCATACGGACCTCCTCGCAAAACCTGTCCTGGTTCTGAATCATCCATCGGGACCTCCTCGCAAAGCCTGTCCCAGTTCTAGTAGCATCCATCATAACCTCTTCGCAAAACCTGTCCGTGTTCTGTTAATATCCATCGGCACCTCCTCGCGAAGCCTGTCCTGGTTCTATTAGCATCCATCGGGAGCTCCTCGCAAAACCTGTCCTGGTTCTATAGCATTCATCGGGACCTCCTCGCAAAGCCTGTCCCAGTTCTGGTAGCATCCATCGTAACCTCTTCTCAAAACCTGTCCGTGTTCTGTTAATATCCATCGGGACGTCCTCGCGAAGCATGTCCTGGTTCTATTAGCATCCATCGGGACCTCCTCGCAAAACCTGTCCTGGTTCTGTAGCATATATTGGGACCTCCTCGCAAAGCCTGTCCCAGTTCTGTTAGCATCCATCTGGACCTCTACTCAAAGCCTGACCTGGTTCGGGGTGCATCCATTGGGACTTCCTCGCAAAGCCTGACCTGGTTCTAGTAGCACAATGAAAGATAAACTTCTAGGCAATGTTTATATATAATATTTCTTATTTTGCGTGTCTTAACAATACACCTAGTGTAACGACAAAATAATACAAAAATGCAAAATGTATTTTAGTAGCCAATGCTCAATATTACAATATACAATTTAAAAACACAATTTTTATCATCAACATACAATTTTTTTCATCATCAGTTACGAATTTAAAATCTCATTGCAATAAAGATACATTATAAAAAAGCAATCAGGTGGCAGAACAATAAATCTTCGACGTGCGTTTCAGCGTGAAACACGCCTTCATCAGGAAAAGCCACAAGGATATACTGAACAACAGTTTGTACTTTCATTATTCTGCATTTAGTTTTAAACATATTTTGCGTTACACTAATAAAAACACACTCAGGTTACTAAAATTTACCAATCTAATTAGCCTTCATTTTTCACTTGAAATGTCATACCAGATAAAAGAAAGAGGGTGAAAATTAGTAAAATGTAGAGAGGATGAGTTTAAAAATAGAGAAGTAATAGGAGCCAAACATCCCATTTTAACTTTTATATCACCCAGAGTGATGAATTTTTATTTCTATAGATGCTTACTTTATATCTATGACTAAATAATTTCAGCGTCACCGATAGAGATGTTCCAGTATTTAATATTCAGTGGTTAGAACCTGTGGGTTTATAATAATTCACTGCTTGAATCAGAAAATATAAACCTGATCTGGTAATTGATATGACATTTTACGAAGTTTTTTTTTTTTTACAACTTTTTTTACCTTTTGGTGTTCACGACTATTCGTAAAGTATGTCGTCGTTGTCAGCACCATTTGGTGTCTGATACTATTTCTTAATGAATATTCACGACAACTTTTGGCTTGATGAAAAGTCTATGGAATAAAGAACCTTAAGTTTTAATATATTGTTCTAAAAAATAGATCTGATATTTACTGGTCTATGTTAAACTGAAGGTTTACCTGAAATTGTATTCATAAATCCTCGAGTTAAAAACGAAATATAATAGTCCGCATTGATGGCGGATGACTGATAGGTGAAAATACTTTCCTATAGTAGAAAACAGAGATGGAACAAATCATGTCATATTTGTATTCGGTTCTCTGCTTCCATAGTATACTATAGCATACATATATATTTATGTCCGCTTGATTTTACATTAGAAAATTCAACCTTTCTTATATAGCATGATGCTCACACAATATTTAACTTTTAACTGCTAGGACGGACTTTTGTTTGGTCACATTATGTAAAGTTAAATGTCTATAGTAAAAGGAAGGGAAGGCCTGATAGAAACACGGACTATTCTAGGTTATCATATGCACATTTGGGTCTAAAGCTCACCTCTTAGGTCTATCTGGATAAACTTGAGACGCCGTACCGACGGGTTCCGGGCATTCGGATAACTACGAAAAAGATAGAGATTTTTTACAGGTTCACGGGCTGTCTTAAATAGTTGGAGTGTCTATGGATGTCGCAGTTCCAGAGTAGCGCCCAAATGACGTCATCACACGACGTGAGACAATGCTCCAATCGAATATGAAATGGTCTCTTTACTAGTCGCGCTGGATAAAAAAGCTAGACTGCCAAATAATTAATCGCATTTGCCGATGCCTAACTATATCTCTTTTGTTATTGTCAGTTCCTTTATACATGCCAGATTTTTAACAATTCGATATATAAAGCAAGAAAGTGTTTTTTTGAAATAATCGAATTAAAAGCCTATTCATTAATACTCATACTAATTATTTTAAGAAATTATCTATAAATTATCACACAGGGTGCAAACAATAACAATGCACCTAGTGTTTAAACGCTTCAACAAGAAAATGACCAATTTTATTGTAAGTGATGTCCTGATTCAGATATTTTTAAATAATCGCATTTCCCATGGCAATTCACAGTTCAAACCATTATTGAATGTGTCAAGGGGAAAAAATCCAATATACTTCTCGTTTTTTTCGGACTTTCATACCACCTTTGTCATCCTGAAGATTGACCTTTTCTAGAATTCACCATCGGATTTCTTCTGGTTTGTGGCGCAATTCTAAATATTGTTTTACTAGGGGTGCTGTTAGTTTTTCTGTTCTGATAGCAGAACGATGTTCTGTGTTGATGTTTCTCCGACATACCCTAATTGGCAGGGACAGAGAATTAAATAAATCACATTTTGTGTTTTGCAGTTCCACATGTTGGTGGCTTGAATCTTAAATCCATTGTGTGTCAGAGTTTCTCCTTGTATCCCTGTATCACAGGATTTACACTTGGTACATTTTACGGTTCCCTTAATGGGAGCACTACCATCAATCGATTTCTGAATAAATGGTTGGTTCAAGTTATGGTGTTCAAACCGTGAGTGAACCATAATATCTTTGAGATTTTTATTTCTGCAATATGCATATAAAGGCTTCTCTAGTTTTCTTTTATTCTCAGGATCACAATTTAAAATATGTCAATTAGTATTGATGATGTGTTTTACTTTGACGTTTAAGGTAGAATGTTTAGTTATGCATACTAACTGATTCGTTGTGGGCTCCCTCACTGTTTTAAGTAAGCGGTCTCTGTCGTAGAATCTAGCTCGTTTGTAGGACTCCCTTACAAGCCTGTGCAGGTATCCTCTTTCTAAAAATGTTGCTTTCATTCCAATGGCTTGTTTGTCAAAATCAAATATATTGGAACAATTGTGTATAACTCTTAATAACTGGGAAAAGGGAATACTTCGTTTTTGGCTTCGTGGATGATAACTCTTGAAATGCAACAGAGTATTTCTTGCAGTTGGTTTAATATACAAATCAACTTCCAGGCTTCCTAAATGATGTCTGATTAAAATATCTAAGAATTCGACTTCTTTCGTGCTACTATGTTCGGTGAATCTCAGGTTTGCTTTAACCACTGAAGGAATTGTGACAGAGTATCCTCGCCATCGGTGCAGATAAAAAAGATGTCATCAATACATCTGGACCAGTGGGAGACAGACTCAAAGAAAGGGGCAACTTTATTATGAATACATCTTTTCCCCTAAAATGCCATATAGATGTTAGCTATAGATGGTGCTACCGAGGCTCCCATACTTACGCCTTTAACTTGGTGAAAAAGATGATGCCCGAATTCAAAGATATTCTCTGTCGAAACTATTTGTAGACACTCAACTATAGGGTTTAGGACATGGTATTTCAAATTCATCTATGAACCATTCTGTGGCTTCTAGAGCTTCCTTTTGAGGAATATTACTATACAGTGACTCTATGTCTATAGTCACTAGTATATCTGTGTTGGAATTAAATGCTAGATTCTCCACTTTATTTATTATGTCACTAGTATCTTTTATGTAGGACTTAATTTGTGAAATATAAGGTCTTATCTGGTTATCCACAAATTTAGATAAAGGTTCAGTCACCGTACCGATGGTGGATACTATCGGTCTATACAGTGGATTTTCAGTGTCTTTGTGTATTTTGGGGATACCATAGATTCACGCAGTTTTGCCTTTTGAGTTATTCAGGTATTCATGTTCTTTCGATGTGATTTGCCTTGCATCTAATGTGAATTTTGTTAGGATTGATATTCTTTTCGCTATTCTTTGTGTTGGATTGGATTTAATACTAGTATAGAAGGCTTGATCTTTAAGCATGGTTAACATCTTTTGTTCATAGTCTCCTGTATTTACGACTACAATGCCTCCTCCTTTATCGCAATTCTTTATTGTTAACGATTTGTTGTGATAGTTTTCATCGCTAAAAAATCTTCTTTATCTAAGTTATATGTAGGTTTGGCTATAAATCTCAAGGATTGTTCAAGTCGTTTGAGTACTACATATTCAAAAGTTGACACTTCGGGTCCCAATTGTTCTAATGTTGGTGTAAAGGTCGAAGGTAAAGATAAACTATTGGCATGGGGTCTGTTACTGTCAGCTTGTTCATCTAATTCAAAGAATTTCTTTAATCTAATTTTGCGAAAAAAAGAGAATATATCTTGATAAAGTTCAAATTTATTGACAAAGGAATGAGGTACGTAGGATAAGCCTTTTGAAAGAAGATTCATGCTGGGAGAGTCCAATTATGAGATGACAAATTGAAAATAGGGATTATATTCCGTGTTTCCAATATTGTCGATTCCTTGCCTCTAGTAGATGTTGAGGGTCTGGTTGTTAATGATGTCCCTGATAATTCCCTCTGGGTTGGGATTGTGGTTGAAACCTGACTCTCTGTCGTCCCCTGCGTGTCCCTCGATGTCCTAAAAATGATTGATGAGTATTCTTATTAGGATTAAAGAAATTGTATGTATCGCTTGTTTCATATTGGTGTGGGATTCCTTCACTTTCCGAATCGGAAGTGTCTGAAAAAGTTGTAACTTTTTGTCGTCTTGAAGTCTGATCATTTATAAATTGATTTTGTTTGTAGAAATCTTCATTCAGGTATGGATACGTTCTTTCTGGTGTACAATACCTTTTGTCTTTAATCAATGTATCTCATTTTCTCTTATTTAAATATTCAGCAAATGATGCTAATTCTTTGCTTGATTCTTCTAATTTTTTGGTGGCTTCTTCTACATTGTTATTTTATCTTATTTTATCGTCTAATTCATATAATTCTAATTTAACACAGCTGCTAATTCTTTTGCGGTTTCAATTATTAATATCATCAGATCCCTTGAGCATCTGTTAGCAATCATGCTCCATTTTTCCAAAAATTCTTTATATGTACAAATAATCCTGGAACGCTGCGTACACGAAGACCCTGTGGTACAATGCCTGCTTTTAAGTATTCTAGCATGTTTTCTCCGTGGGCTTCCATTCTTTTAAGTTTCTTTTTGAGATCTAACAATTTATTTATGTCATCATTAGTTTGAATATTTGATATAGAGCTGTTACCAAAGGAATTACTGGTCCCTACAAGTATTGCAAACTCTTCATCTGAAAACCCAAAGGTTTTCAGCTGGGCCATGGTTATTAATGAGTGTGGGATTGGCTACAGTATAATAATCAAGGTAGAATATTTAAGAGAATAAGTGAATATAGAAAAGAAGAGCAATTATTAATGGTAAATCTAATCAAATTTTCAATTAAGGTTCTGGTAGCATCCATCGGGACCTCCTTGCACAACCTTTTCTCGTTCTGTGCCCCTCCATGCTCTAACCTCACAGCGCCGTTTCCAACTTCACACCCAAAAAACAGGCAGACCAAAGCTAGAGGGTCAGTGTGCTGCCATACCAGGATTCCCAACACACACGATCTGCCCTCACCACAACAGCCCAGTGTGCACTCCTTGGAAGGTGGGCTCTAGCCTTTACCTTATTAAAGGTGTCAGCGACCAGTTTGATGGCGTGATGTGTGCCCAACAGACGTTTGAGGCTCCAACAGGAGTTTAAAACGGCCTTACTTCCCATCAAACAAGAGCTGTATGCAGGGCCTCTGGAATAATGCGATTGTACAATGCTACGATTTTTGTATAAGTATAGATTTGCCACATAATCCATCACCTGCTGCATAATCTGAGGATTTTATTTTTAAAAAATGGTTTTTAGCGCGAACAGTTCAAAAGTTACTCAAAACACAGCGACACGTTGTGCTGTGCAGTATAAGCCCCTTTGCAATGTTTAATTGGCCATCTTTATGTTGCATGTTCCTATATTTCGGTGTTAAACTGGCACCAATGAGGTGTACCCTATGCTCAAAGAGAATGAACAAGTGTAAAAATATTTAAAAAATGAAATAATACTATAACAAAATGTGCTGCATTATGCTGCATAATTTGGCTTTTCTTACCGCATAATTTAGTCAACTCTGCCACATAATTTGGTTCTCCTTTGCCGTATGATTCCAGGGGCGCTGTCTGTAAGTAACTATGGCATGACTTAGTGTGGAGTGGGTCTGAAAAGACCCCCACCACTGACCGCTTTTACGCACAAATGAAAATAATTAAAAAAAAATGGCCTGGAGGCAAATGTCGAACCTTATTCAATTTCGCCTCCACGACAACGTGAGACCGTAAGTAGGCCTATGGCAGGCATCGCCGATGCCATCTGCCTCAGCACCAGCAGCACAGACCCTTCAAAACCAGAGGAAGCTGGGGAGCGCAGGCCCTACTGCACAGGATACGATAACCCTTGATAGCAATCCCGGAAACTTGGCTGGGGGTGTTTGTACACGTGAAACAGGTGATTGTAAAGAGGATTGTGGACGGGATTCCCAAAAAAAGAAAATTTGGGTGGCAGAGGCAGAGATCTTGAGGCCAGGGTAAATGTGCAAACTGACACAAGCTGACTTTCAAAGCATCACTCAAGAATGATGGCTCCCGGTTTACGGTAATTAACTGTATGGACTTTCGCATCTGTATTTACTTATATTTACTTTTTGCTCATCATTTCATTATTTACCCATATTTATTTTGCGCTCTATGGAAAATTGGCAGCTGGTATATATTTCCATGTTTATTTTATTGATCAAGGTAGCCTCCTCTTTGCACGCTGTAGAGATTCAGTACCAGGCTCGACATAAAAGAGCACCAGCACTGACCCTTTTCCAAAAAAACAATCCAATAATACTCTAACCCAGCCTCTCCATTCTTTCCACCACATTTCACACAATTAATTTACGGTCCTGGCCAGAGGAAGCAGGCCTGCCGGCAGCCCTTCTGACCCGTGTCCACCGCAAACCTTCAAGACAATTCTTCTAACAACCTCTGCTGCCACTCCAGTAAGAAGAAGAATCTGCAACTCCTTAACTACCGGAATATTTCCAGAAGAACTCAAAAAGTTATGCCTACGCCCATTACTGAAGAAAACAACCCTGGGCCAGCTGAACCCTGGCAACTACAGACAGATTACAAATGGACCTTTTCTGGGCAAACCGATAGAAAGATCAGCGTTCGATCAGATGTCAAAATTCGTTGACTAAAGCTCAATACTTTCAGACTTCCAAACGAGATTCCGTCCAGGAAGAGGCACAGAATCTGCCCACCTTGCCATCTTGGATGAGCTTAAGAACACAGTTGACGGGAACAGGGTTGCTGCACTACTTCTCTTGGACCTCTCAGCTGCCTTTGACACTGATACCAAGACTCTACGAAGCCGGCATAGAGGGGACTGCTCTAGACTGGATCGCATCCTACCTTCGCGACAGAACTAATGCCAGCAATACCCTCCCCTTTTCTCTTCCAAACCGTACTCCACAACAGCAGGGTTCCTCAAGGCTCTATCATCTCCCCATGCTTTTCAACATCTACATTAAGTCATTTCCGGCACTGATCAATCAGTTTCACCTAATGTGCTATAACTATGCAGATGACACACAAATACTTCTTCAACTGGAATGCCCTAAAGACATTGGAAACTCACCAATTTTCAGTTGTCTCAGAGCCTTGGATCAATGGATGATATGGAGCCATCTCAAATTGAATGCTTCCAAAACAAAAATACTCGTGTGTGGCGACTGAAAAAATGATGACCCACTTGCCGCATGGCCTGATGATCTGGGAACACCGCCTTAAGTATCAAAGGAAGTAAGAAACCTTGGAATTCCCATGGACTCCAAGCTATCAATGAATGCCCAAGTGGACAAACTAGCAAGATCAAGCTTTGTTACTATGCAACACATCTTCCCCCACCTGGGATTTCCACACAATGTCCAGGCTACCATCTCTCTTTTTTTGTTGTCAAAACTCGATTATACCAATAGCCTCTACCACGGATCACCTATAACAACTATGAAAAGACTACAACGGATTCAGAACTTTGCTGCCAGACTACTCTTACATATTAAGCCACAAGTCCACATTCCCCTGCCTTGAAACTCTTACATTGGTTTCCGGTTGCCACGAGATCCACATTCAAACTACTCAGTATCACCCACAAAACAATACATGGAACAGGATCGCTCTTCATCAGGATTAAAAGAACAAGTTATTTACCTTTGGAAACGCATTATCTGGTAGAGACTCTATCTAGCGCAGATTCCTTACCTTTGAATTTCCGAGGCATGAGGCTGGATCCGGAAACTCTTGTTGAGCAATCACGTCAGTTACTTCGTGGCTCTGCGCTTTTGGCGTAGAAAATACAAAAAGTACTGATGCCCGTGCACCTGGGTTGCGAATGGAGCCACTCGACGTCGCACGCAAGGCCTTTACGCACAACGTCGGGTGGCTCCATTCGGCTCCGCGTGACGTCGTTGGCGTCGGTTATGACGTCGCGGCACCTACATAGGCGCCACCCAGGCGCACAGACGTCAGTACTTTTCGCATTTTCCACGCCAGAAACGCAGAGCCACGAAGTAACTGACGTAATTGTGTGCAAAACTATGGCAATGAAAAGGGGAACAACCGTAGCCCTACAAGATTAGTCTGCAAAGCAGGGAGGCATGGGTGGGGCTGTAAGGAATCTGCAGCTAGATAGATTCTCTACCAGAAAATGCGTTACCGAAGGTAAGTAACTTGTTCATCTGATAGAGACTTCTAGCTGCAGATTCCTTACCTTTGAATCAGATACCCGAGCCATACCATTCCGGTTGTGGACTCATATCCTAGACTAAAAGGTTTTGCAGGGCTGAACAGGCAAAATGCCCATCCCTGGGTACTTGCCCATCAGGACAATAATGTTTTGCGAAAGTGTGAAAAGATGCCCATGTTGCTGCCGGACAGATGTCTTGGACTGGGACACCCCGAGCCAAAGCCGTAGTCGCAGTTTTTCCCCTGGTGGAATGGGCTCTTAATCCCTCAGGGGGCTGCTTCTTTGCCAAGGCATGACAAATCTTCATGTAGAGAATGACCAAGTGAGAGATGGTCCTTTTATGCATTGCCCTTCTCTTCTTTGCTCCCACGTATCCCACAAAGAGTTGGTCATCCACCCGGAACTCTTTTGTGCCGTGAAGGTAGAACAACAATGCTCTTTTTGGGTCCAGCCGGTGGAGACGCTCCTCTTCCTTAGAGGGATGCGGAGGAGCAAAGAAGGTGGGCAAAGTAATGGACTGACCCAGATAGATTGGGGTCACAACTTTTGGCAAAAAGGAGCCCTGGGTCATAGCACCACCTTGTACAGAAAGGGCATAAGATAAGATGGCGAGCTGTATAAAGCCTGCAACTCACTCACCCTCCGGGACGATGTAATCGCCCGCCACTAAGAAGGTTGTTTTGATGGTTAACAGCTGGAGGGGACAATTGTGCAAAGGCTCAAAGAGAGCACACATCAGGTAAGTGAGGACAAAATTAAGGTCCTACTGTGGCATAACTAAGGGCGTAGGTGGAAACAAGCGAGCCAGCCCTTTTAGAAATCTATTTACAATAGGAGACTTGAAGAGAGAAGGCTGGTCTGGCAGCTGCAAAAAAACAGAGAGGGCAGAAAGGTAACCTTTGACAGTTCCGAAGGCAGAGCCCTGCCGGGCAAGGGTTAGAATGAATAAAAGGACAGTAGAAAGAGATGCAGAAAGAGGGTCAATGGACCTTTCTGTACAGTATAATACAAATTTCTTTCAACAGCAGGCATATACCGTCTTAGTCGAGGGACGCTTGGCTGCCAGAATAACGTAACAGACTTCGAGAGGAAGGTCAACTGTCGCCGCTCAATCTCCAAGCATGGAGGCATGGAGATGACAGGTTCAGGTGGAGAACCCTCCCCTGTTGCTGCGACAGAAGATACTCCCGTAGAGGCAGCCTTATCGGAGGATCAGCACTCATTCTCAGAAGCTCTGGATACCAGACTCTCCTTGCCCAGTCTGGAGTCACAAGAATGACTTGCGCCTGGTCGCTCCTGATCTTCTT
The DNA here is from genome assembly GCF_964204655.1 of Triturus cristatus. Classification (NCBI taxonomy): domain Eukaryota; kingdom Metazoa; phylum Chordata; class Amphibia; order Caudata; family Salamandridae; genus Triturus; species Triturus cristatus. The sequence continues at coordinate 29,433,169 of NC_140595.1, forward strand.
CAGAACCCTGGGTAGTAGTGGTATGGGAGGAAAGGTGTACAACAGGCCTGAACTCCATTTGTGACGAAACAAGTCGCTGAGCGATAGCTGCCTTGGAAACTCCAGCGTGCAGTACTGCTGACACTGCGCGTTCTCTTCGGAGGTGAACAAATCTAACCGAGGTTCTCCCCACTGCTGAAAGAGATCTTGTGCTACCTCCGACTGGACGACGGCTGAGTCTGTCCGCCCTGGCGTTCAGAGAACCTACCAGGTGTTGAACCACCAGGGTTATGCTCTGCTGTTCCAGCCATGTCCAGAGACGCAGGACCTTTCGACAAAGGGTCCACAACCCCACCCCGCCCAGCTTGTTACAGTACCACATGGCGGTGGTGTTGTCCGTGAACACTTGCACCAACGTTCCCTCGACAGAGGAAAGAGAGAATTTCAATGCCAACCGAATCGCTCGGAGCTCCAACAAATTTATGTGAAACTCTGACTCCACCTCTCCCAGATGGCTGCCCCATCCCAGAAGTGACACATCTGTCACAACTGAGAGATCTGGTTGGAGAAGGGAGAGGGGTCTGCCATTAACTTAGCAGAATCTATCGACGCAGTTCCGGCTCTGTGTCGTCAGGGATGAGGATGAGGCTTGCACCACCGACGGGCTTCAGCGACATCGCAGGCACCGACTTCGGGTCCGACACCGGGGAAGGTCGCATTGGCACGACCGGCGTCGAACCGGATCTGGATCCCTGAGGCCCCACCGGCGTTGTGGCCAGAGCCGATGGTGTCAAACCCAATGGGGCCCCTCCCGACCCCGCGGGGACCGAAGGCTCTCCAGCGGGGTCGTTCTGCTCAAATAGGCAGCGCATGGCCTCGTAAAATTATTTTATTGGAGCGGGAATCGCTCCGTCTCCCAGAAAGGGAAGGGGAGGCACGAAGGCGACTCTGGCTCCGCGGAACCGTGCCTAGAGAGTCGGCGCTCATTACCTCTCTCGACGACGGACGCCAGTTGAGGTGAAGTCGAAGACCGCTTGCACTTCTTCTTCTTCTTGTGCCTCTTCCCCGAGTGTCCCAAGGACCTCGAATGGGAGGAAGAGGACTTAGGGCTCTAGGAGCAGTCCCGTGACCTCTTCTTCTAATGGGACCATGACCGCCTCGGAGTCTCGCTCGACAGTGTCGCCTGCCGGGCCACGAGTAACTTCACCGCTCGCTCCCTCAAGGTCTTTGGAGTCATCGCCCGACAGTCCGAACACGACTTAGTATCGTGGTCGCGCACGAGACACCAAAGACATACGAGGTGGGGATCGGTAACGGGCATTATGCAGGAACAAGTTCCGCATGGTTTGAAACCTGTCTTCCTCAAAGACATCCCTCGCACACAAAGTCGATTCCAAAAATTTCTCAAAAGTCAAGAAAAACCTGCCAAAAAGTGGCAGAGGGGTAGCTCTTCCCGGGTTCAACGCTGAACTGGTGTGGAAAGAAAAGAACTAGCATCTGCGGGCCTGGGTGGCGCAACATAGGCACCGCAAGCATTACCAACGCTACCGACTCCGACGACATCACGCAAAGCTGAATGGAGTCACCTAACGTCGAGCGCAAGGGGTATTGCTCAGCAAAAGTTTCCAGATCCAGCCTGACGCCTGGGAAACTTAAAGGTAAGGAATCTGCAGCTAGAAGTCTATCAGATTCACAAAACACATTCAACAAAGGAACCTCCACTCTAGAGTGGCACCTCGCCTCAAAATCTCACCATACAAGAACAAAAACATGGGTGGTGCATCATTCTCTGTTCAAGCAGCCAAACTATGGAACTTTTTATCCCTGAAAATATGAACCACGGATAACCACCTTATCGTCAGAAGACTACTCAAGAATTGGCTCTTCCCCACATGACCACCGTACTCAAACATAAATATCCAATGCACTACCCTATTTCTCACCCTATACCTCTCTCAATATCTCCTCTATCTCCACTCTCTCATTCATTTCAAACCCCATACTACTGCTATGATCCCCAAAATAACCCTTTCTAGACTCTTCCCTCCTCTATCCATCCTTGCTTCATCTCATACCTCTTTTACTATTCAGATCTCCCAAACAAGCCTTTCTAAACCCTTCCCTCTGAATGTTCCCCCTCCACAATTCCTTTACTCATCCCAACCCCCCTCCTACTGCTAAGAACTCCGAAAAAAGACCTTTCCCTCTTTCATATTTCCCAATACTAATTCCCCACTAATCCTGTTTGGGTACTGGAGTAGTGTGCTACCTGCCAAATAGCGCTTCAACACCTCATCATGGGTAGCAAGCACTATATAAATGCAAACTATTCCATCCCTCCACTATCCTTTTCAATCCAAATAACAGAATAACATGTCCACCGCTCAAATTAATTTCATATTTCTCTAGACTAATTGATCACTAATCCTTTTTTGCTTCACCGAAAAGTGCTTCAACACCTCATCAAGGGTAGCAAGAGCTATATAAATGCAAACCTTTTACCTCTTCTATCCCTCCACTATTCTTCTCAATCCAAATAACACACTAACATATACACCGCTCACATTAATTTAATTAACAGGGTATTAGAACACTGGAATTGTGGGAGCTCCATTGAAGACAATAAAGTAACTCCAGGGTAATAATGGCTGGTGAAAGCCCAGAACTCCAACATCCAATGTTTTTCATTTTGTTTTTCCAGTTTCAGTTTAGAACATTCTACCTTTAGTGGGTGGAATGCTCTAATAGCCTTATAGCCCCTCTGCCTTGGGCTATGCCGGTTGTTAAAGGCCCTGTCCATCATTAGAGGCCCTTGCCTGCGGCTCGGCCCTATAACTCAGATTCAGGGACTTTAACAACCGGTACAGCCATCAGCAGTGGGCAAAAAGGCTATATCACAAACTTGAGCATATCTGCTGCCTTACCAAACATATCCTTTATGAAATTCTCCAAGCTGTCCACCAGCAAAACTAGTGGTCTGGCAATCGTAATTCCCTGCATGCAAAGGCCCTCAAATGAAGATCTATTTTTCCTCTTTGCAATAGAATTTAGGACAGATCACCAAGACATGACCACCGGAACAGGCAGTAGCATTAGGGTCTGTCTCAGAACGAAGCACATCTTTAAAGTAGAATGCAAGATAGATCGTGAGGACAGGATTACCAGACAGATGGTGGCATCGCGATCTGGCTCACAGCAGATCACCTCTTTATGCTGGGATGTAAGAGAGGTCACTGAGACATGATGGCCAGTGGTCATCAGGCACTCACAGCAGATCACCTCTTTATGCTGGGATGTAAGACATAAGACAGGTCACCAGGACATGAGCACCAGAACAGGCAGGGACACCGGGCTCTGGATCATAGTGGATTCGGAGATTCTTCTCAGCACTGTCTCCGCGTGCAAGAAGATGGGGCCTGAGGATCCACATTGATGCCTTCCCAGCCAGGAAGCGATGCCAGAGCCACATATAGGTGCCACTCCTTGTGCGTGGATATCAGTTCCTTTCTTTCTGTGCCTTCGGACAAAGATCTGGAGATTGTTCCCAAACTTTTTCCCTTGCCTTCGAGGTTTGTTGTTGAAATATTCTGTGTGCAAGGGAACATACCACCACCTAAAGCCACAAGGTACAAACTTTATAGGGACTGTCACAAGCCCCACGATGTATGCCTACGGTGTTTAGGGTTATCGCACAACTCAAAGGCTTGCCAGGACTGTGCCTGGGTAAATCCCAAGATCTGGGACCGCAAAGTCAGACTCTATGTTGTTGAACACTCTTGGAAGGTGCATAAGACCCGCTTCCGGTCGAAGTGAAGAGCGTGGACCTGCTCCTACTCTCGAGGCTGTTCTTGTGACGCCTCTTCTTCGCATTCAAACTCTTCAGGGAAGTCCAAGAAAAAGAAAAGTCAAAAAAGTCAAATGAGGATTGCTTCCCATCCTTCCAGACTCACCCTGAGAAGTCACTCGCATGTCACAATGTCTCTACATCCCTTACTATGGAACTAATTTCCAAACTTATCCTGATGCACCCCTAGTTTACGGGTCCATTTGGGATGTCGTAGCAGATACAGGCTTACATGGAATCCATGCTACGCATATGTGGCGCCATGAAAGCATAACAGTAGATCAACTCTTCCCTGGGTTAATATCATGATGAATCATCAGGTAAAATTAACCGAATCCCGCAGTAGTAGTCGGCTGTTTGACATGCTAGTACGGAGGATATCAACAGAACCAGAAGATTTTGACAAAAAAATTCCAGTTTTACAATGAATTCATATTTTCAGAAAAGTATAATAACTTTTCAAATCCTTAAAAACTAAAGCTAATCACAACTTTTAAATGTAGGGCGCAACATACAGAGACTTTGAAAATGTGTCTGGATGCAGTTTCCAAGAAGTGAAATTCAGCTGAGACTAAGATTTGGTATCCACAATCTTTTAAGGCTGTCCTATTAACAAGTTGTAAGATTAGCAACACCAGATACGTTTCTAAAAGCTGTGGGAGCAGGATGGAACCTACATGCGCTTTCCTACCAATGTGGCCCAAGAGCTCCTACTTGATTCACAATCGAGAACCTGGCTGGCTTGTAGAGCTTAATTTACAGCTGAGCCACACACAGGGCCAAAAAGAAAAGTAGAGCTGCCGTTGTAAGCAACGCAAACGGTAAGTTACAATCCTCAGCGTGGGAAATCGGACTGATGCAGAGGAACGCAAGTGGTACAGAGGATATCTGTCCAAGCCAAGTGGAGGGGGTGTGCATGCACCATCTTACTTCTTAAAACGTGCATTTGAAAAGCCAATAGGTCATGCTTTTAAAATAGGAGTGCCAAACTATTGGCTTTGCCAATGCTTGTTTGTAACACATTGTTTAAATAAAAAATAAAAAAAAAGTGAAAGAAAATCTTTTCAAAATACTGTGGGAAAAGCACATACCATATTATGGTATATCAAAACTAAACATTGAAATAAATATTTTCTATCTTCATAAATGACAGTTTAATTTTCAAATAATTTTCATGTAGGAAATTCTGAACATAATTTAGAAAGCCCTTTGCATTTGTTAGAAGTCATAAAGAAGGAAATGTCAGGATTGAAATGAAAAACATTGTCAAGGCCGACTGGAAACTGGAACAAATGCCCTGTCCATCTGGTGCTCTGCATCAGTCCGTGAGTAAGTGCACCTTTGAGCTCAAATGCAGGCAGAATGAGTGCAGCAGCCTGCCCCTTTCCTGCAGCCATACATGCTGCCTTTGCGTGGCAAGATATGGGCTTTAATGCAACACGTGGAATGAAAAAGATAAAAGAAAACCAAACCATTAAAGTAAGCTCTGTAGTTAAACCAGGCAAAAATATACCTGCTGTCATATCTTTACGGATGAGCTGGGAGGAATGGGGACCAACACAGACAGCATGTGGAGCATGTAGGAAAGTGCCCCTTTTTGCATGGTTATCCCCCACTTTGTGCCTGATTCTGATGCACTTTGACTGAATGTGCACTGGGTTCCTGCTAACCAGGTTTGCAGCGCCTATGTTCTTTACCAAAACTGTACATTTGCTTTCAAAATTGGCACACCTCTGGCCACATATAAGCCACTTGTAAAAGGCACCAGTCCTGAGTACTGAAATAAAAATCTTGGACGGATAAGGAGCTGACCATGGAGACTCAAGCAAACAAAGTGGCAGGTACTTGCTTTGGGTTGCTCAGAATGCTCCGCAAGATCCTTGAGCTAATCCCCTACTGCTAAAACAGACTGTTATACATGCTTTAGTAACTTCACGCTTTGATTATGGCAACTCCCTCTTTCTGGGCGTACCTAAATATGTCATCAAGAAATTACAGGTCGTGCAGAATGCTGCGGTAAGACGTCTGTGTAAGATCCCAATTCAGGAACCAGTGGGAAAGCATCAAATAACTCTACATTGGCTCCCAATTGAGGCTAGAGTTCAATTTAAAGCACTCTGCCTAACACAGAGCCATAAACAACAAGGGACCCTGCAAAATCAGAAAGCCGGTCGCGTGTATCTCCCCGACAAAACCTCTTAGATCCAACACTGAGCACCTATTAAATACAACCAGAATAAAAAGAGCCAGATGGGGTAGAAGATCTTTATCCCATCTAGCACCCAAGCTATGGAATTCACTACCTCGGGAACTCAGATTCCTAGTCACAGAATCGACCTTCAGAAAAAATTAAAGACCTGGTTGTTCCACTAGTTCTTCTAATCTCTTCTCCTGCAGTCTGTACCGTATTTTATGCCTAGCGCTGTAAAGCCTTTGGGCAGCCATGCGCTCTACAAAACTATATAACCTTACATAACAAGGGCATTGAGACCAGAGAGGGTCTCTAAGGGCTGCATCATGTATTAATCCACCTTAAAAGACCCCTCACCAAACACATGCACACTGTCACCACAGCCTGCATGTTTTGGTGCAACTAAAAGTGAGGAGTCGACCTGGCAGACATCCCTGTGTACCAGGCCTGCCAGTACTGTCAGAGGCGTAGGTAAGTCACCCTACAGCAGGCCTTAGAGCCCTTAGGCAGGGTGCACTATAACTCTGGTGAGGGAATAACTGCATGAGCAGATATTTCCCTATAATGTCTAAGTCTATTCTTAGACATAAGTGCAGAGTGAAGCCATTCCGAGAAAATGGTCTAGGAGCTTGTAAATACGACTTCCATAGCTCCATGATGGCTTCACTGAAACCCAAGATGTTTGGTACCAAACATCTCAGATTAATAAGACCACACTGTTGCCAGTGGTGGAATCATTAATAAATGTACTCAGATGGCAACTCAGAGGGGCCCCCTGAAAACCTACCAAACCACTAGTGTGTGTCTCACTGGTCTACACCGGCCTGCCACTTCCAGACCTGAGTTGGGAGCCTTGTGCTCTCCTGGGTCAGAACCAAAACCTGCTCTGATTTGAGGTGCTTCACATCTACCCCAAAGCAGGAACAGCTTTCAAGGGCAGCGAGCCTCAAAGGCTTCCTACCTTTTGTTATGCTAGCTAAGGCCTCTCTCGATAATGGAGATGCCTGGCCCCCTGACCAAGCCCCACTTTTGGCAGCAAGGTGGACGAAAAAATTAGTAAGCAGGCAAGGCATGTCCCCTCTCAGACAGGAGCACCTCTAAGGTGTCCTGAGCTGAAGTGACCCCCTCCTTTGAAAGTCCTCCATATTGTTTCTGAGGATTTCAGCCAATAGGATTAGGGGTATGCCCCCTCCCCAAAGGGTGGGGACATACAAAGGGTGCAGTCACCCTAAAGGTAAGTAGCCCATTGGCTACTACCTTCCAACTGCAACGCCCCTAAATTGAGTATTTAGGGGCACCCCTGAATCTTAATCCTTAGTTCCCGATGACCTACAAAGGACGAGGACAAAGAAGAGCTGTGCAGCCAAAGAATCCTGAAGACAACTACTGACTTGGCCCCATCCCTACTGGCCAGTCTGCAGCCCTCTAGATCCTGCGAAAACTGACCACTCGTCCGCAGCCCAGCAGCCTCCAAAACCACTGGGAGGGCTGCTGCCTTCAACAAAGTCCAGAACTCCAGAGAATAGCGCGACAATGCCTGCATCAACACGAAGGACCCCACTGACCACGACAGGCTCTGGTGAGGATATTCCAGCGTTCAAAGACACCCCAGCATCCGCAACCCCCAGGCCTTGGGGAGCCCGATCGACGGTGCCCGGGTGACCCTCAACATCCAAACTTACCTGCCCAGCCTTTGTTGAGCTTCCTGGTTCAAGCCTGCAGCCTTTGTTTGAGCCCTTCGTCCTCCCTTGATTTGCATTGGGCGCCCGATGCTGTGTTGGCACCCTGCACCCGGCCGCCTCTGTGGCACTGAGGGTGTGTGTTTGGTGCTGACTCATGGTCTCCCCCAGTCGCTTTACTTACCTCTAATTGGCACGACTTTGGGTACCCCCGGGCTCCTTTGGTTAACGTTGGGCACCCAACTACGAATCTGACCTCTGCACTCGGCCGCCCAAGTGCCGCAGTCTTGCTGCTCACTTGAACCTTGCCCTGTGTTGACCTTAGCCCTCGAAGACTGGGGTTGTGAGTAAATTACATACCTGTAAAATGGCATTTCTGTTTTCCTCCCATAGGATAACATTGCTCATTTGAACCATTGCACTGTGTATTTCTCTTGAGCTGCAAAGCATTGCTATTTCTAAAGCCTGTATTTAACTGCTGAGCTAAAGTCCTGCACTAAGTATTGAATGACTGCATTGGAAAGGTTTGCAGTTTAAATACTGTACGCACTTGCAATGAAGTTTCTTTAGCTCAATAAAAGTAACAAAGTAATATTTTTAGAAACCATTAGCCTGGATTGAGTCACTGAGTGTGTGTAATAATTTCGTGCCAGAGTGTGTACAACAAATTCTTAACACAGCCCTCTGGTAAGCCTAACTGCTCACCCACACTACCACAAATAGAGAGTAAGGTATTATCTACTTTAGCGTCTGTAAAGCCTCTGGGGATCCACTGGACTCTGTGCAGACTATACCTTACTTTGGTATAGTATATACAGAGCCAGCTTCCTAAAGGGCAGAGCTGTGCAGAGAGAAGCAACACATTGGCAGAGAGCAAGAAATCACAGGCAGTACCATGGAGTGCTTAAAGAAAAAGAAAAAAGTTTTTCCCTAATCTGAGCCAAAGAATAATACCAGTCATCCAATCCAGGGGAGGAACAAACACAAGAATAAAGGAAAGCCATTAAATAAGAAGCAAGCAAATGCGATTGACACAAAAATTAATAAATGATAAGTCTTGGGATAAACCAAGGTCACGTTCAAGTATTGGTACTGTACACAATAGGTTTTTGACAACAGAGTTAAAAGCCAACTGTAAGCAAGACCTACACAGCCCTTGCGTAGTTCTATCCCTGCCAAACAACTGGCAGACTTAGCACAAGTTAAGGAAACTGGACAATGCAGAAGGTTTCTCTATAGTTTCAGGTTGTGTGAACACATGCTCCACTGCTACCTTGTCACGCAAATTATTTCTCCATAGGATAAACACCCAACAAAACATCAAGACACCACAAAGTTCCAAAAAAAGTAACTTTCATTTATTATATTAAAACAATAACATTTCTCTTATTATATTAAACAGACACGGACTGGGTTAAAATTCAATGATCTCTCTGCTCTCTTTCGCACCCGGCTTGATTCATGATATTTAAAGGATAAACAGACCTACAAGAATGTACATATTTGGATACATTAGTAAATTTCAGGAAAATGGTGGCAGTTTCCGCTTCGTTTTTTCACCTTCCTGGCCTGTAAATTTCACACGAGAAGAAACCGAGAATTAATCATTTGTATGCTGACGTCAGTGAAATACAAGGCATTGTCAAGAACAGAAATACATGAACTCTGGCATTTCAAGGAACATACACTATCTTATAATAAACGACTTAGGAATATGAAGAACACACAGCAATCTGGTTTCTAATCGCCCCTTTCCTCTTTGTACTTATCTTTGTTCAGATTCAGCAAAAATATGGGCCAAATGTCTAAAATATACAGAAAAACAGAGTAAAAATGAACACTGTACAAATACAAATCATGTAGTAATAACTATCCATAAATAAATTAACATGTTAAAATGTCCCAACTAGGTTGAATTACTATGCTTACACAGGTGTAAGTATGCAGCCTTGACTACAGCAGCAGTTTACAAGTGGGCCTACCCAAAAGCTTCTCTACACTGTTCAACAAGGTCATAACGTTTGCCACCAGAACTCTGTATAATCTACGCAGGCATGTTCCCTTCTTCAGCATATCGTCACAAGGTTGACAGGCTTTCTGCTAAAACAGGGTCACATACAGGCTTGTTTCCAAGCCAATGCTCATTGCTACCCTTTCAACATCCTTTCACGCAATACACCTGCTCATGATCTAAGATCGACTAACCGTATTCTTCGAGTTTCTCCCAAATCAGCATACACAACCTCCAAGTGCCAGTAATTCGACCTTCTAGGCCTAACACCAGGCCTTCAGGCAACCCTCTTTCCATTCGTTCACGCCTGCCGTGAAAGGTCACATACTGCAGCTCATAAGATTTGAGAGAATGCTGCCCAATGGCGTACGTGTATATAAATCTACATTAGCTGTAAAAATGTAACTACCTTAGGTGTGTGTATGTCTTCACCAGTATCCACCATACAATCAACCCTTATGGAAAAGTTTGTTTTCATCTTTCATGTCACAGACCTCACCGTTTCTGCTCTATAAACTGCCAATGTTGCTTTTGTAAGACATTTGACAGCAAAATGTTAATGTTTTCTAACTAAACACTAAAAATAACAAAATTGTTGTTACTCTTGGTGATGGAATGTTTACATATCAATATTTCTAAAGGCAGAACTTGCTGCCTGCTTCATATTTTTGTGGGCCAATCGTACTGATTTATGGATATTTTTCCAGTCTCAATTTTTTAAAATCTAGACCACTGCAGTCTACATTCAGATAGGCATCTCCGATACGTTATCTCAAGGTCTCCATGAACAGCCATTTTGTTCAACAAAGATACCAATGCAAACCACATCCAGGTCACCTGCGGATCCCCTTTTCGAGCCTGTCCATGTAAGTGAAGCATCTCTGTTAACAAGTACTGGCCCACCTGCAGCTGCCTTTGCAAGCCAGTCAGTGCAAGTGAATGTTCATACAGTCTGCGGACAAATCTAGAGGCCCGTACTAGAGGACCTCAGGAGCCATGCCGTCAATCTTAGAGATGAGAGGTTGGGGTGGAACACCTTCCCCTGTGCTTGGATAGTAAGTCCGGTCGGCATGGTAACCTCCTGTGTGGGATCTCGGATAGTTGAAGAAGATCCAGATACCACCACTGGCGAGGCCACTCTGGTGCGATCAGTATCATTCTAGTCTTGGCCCTGTAGAACTTGTTGATCACCAGAGTAATGAGTGGAATTGGTGGAAAAGCATAAAGTGATGTCTGGGACCATTTTATCAAAGCGCATTCCCTCTGGAGCCTGGTTGGTGAAACCTGAATGCGAAGACAGGGCATTTTGCATTTGTTGCGTCTGCAAACACCCCGAAGGAAAATGTCCTGTGCGACGTCGATGTTTAGCACCTAGTTGTGAGCTTCAACAAAAGTCTGACTTAGAGAGTCTGCATGGACGTTGAGAGTACCTGGGAGATGAATTGCTGAAATGGTCAAATTCTTTGCGAGAAGCCACTTCCATATGGTCTGAGCTTCCTGTGAGAGGGGTCTCGACCTGGTTCCTCCCTATTTGTTCAGAAAATATATGGTTGTGCTGTTGTCGGTCTGAATCAACAGGGAACGTGTGCGGAAGGAAGGGAGCAATGACTTGAGGTCAAGATGTACCGCTCTCAGCTCTAGTAGGTTGATATGATACCCCATCTCCGTCTGTGACCAAAGTCCTTGTACTACGCAGATGTTTTTTGGATATATATATATATTGTATATGCTCCAGGGTCCTCGCAAGTGGGCGGGACTATTCAGTGCTTATGACTATTGATGAGTATCCCCTGGAAGAGAACCCTCAATGCTAATGAATGCTGGTCAACTGTAGCTTCCTTTTCACAAACCATCCATGTAAGTGGACCCTCAATGTTACTAAACCCCGTCCGCCTGGACTACCCGGGTAAGATAACTCCCGATGTTAACCAAACACTGCAGCTGCATTTTCACAGTGGGTGCTTGTAAGAGCCTCCTGGACATTGATAAAGTATGCTCTCCCCTCGATGGCTCATGTGAACATTGCACTCGATGTACGTGCAGCACTGATGTACAAGTCGATGTACAAGCAGCACTGAACCCTTTGACTATGATGTGAGAGCTTCTTGGCCTCCACTGAAGGCCCCAGTCTGGTCCTTGAAGGAGTGTGCATGGTCTCCTCATTATCACCACCATTTGTTAACATAGATGAGGAGTCCTTGAGCAACCCATCAATGATGACATGTCAGTTGCATGTAACCTAAAGTATGAACTTTATGTCTACCTGAATAAGAGCTCAAGCTAGACCTGAACAGCCTTGCAAAAGGCAAACCTGTCTGGAAGCATGGCAGATCCAGTAGTGATCCTGTTCGATGCCGATGGATCAGTGACACTGACACACACGATCTGAGGCAGATGCATGTGTAGTCAATCTATCCAGCCCTCTCTGCGACCACATTAGTAGACTGAGAAGGCATCCAATTCTTAAAGCCGGCTCTGTCTTTTCAGAGTCCTTGAAGGGATGAACCTGGGACCAAGGTTTTGATCATAGGTCGATCTCCTTAACAGTAGCGCGCCTGCACAAATGCAGGCGTCATCACCTTTGTTTACAGCAGAAGGTGGCATGCAACAGTGGTGCCCGCTCTCCCCCTTTCTATTCATGCTCGCCATTGCGAAGCTTTGGAGGGGCTTTGGGTTTGTTGGTGAACTGGAATAAATCTATTGTTTACTCCTTCAACAGCGTGGATCTGGCTCTGAAGTGGCAAACCCAGCTGATGGTGGCCAGAGATGGTTTTAAGAACTAAGGGATGCTTGTCACTAGGGACCCACAGCAGGCATGAGAAATGAATATGGCATTCCTACTGATGTCCCTCCATGACAACTTTCTCCCTAGGATTTGCTCCAGTTCTGAATTGCCGGTTGAGTGTCCCTGTTTTAGATGATTGTTCTTCCACATGTGCTGTACATCTTGCAGAACTGCCCATATGAAATTTCACTGGTGTTCTTCCAAAAGATTTGTGACTACTCCATTACTTTTTTCTGAAGGTATAATATACCCCGAGAAGTGTATATTAAATGCATTCCATCATGGTACAATGGAGGGCTAGCTATGATAGACATACAACTGAATTATTGGGGAGCCCAATTACCCACACTCAATGACTGCCTGTTAGGGCAACGAGACAACTCAGCTACCTGAGTTGAGTTGGCTGATCTGGTAGGGAAAAACCTACTACATATCTTATACAACTCCGTGCCCCAACCACTCCTCAGGTCACTAACATGGTTACTGACTGCAGGCGTATGGCTATCTTCTGAAACTGGAAACGCCACTCTGGTGTGTAACTTGGCCAACTAAATTGAATGACTTCATGGGCTTTGAGCAATGGGATGTCATCAGGATTTCCCGGGTAGGAGATATGTAGGACCATGGCCACATGAAAACCTTTTGAGGCCTATCTGAAGAGTTTGATATGCAAAAGTCCCAGGTCTTTAGAAATCTGCATATGAAACATGTACTGGAGTGATACAGCTAATTTATACCTAGTACAGACCTCCAGAAGTTAGCCGAATACTTAGCCCAAAGGGGAGGAAGAAAACCGTGAAGGTCTACGGAATGCTGGTATTTACCCTGCCTCAGAGCCAGATTTAGGTCGAATAAAATAAAGTAACTGACAAGAGGCGAAGATGGCATCAAAGAAACTGGCATTTTCAGCCAGGCTCAGCCTGATTCAATGCAATAAATGCAAAGAGTATACTTCATGTCAGGGCACCTCTGGAAGATGGCTAAAATGTCATCCCCGGAATGAGATGTCTCTTCCAGGAGATTTCTTTCATGTGATTCAGCGATATGGCATGATTCAGACATACTGGCAAGTAGTCACTTGCATACGGGCAAAAACACTTCTTTTACCCATTGGTTTATTTCCCAATCAGGGCCTGTTGGGAATTGTGAGTGATGCAGAATTCTCACACAGCACCTGTACTCTCCCAGGTTTGGGATTCCTCCTTGCTAAGAGGCTAACAAAACTGGAAGTCGACCTCCACCTCATCTGTTTGTGGATGGCTGCGAGGGATGGAGACGGTTCTAGAGGCTAGTAAACGCTAGCTATCAGACAAGGGGATGCCAGCAAGAACATGTCAATATCTGGGGACCGTGGCAGATTCACTATGGGATCTTAATGTGAATCATTATCTGATAATGTGGGTTGAGCCTCTATTGCGATACAATACTGCCCATTGTCAAACTGTTACCGTTGTCAACGGCGCACTGTAATCATTCATTTCTGCGATGCATTGCCGAATAAGGATGATATGAGCCAGATAAACTGAACAAATGTCAATAAAATGAACTATAAACAAACAAATGAGGAGAATGAGCTTGCGTCTTCCCCTGGTCAGAAACAGAATCCTGAAGTCCCGAGCCTTGTGCATCTCCCTTTATGTGGCTACAAAAATAACATCAGGTAGAAGATGCTCTTTTTATTAGTAGGGGTTCTTTAACTAAGAATTATTTCATTGAAAACTTCTCCGTAGCATCGCTAAAGGGAAGTGGAAGATGAACATTGGTGACATTAAGACTCCAGAGGTAGCAGACAGCCTAAATTGGGTTCTAAGACAATAGCAACTTTGCCTTTTTACCGAATCGCTATTAAGGACTCGCTAAATTGAATGTAGGTAGGAATCGCAAAAATATTTGTGATTACTTAATATTCCTTCATTGCGAATCGCAAATTGAGATTCACAATCAAGGAATACCATCCAATTCATTCCTATGGGCCAAGAGGCCCATAGAAATTAATAGGATTTGCGCCCACAATTTGCGAGTAACCAAGAGGCACTCGCAAATTCCGGGCGCAATTTCAAGGGTGCAAGGGTTCCAAAAGAACACCCTGTTGCACCCCTGAAATGTGCATCTGTGCACATGTGGCACACATACATGCCGTAAGAGCATGAATGTGTGCCACATGGCACTTTTAAAAAGCCAAAAAGTGATTTTTTGAAGGAAATCGCGAATTACCACCAACTTGAAGTTGGGGGTAATTAGCGACTCCTTAAGGCCAAAGTGCACTTCCTTTTGTGCTACTTACATTGCATTTAAGGAATCGCAATTTGCAATTCCTTAAATGCAATCGCAAAATAAGGAATCGCAATTTTTGCGATTCCTTATTTTGCAGGTAGGTTTAATCTTATCTACATTGCTCAAAGCCAAATTGCGATCGCAAAGGCTGAAATTCTGCGAATTTCGGCGTTTGCGATCGCTATTTGGCTTCCTACATCTGGCTCTAAGTCTCTGCTCAAAAGATGAATAAAAATGGTTCATAATCCGAGTAGAGCTCGGACCTTTAGGTCTCTAAGAACAATTAAGATGAGGAGGATAATGCAAAATCTCTTGTTTCCTCGCGGTTGATCGGTATTTACTAAAAGGGAGTTGTTGTAGTCTGGCAGCAGTATTACCACCAGTAGAAACATCACTGATTGAGGATTTACGACATCTCCCCTGAATCAGTAGATTTAACATTCAATAAATGTCTAACTCAGGCTTTTGTTTTAAGTGAATATCTAGAAATCCAATGGAAACGGAATTATGGAGGTCTATACAAAGTCGCGCTTCCTCGGATGTGTTCGTATGAAGCTGTCCATGCACTACATCTAAAAATCTTAAACTCTGTAATTCTAATGAGAAACACTGCCCCTATAAAAACGTATGTTCACCCAACGACTACTACATTTAGATTAGTCATGTTACAGGTCTCAGACTACGAACCTGTTGATAACTAAAGGCTGTGTTGTGAAACAAGTGGACTACGGTGAATCATGGAAAAGACACGAGTTATAACCTGTTCAACTAGAAAAGTTCAGGTTAGATGTAGTAATTATAATGTACATTTTAAAGAATCTAGGCCAATTATTTCTAATGGAACTAAATGCACTGACACTGTAATTATAATGTCATGTCTGTTTGGTGGCCAATGATCCCAGCACAACAAAGTTTGATGAGGAATGACTAAAGGGTAAGTCTGCATAACTTCTGCTGCGAGATTACTTTTTCAAGAGGTAATTTCTTTTGTTTGAGGTCTGTCTGTATATCATTGCCCTTTAGCAAGTCAACTGTTGCACTTAATTCGGATTTCTGAGGAATGTATTTATTCAAGGAGTTATGAAAAATAATTAGGTTAATTATATTCAAACAAGTAAGACACTTTAGAAATATAGGCTCCTGTTCTAGTGGCGCTCTCACGATAGCGGCATATCATGTGATGACACTGCTGAGATTGGGCCCAGCACACTTACAGATGGCAAAGTATTAATATTATTAATGTGCTGGACTGCAACGAAAATGTCAATGTACCTGGAGCAATGTAAATACACCTCTCCCAACACACAAACACATTTACACAGGTGTGATCTGAGTGCACCCAATCATATGCAAATATTAGAACAAATTCTATGCAATGGAACGCAATTAATATTCGTTCAGAAGAATTCAAGGTTAGATCCTTTAAATAGGTTGAGTCACTCATAGAAGGTTTAACTTTAAAATACTTTGTTAAAAAAATGCAGATTGTGAAAATGCTAATTGCTCTTTCCACAGTTATGAGGTGAGGAGGTAGGTCTAATTCACATTAAAGAAGCTAAACTGTGATGCACTTATGTTTCCACTTTGTTTGCGTTTTATGTAACCCTGGGCGTAGTTCGCGAAGTAGCGCTACGCGTAGCTACACAAAGTACATTTCGCACTACGCGAGCTACGCGTAGCACTTCGCGAACTGCGTAGTACCCTGTTCGCACTGTGTAAGATGCCGTTTTCAATGACTGCACAGTGCGGACAAGCATCCGGCACTGTGCAATCATTGAATACGGCATCTTGCACAGTGCGAGTTGTAGTTTTCTGCAGCTCGAGTAGATTTTTACTCGAGCAGAAGCTTTCTCAACGCGGACTGGTAGTTTCTCATCACGAGCAGTCACCAGCATATCGCAATGAGAAACCTGACCTCCCCGCGTTGAAAATCTCGACGGGAGGTTTATTTTCCACGCTTGCGATCGGCAACTTGATGTTGCTGATCGCGAATGAGGAAAAAGTCTCGCCGGGATGTCATTTTTCTTGCTCGCAGTCGCCAACTTGACGTTGAGGACCGCGAGCAAGCAAAAAATGACCGCTGCTCTACGCTACGCGTGTTTGTATTGTGCTACGTGCAATTCGCGTAGTGCGAAGTAGCGCAAACTTCGCAAACTACGTGAACGTAGCGTAGTGCTTTGCCCAGGGTTAGTTTTATGGTAACCAAAAGACAGCCTTCGACAGAGTGAAAGATAATTTGTTTTTTAGTGTAAGCTAAAAGATAAGTTCAACCACAAAAGGTGCATCTTTAGAAGCTTTTATAGGAAAATAAACAATAGTGAAAGTTAAACTGCCCAGAAATTTCATTCGAACAGCAGGAACTATATGTGGTTGGGGAAAGTGGCATTTGGTAGTACTGGTAATGAAGTGAAATGGTGAAGCCTTTCTGAGCCCAAAGATTACACTGGAAATTTTCATACAGCTCTGTTTGCGATTTTGCCTTCGGTTAATTAATTCTGACTGCCCAAACTCAGCTCTCGTCATCAGGAAAAAAAACAGTTTCACAGCTGACAACACTGTTTCTACCGAGGTCTGAGGGGCTTTAGTTCAGATGTTTTAGGAGGGCAAACTACAGCTGAATTCCAGTTCCAAAAGTTGAAATAAAATTACAATGGTGAGGTAAAAAATCTATTATTAGTGGAGTGTGCATATCGGAAAATGTGTATCTATTTCCAGCGTACACAAGCCCCACCTGAGATAATGTGCGGTGGGTTTTGCTGAACAACCACCTTTCTTATCTCAACAACTCCCTGCTAGCTGATATTTCAGAGTCCCATAACAGTGAAATATATCAAGTAAGTATTTTTGGTCTCGTTGGACTTCTTTACGGTTTTCAGAAAAATCTAGTTCACTGTACCGCACACTACGTGCTCATCAGAATTACATGCAGGTGTATTAAATTAAATTGTAGAATTTGTTTGGCAATTTAATCCACTGACGAGCAGATAATTAGTCCACACATAGGGATTTCAAAGGTTGAACAATCGAGACACAGTTGCACAAAAATAGTGCTTAAAGGTCTCTAACACACAAGAATTTGCCAAACATATATATCTTACATGTGGGATGTTCTGGGTGGGTGTGGTACACAACGTTTCCTCAAATCAGGCACTAATAAAACATTCAGACCAAGGTCTACTGGGGAGAAAAGGAGTGACACTCAGGTCAGTGTGTGCACTGGGACTTCCATGTCGAAATTCTTAAGAAGAAAACAGGTCATCAAATAAAATTGGGCAAATAGGTGATGACATAAGAAGCTGGACCTAACAAATGGGACAATCCATTTTAATAAAGTCAGCATTGTTCAAGTGTGGTAGTTACATTTCAGTGGTCTTTGTGACCAGTTTCGGTTTTTCAATAAAAAAATGTAAATAATTGTTTATGCTTTGCTGTCTTTGTCTGCAAAGAAGTAAAGAGCGGGCAAGGTGAGAGTCAAAGGGTGGGACACCATACATGAAGACTCTTCACTGTAGAAAGGACTTCCAATAACACTCAAGAGAGAACAAAGAGAAAAGAAGAAAACAAAGAAAAGAAAAGGAGTGTATAAAAACATTTCCAAAAGTTAGACTAACTTTTGTGAAACAGCAAGTATGGGCAGAAATCCAAAAGACTCTAGACCTCAAAGGCTCACTTTAAGCAGCACATTATCCACCGGGCATGACTGATGGTGTTACCGCACACCACGGGCGAGAGGATTTACTCTATGAAGACAACCCAGCTCTTTTTCTACAGATGTTAGTTCTACTGCTTCTCAATGTAAACTGAAAGTTTAATAGGAGGTCATTTTGGGCTTACTGAGTGCAATGGCGAGGGCAAGGTCCTCCTGCTCCTGGCGCCGCAGCCGTGCTAGCCGTTCCTGTTCGGCCTTCTCACTTTCGCGTTTCGCCCATGCTAGCTGTTGGTCCTCATTGCCGAACTACAAAAGAAAACAAAGTGGAAAAACATGAGAATACAAACAGACTTACAATCCATGGTTTAATAACTACTAGAGGGAGCATTGTAGGTTTTTCAACCTGGATGGTTTTTGCATGATGTACCCAAACCCGAAGCCAATATAACTTGGTCCAACTTTGAAAAGATATTTTTCATTCAGCTTTAAATCTTCCCTTTCAAGGCACATCAAAGAAAGGCACCTATCTGCACAGGTACAAGTCTCGGCAATCAAGCTCGGTTTAAATTTTTCCTTCCTCAGTTTCATTTTCTATTTCAGAATACTCAAACTTATCTTATGTTACATGCATCATGTAGACACCATTCAACCTCTCCACAGCCAGTAAATGACGGGGGATGTGGCCACGGTCCCGTAAGTGCCCGCCGATGCGGTCACAGTGTTCGAGAATGTCCCCGGGACAGCATGCACATTTAAGGGATGCCGTCGGGGAGCTGCCAGATTACTGCTTGAACATACACAGGGCAAGAAGGAAGCTCCTTGTCAATTAGATGTAGAGGTTTACTGCCAATTTCAAAAGTATTTTTCTTCTGGTACTTTACAAGATGTAAAGTCTTGGGTGTGACACCTCGGAGAATCTTTGAGATTGTGTTATTAAATTGGAATTCAATATGGATTAATTCCATGAAGTGCTGGAGGAGTTCCCTTCTGTTACTAGTCACAGAAAAACTTAAGTTGCCAAGAATTCCAACGGGTGTTTCTTAGTTGCAATGCTTTAGCTTTTATATAAAAAAACAGCAATTTCCATTTTTAAGTGAGACATCAAGAGGTCGGAAGATATTATAAGTGTATTGCTTCAATCTTGCCTCCTTGAAGAGATTATGGATCAACTCCTGGGATCCATTGTTCTGAGGCAGTCGGCTTTTTCAGGACTTTCCTTCTTGCTGTGTCTAACGCTCGGGGCAGGAATTCCTCTAGCCCTCAGTAGTAGAGGAATATTTCGTTTCTACACCTCTTGAAGTGCAGTATTTCCAGTAAGTAATGAGCAGCAGGCCCATTCATGATTTCTGCAGATCTGCACATAAGCAGACTAAAACCTTCAAGAAAATTACACTGGCCCTTGACACAATCAAAGATCGACTGATTATCCTGGTAGCAATCTCACGCTTGTGCATACAAGACTGAAGTTGATCGGTTCATAAGTGGAGAGACACATATTTTCTGCAGAATTTGATGTAAATTGGTATATGCTACCCCTGAGATTTTGGTGTTTACACATGGTT
This sequence comes from Triturus cristatus, assembly GCF_964204655.1. Taxonomy (NCBI): domain Eukaryota; kingdom Metazoa; phylum Chordata; class Amphibia; order Caudata; family Salamandridae; genus Triturus; species Triturus cristatus. The sequence goes on from NC_140595.1 coordinate 29,453,143, forward strand.
TAGACTACCACCCGCTGTCGCACCCCAGATTGTGGTTCTGTTGGTGGTATACGCAAAGCACGTGATTGACTTAGAACCACTGGAGTTAAGAAATAAATGTAAATATCCTGTTTTTAGATATATGTAAGATAGTCTAAGCAATGACTTTTAGACTTGGTGATGAGATCCGCGATAACCTGCAGATGAATGCGGACTACCTCTCACCCTTTGGTCCTTCTTCTGTCAATTGCCTGAAGATTGTTAAATTGGGATAACCCGTTATTTATATTGATATAAAATAGTAAAATTGCACCAGTGGGCACTATTCAAGTAACATTAATTATGTCTTTGTTAAAAGCCTTATATGTTACACTTTCAATCAGATGAGGGAACTGGGGCAAAGAGACAGAGGATGTGATTTACCCAACAGCACACAATTTTGGTCATAACACAAGGCTGCAAAGACAACTCTGGTCACCAAATCTCACAGTAAACTACTTAACAACTAGACCACATCTTCTCCCTAAGCCGGCATTGCGCAATGCAAATTTAGAGAACCACAACTTCTGCTTTCTGCTTGATTCTATGGTGATAATTCCTTTATGGAGGTTTGCAACAGATGTACTGGTGAGAGAGAGAAGAGGGTTGCATATGTTTCAAACCTACTGTACAGTGAGATGAATGTTTCCTATTTTTTTTTCTTAAAATATCATTGAAGCAGTTTGAGTTATGGATGTCGAAAGAGCGACTACATTCAATTAAATATTTAGAGAGGAATTACCCAAGTAAAATATATTTGTCTTGCACAAAAGTCAAACTGTTTACTGATATCAAGCATTGTAGTATAGAGCAGGAGCTAGATTTAGGGCCAGAACTGTCCCACGGTAAGTGTATAATTTACAAAGTGATCCACCGTGGATTGAACATGTCTTGGCACAGGTCACCATCGCAAGACCTAAAAAGCAGTGAATGGGTAAGAGCGAAAATGGTTAAATTGTTAAATAAATGTGCCTCAAGTCATAACTTAAATTTAAGATGCTCCACTTCACTTGGGAGGTAGATTTCACCAGGCTGGGCGTGAAAACCATATCCTCTTCTTGAGCTGCTGGAAAATCCAGAAGCAGGGATTTTAATAGGGTTTTTTAAAAAAAAAAAAAAAAAAAAAAGAGAAGTCCTGGTTGCTATGCTGACACTGTTTTTTGTAAAAAGTAAAAAAAAAAAAAAAAAAGTAGCGGTGGGTGATAAATTGCACTCTGCCAGTGAAGCGGAGTTTTGGCCAAATTCCGACAACCGCATTTTGCAGAGTTTTTCCTCGCGTGCGGCTCACCAACAGTAAGTTGGCGAGAGAGAATGAGATTTGGCATCCCCTATATAATATTCGATTGCTAGGAGGGCACTCGGAGAGACTTCCCCAAAGAGGACAGTTGCAACCGTTCAGGGTCAGAAAGCTGCCACTTAAGTAGAAAATCTACTCGAGGGGCAGCAAAATCAACTGGAGAAGCAGCGCCCTCTGGTGCACCGCACAGTGCAGTTCGCGCTGTTTTTCGGCACGGAACGAGCTCTCGGCAAAAAAAAAAATCAGCACGAGCAGTGCAATATGCCTAAATTCCCCGTGCACAGAACTCCACAGAATCTTGCAGTGTTTTCATGTAACTCAGCAGAACTCCACAGAGTGAAACTCAATGAGGCTCAACACATTCAATCTCATTTTAGGTTCCATTGACAAGCAAACGAGAGATGCCCGTGATGGGGTCTTTTTGCATCTGGGACACCGTGAGGGACTCATGATGGGGCTACTTTGGTTACAGTGTAAAAAACGCAAATAGGGCGCAGCAGATAGATTTGTTGCAATGCCCAACAAGCTCTAGTCTAACTTTTTGCAAAGTATTGTGTTTACTGGAAAAGGGACTTGGGGATCAATGAAGGGGATCAGAGTCATCAATAACTGTCTTAACAGAAAGTCATACGGCTTCCAGTGTACAAACATGGAGTGGCCAATGGTTCTTTGTTCTTCCATAGTGTATGTTTCCATGGAGTTATAGACCCATGCTCTAGCATTAAATGATGCCTTCTTCATACTATGAATAAAGCAAAGACGTTTGGCTCCATCAGTCCGAACTTGGAAAAATGGTCAGCCACTGTAAGAGGTGTTAGACACAGAGTAGCCCCAGCTGCGGTGGCATAACAAGGGGCAGCCCCTAGAAGAGGTGCATATATGGTGAAACCCCTTCCAGGGTTGGCAGACACATGGAGATGGGCTTTCCCCATTAGAGACAGGAGATACAAAGAGCACTCCCCCCCTCCAGTACAGGTGGCAAATACAACAGGCAGCCCCCATAAGATGTCCCAAACACGAGGCAGCCCCCAGAAAAGGTGCCAGATACAAGGAGCAGCTCCCAGAAGAAATGGCAGGACATCAAGGTGGTCCCCAGCAGAGTTGGCAAGTACAAGAGGCAGCATCCAGAAGGGGTATGCACATACAAGAATCCACACCCAATTGAGGTCGCAGACACATGAACACAGCGTAGTTTAAAGAGTATCTGATTTCTAAGCGGTGCTAGTAAGGGTGCATCTAGAAACACTGATGTAATGTCTCCTCCCCAGACAAGACTCTAGATGGTGGCATCATGAACCTTGTACAGGCAAAGAATCTGGAAGACAGAATGACCAGAGTACAGATTGCTGCAATGGTCAATTCTGAAAGGGACAGCTGCTGCCACCACAAATACACTTTCAGAGCTGGGTAACAGAGACAGGACCGTCCTCACTAAGAGTTTGATGGTTGCAATTGCCTAAAAGCTCATCCAGACGTCCGAAGCCTATGAACGTTACCTTACAGGAAGCAGGCAAATGCTGCCTGAAGTTTACAGGAGGTACGGGTGGCAAATCTGGTCTGATAAAAACAAAGAGTTCAAACTTGGAGTGGTTCAAATGGAGAAAGTTATCTCGCATCCAAGACACAAACTTAACCAGCACTTTCAGCAGGTCAGACAATGATGTGGTTTCTTGGGAGCATTTGGTTTCGGATCATGTATTGTCGGCACAAGGTTATCACCACTTGGGTGTCCCTAAAGATGTCAAACACAGGGGTCACGTATTTATTAAAGACCATGGGGGAGAGACGGGGGAATTCAGATTAGTTTCCAGCAGAGGTTGTAAGTGCATAGAACTATCCAGCAGAGATGGTGAGGGAAAAAAACAGTGTTCAGCAAAGGTGGTGGGTCTACAGAATGGTGCCCAGCATCGGTGGTGGGTGCAAAGAGCAGTCATCAGATTAATAGGTGAGCACATAAAACAGTGTCCAACATTATGGTGGTCCCATCAACCTATCTATGCCGGAGCTGGTCAGTTCACACAATAGGTCCTGAAGAAGTTCTTTAGTAAACTTTAGAAACGTGTTCGATTTGTTAAACTGCATCCTAAATAGTGGGAAGATGAAGGAAAACCTGCCAATAAATATATATATCAGCAAAAAATTCAGTCAACAGAACATTCAATTTAGACAGGGAGCAATCCGCGTCATTCAATAACTAAACAAGAAAAAAGGGGTTTAGAAATGGAGTAATAAGCTGCATAACTAATGAAAAGAGTGCAGATCTTGCATCGTTATTCTGGTCAAATGTAAGCATTGTCTACTGCGCATGTCAGCTACAAAAGCCAATGAAAGCGCAGACGGATTCTTTCTAGCAGAAGAATAGAGTTGTTAGTTAGGCATCCCGTCAAACCACATTCCAAACTTAAAATGCTACATAACCACATTCCCGCCACACACAAGGAGGGGAGGACTGTGGGAAAGTAAAAACAGCACTTGCATGAATGTGTTTTAAAAATGGGGGGTGAACCGACTAAAGGAGATGGCGTGGAACTAAGCATGAGTGACGTCAAGGGAAGACATAATACACTCAATAATTACACATATTAGTACAATACCACATGCAGAGGAGCTCCTGCAGTATGGTTAATTCACTAAAAAGCACTGTCCCTAATCTTACCCTCTTGGGACTCTTAATAGCAATGTCACCTACAGGCAGCAATAAATCTTCTCTTGCACAATTCACCTTTTACTGTCAAAATGAGACAGCAACTAATGCAGAATTTCAATTTACTTTTACTGATTGAAATTTGGGAGCTCTTCCACCAGACGTGGCAAATTAGAACAATTGTAAGGAAGGTGATTGTAAAGAAATAATGTCACTAAGCAGAACTATGTATTTGCAATGAAGGGAAGGTGTAAGTCAAACACACTACAAGCTGATTGCCACTTATTTTTGTACTTATTTTTGGTATGTTTTAGAGTATTGCAAATGATGCAAGGAGTCACTAATTAAAAATATATATATATTATAAGGAAAGAACATTTTTTTAACATGGATCACATATTACATGCACGTGGATCCTGCAGCTACATCTCAAGGAGGCTTTGCCATCATTTGCAGATATGAAGAACTGCAACGCGCCTCCTGCCCAGGACCTCACGCCGCACACAGCCTAGTGGTTCTTGTGGGCACAGGGCCCACATTTCCTCAGGTTAAATGATGTCCCATCTGGGACTTGATTGTATGTAAGCATAACTGAAAACATTTGTTTTGAAGCCACAGAATGCAATAGGTTAGCTAAAAAAATAAATCAGGACAGCTGAAGGTGTCAATCAGGACATGGGGCAACTTGGCAGCAGTGAGATGGGGACAGTGGAAAGCCAAAGGTTTGAGAAGAGGCAGGGATTGCGGCTTGGCCTAAGTTGAGTATTAAAGCTTGGAACACTACCTCGAGGTTGAGGGAGGCTAGGTGTTGTGGACCTTCAACCTGGAGTCGTCTCCATCCTGTGCAAGCACAAGCATTTACCTGCTGTGATTGTTAGCAACGGGGGACCTTTGTACTTTTTTCAGGAAGAACTGCATAAAGAGATGCAGTGGTAGACAGGTACAAACAATCAACATGCTTTGTGGTCAAGCCACAGAAGTTTAAATGGGAATTAGACTTTTAAAAAGGTGCCTTGTTCCATACTATAATGTCTTGTCTACTACCCGATTATTTTCATATACTTTCTCCCAACTATAAATGCAGCAATCTGATTTGTACCTCTTCTGCTGTAATATAGTGACAGCATTTCCTGTTCTACTCTGATGTCACTCCTTCCTTGAGTGGTCCATGGAAGTTACCAAATTGGATGCCATGTCCTTTGCCCAGCCCATGTTTCATCAGCATATCCAAGATTATGGCTGGCTTCAGTTCTTGGATTCACTGCGCCAGCTTGTCAGGACAGGAGCCCCGAGTTCCTCTTTGAAACTGCAAATCTTGAAAGACAAATCATAGTGTTCTTATTTTGGAAGGGACTGGCGGGGGGAGGGGTAGGATCTGCATTTCTGTAACATACCGATCACATCATCTCTTAGGTTGGGGGATTCTAACAACTGCCACCCACACATTTTTAATACGGTGCCAAAAACACTATGTTTTTGGCTAGTGTGTTTCAAAATGGCGGCTGTGGACATCAACTGGTTCTTTGTGTGGATCTGTAGATAGAGTTATGTATTTTAGATGGCAAGGTTTGGCCCTTATTAATCCAATGACAACATCTTGAGGTTAATCAATGCTCTCGCGCTCTCTTTCATGCCCCCCAGTTTATTTTTCTGCAGCACAGGTTAAATGACTAGCCATGGAACTCCAGCATCAGGAAATGGCGAATGCAACTACATTTTTGTTGTCAAGGCCAGACAATCAGATTACAGTTACCTACAGATCTGATCAGGATTTGCAGATACAGAAATGTCCAGTATCTGCAAACACTTAAAAATAAGTATTAACCTTGGATTTTCCTTGAAAACACAAGTAATTCACAAATTACCAGTCCCTATATACACATTAATCATGAGATGTTTACCTGATGTTTTTTTCCAATCAAATATCTCAAACTCAACAGAAGGGATTTGAAGCAACCCACGAAAATGGCATATGTTGATTAAAGTTCTATTGTCATGGCATGTTTGATATAAATATGTTCAGCAGTTCTAACTGTAGTAGAGAACATAAATTTCTACAGTACATAAAACGGGAAAAGCTATGCATTTGTAGATCAAACCAAATATGTCCTCCCACCCCTTTGACTGAGATGCACTGAATTCAAAATTAAGAAGAGGTGCAGCAGCAACTCCTCATCTTACTGAACTTTTGTAAGTGGAACATATAGGAGCAAGCTGGCTACAGATGAACCCAAGTGGGAGTGATGGCACATATGAGAGGGGGGCAAAATGTCCTCAATGACCAGAAAAATCAATCATAAAATGAAGCATAGTTGGCAAACCTGTATCTCTTTCCTAGAACCTAGGATAGTGACATTTCAGAAAGTCAAAAATGCTTCTGTGACTCAAAGTAAACATGAGTCAAGAAATGGAAGTGAGCGGTTGACTAACCAAATGTTCATTATGTATAGTACTCCATATCGCCACAATATTTATGGCATTCGCGAACACGGCAGTCCCCCTGACCAGAGAACTGGTTCCTGAACCAAAAGCCACATTAAACGGATCACCACTGTTTGCAGTTTGTGAATCACTAAACCAGAGATCTGATTGGAAGACATTTAAAACCCCATACAAAGAAAAGAAAACACACATGGATTGCTGCTGGAAGACAAATCTGCTTTGTGGGTGAGAATCCACGTTTTTTAATGTTTCCTTTTAAAATGCAGATTCACTGAAATTCAAGAGGAATAAAAGCGCACTGGGGTCAGCAAAATTCACACATGCATAAGCTAATATTTCACCACAGTAAGCCATACATCCCTCTCGTGCCTCTAATAGGGTCAGTAGCATCAAAAACTCTATTTCCTGAAGAAAAGGGAAGCTATTTTGTGATTGATATCAAACAACATGGATTTAGGCATGAGCAATTTGTCCTTCACAAAGTCACCTATAAATGTCCAGCATATGTTGGTTTTGTGTAGATGGTACAAATCTAAAATAATTCTATAAGTGATTACGAAGAAGTGGAACTTTTAGAGACTGAGTGAGTGCTTCCCAGCTCTTAATGCAATATTAGCAACAAAGGTCTGCACTTTATGAAACAGTTCAAATTGATATCGCAATGCACTGGTCCTTTCAGGAAGTTCTTTTGTCCCCAATGGCAGATGCTGTGATTGCGGCTCGATTACATTTGTTGGGAAAAGACGGCAAGCTGCTTATCAAGAATGCCCGAAGTCTTCACATCATCACTAATAACATCTCAGTAGGTGAGTTCCCACCAAATGCTTCAGTCTAGGCTGAAACAAGGGATACATGTTATTGATGACAGACTTGAAGCCAGTCGTTATGAATTCTGCTTTGGATTTAGTCCACCATACAGTCGTTTCCTGCTTCAGTTCTGGATAATGCACATGATTTCAGTGCCACCGATGCACCCCAAGTACTGTAGGATATTGTTCACATTGGTAAAGAAGACACAAGTAGGTCCTGTAAAGGTTCAACACACATGCTATCGGGGGAGTAAAAAACATACTTGTTGGCATGCCCAAAAAAGGTTCTAAAATCAACCTTCACAAACCATTTACGTTTTCTGTGTAAAAACTGGAAGCAATATATATATATTTTTAAGTCCTAAAAGAGCTCACTAGAGTTATATGAGTCAATTTTTAATACAAAATCGCCCTAATTGAAATAAATATTGCAAATGCACATCTGGATTCGTCGGCAAGTTGAGATGTCTGCCACAGGCGGATCTTTTGGACTTTAGGTGACATTGCTATATTCCCTAAAGGGCTCAGGATTGTATGTCTCACGGCCAAGAGATGAACCTCTGAGAGTTTTTATGAGTGGTGGAATTACTAAGGAGCCAAATGAAATACCAATACATGGCAGTAAAAGTGTACACCGGCAACTGGCAAACCTCTGCCAGCAAAGATTCAAAACTGATGCAGATACGTGTTGTGATCTGTTGGGATTTTCATGTCCTAGTCTTCTTGTGTACCCTTTTGGTTGAAATCGAATACAAACCAATTCCATCGAACAATAAGATTTATCATTAATCACAGTTTCATACACCCCCCAACTGAATGAGATAGAGAACGTCAATAAAATTCTGAACCCGGGCCACCGGCAGCTCCTTCATAATGGTGGAGGAATGTCGCCCCACTGCTGAGAGCCAGCAGGCATATGCAAACATAAAACATAATATGATAGTAAAACTATTTTATCTTTCATCACTGACAGTATATTATTGGGGTGGGGCCATCCTGACAATAGCAGCATTGAGGAGGAGTGGTGGGCTCTGCAATTGCATATGTCGGTTTGACCGGCTGTCTTAGGATGGCCAAACTGACATGCGCACTTAGATTTCTCCAACCCAAGCTGCACAGTCGGGTGGAGAACAGCAGGCACTGTCCCTGTGTGAGCGCAAAACCAGCCCGTTTAAACCAATCCTGGCACTTCTCTCATGCAGTATGAGAGCAGTGTTTGGAGTGGTGTATAGGAGTCGGGGAGCAGCAGAGGGAGCAGAAGAGCACTGAGGCGGCGGGCGGCGGGCGGCAGGTAAGCTTTTATTTTTTATCGTTAATCTCCCCCGTTCTGCCTCACCACGTTTCGTTAACGGCAGCTGCCGCAGACCCGTGCATAAGTCTGCTTTCTTGTCACTAAGCACATTTGTTAGTAGAAATGTATTGATCATTTCTCAGACATTTATCCTTAATATACTGTGTTCACTCCTATGATGCAAGTCATTCCATATTTTCAGCATCTTAGGATTTCCCCTACGATTACAATTTTTTAATTTTTTCGACATCTCCTTTATTTACAAAACCAACTGCACAAACCACATTGACATTTCATCGGTGCGTTAAGTGTCTTAAGTCCTTTCGGTGCAGCCTTTCTTCTTGGTGTTCGTCATGGTATGTAATTTCTATCGAGGTGTTCTGAAATGACAGTTCAGCAGATACAAATCTGTCTCTCTGACATCAAGCTGCTTTCCAGGTAGGTTCAAACCCGAGTCAGGCTGCATTAGCGAGTCTGGAAGAGGAAGGTACTTTTATTTAGTCTAGAACAGTTGGAAAATTGAGTTCTGCTCTGGCTTTTTGTCAACTAATGCAGGGTGCTTCTGAACTGCATCTTCTTGGACTATGCCAGCAAAGGGAAGATTGAGATATTGTGTACTGAGCTGCATAATGAAGCACCTGATTAGCACGGCGAGGACTGCCAGAAATGATATCCTATCCTTAAGCTGAACTGTAGTAGACAGTAGAGCACACAATGCGATTAAACAATTTCCTTCGATTCAGGATATATCCATTTCACATAACAGGCAGTGCTATACAGGGGTGTTTGGTGGGAGACACGGAGTCAGAGGGATGGCTGGTGAAGACTGCCCAATGTGCCTCAAGGGGTTCAAATGTGCAATGACCCATTCTTGGTGCTCGTATTTCAGAAATTCTCCTAATCCTCCGCTCACATTTGACTTGATGAAATGGTGCAATGAAATTGTCAGGCGAAAAGTGGGACAATGAAGGTCATCAGTCTGCTACTATTCTAAATCTGGGCACAACCCTTGAAATCGCCAGGGTCTGGGTGCAGAACAGAGTTCGTGCTATGAAATAATAGCTATTAGAGAGTAAGCCACATGTAGAAGTTCGGCTGATACAAGGGCTGAAGATTCGGCTCTTGTCCAACCTAGTTCCAACCCAGTCCGAAGTTAGGCGCGTTACCACCATCACTGGCAACACTGTAAAAGTTGTGAGCATTGTCAAAGTCTTTGTCTTGTGAATGGGACTATTTCAAAAAGTGATGAATTTGAAAGTGGTTTAGAAACCTCCAACACTGTCAAGCGTTAGAGATATTAGCACTCTTGTTACCTTTATCGGTCTCTCAGCATTTCAGACACAAACATTTATAGAAATACATCAATAACTCTACAGAGACCAATTTCAGTCTTAGCTTTTGAAATATTGTTGCTCAACCAGACTGCATTTCCAAAAATAATTCAGGCGTAGCAATCCTTCACGTCGGCATACTAATGCTCAATATAAACATCTAGTTCTCTCCGAGCACTGTAAATAAACCACTCTAAGTTTCTGGATGGGTGTGGGTGGATTTCCTAATTTAAACAACAGCATCAGAGGCTGTCGCCTCGCATCACGCAGATTTACTTGAACCGGTTATACAGGAAACAAGGCGGTTAAGGTGAGAAAAAGTAAAGAAGGATTAAGAGGTGACATCTGACTTTCTTAAAGCAACAGATTTATGCAACGAAGAAGACATTTTATGATTTACTCTCTAAGATAGCTTTTATCAGTCCATCTAAATTGGCTGTTTGAGTTAGAGTGGCGAGTCTCTGCTTCCTACCTCGTAGAGTAGGTGTTTTGTAGACAGGTGTCCCAGTGACCATTTCGGGATAAGAGTAGGCGCTTTGAGGGCCTTTACAAAGTTTTTCTCGCTCCAAAGTAAAATGTTGGATATGTTGTAAAACAATAACTACAGAAACCCTCAGAAAAGAGGAGAGATTCACTTCTCTCACAACTTTGAGCAAATTCTCTTCCATCAGTGAGATTCATTAAAGTCTTAACCAAATCGCACACGTCAAACAAACTGCACATTATGCCCGTCATAAAAAGGCACCCACCAATACCTTTACTGCCATCGTAGCTGAAGCCCTGCTGAAATACAATGGCACACCAGAAACAAAAAACTATAATCAATACATCTCACCACTGTTAGCTCCAAGTATTAAGCTTCCTGTCATTACCTGTACAGTTTTATCTTGTCCCAAATTACCCAGTCAGCTTACAGTTCTTGTAGTTTTACTATCCCTTCCTTGCTTTGCCTTTTACCACGTCACTAATGATCAATGTAATCCCTTATTACCATTTTTGGAATTAAGTATTAATTACATAACGAAAGATGCACAAATTAATGTAAGCTAACCCTGTTGCTAAAATTTACACATTACACTGCCCTTTGTTAAATATTTCAATGTTATTTAATTTACTTCCAATTAATACATTTAAATTACATTTCTTGCCACATCCTATTTCTTCCCAATACAAATATTTGTAAATAAACAAATTAAAATTAAAATATTAACACACTCTCACCTTAAACGAACTACTAACACTAGCTCCAAATGATGTCAAGAATATCAAATATATAACTTGAAGAATACCAATTCAATTTATTTTGTTTCTTTTTTTTTTTAAATACTGTACTTTTAGCCAAACCATATTGATAATCCAACGTCTAACACTAATCATTAATATTGAAACTGTATCAATTCCATTTCATGTATTTGAATTAAATGAATGAAAATTATCATGTGGTTTCCAAAAACAACAAACTCTCATGCTATTTCTTTCTTCTTCTCCAGAATCAGCCTGTTGCCTTAACCTAACCCTACAAGGTAAAGGCTCATTTAGGATTTAATTAATGAAACCTAATTTAATATGTGTTAAAAAAATGTTTTTATTGAATTCTTGCTCGAACTCTAATACTAGCTGTAAATTGAAGCCCCACAAATATTTTTAGAAGAGGGGTCTCCATCCTTTTCTATCACAAGAGCTACTTCTGTTCAATAAAACATCCTGAGCTACTAATATTGTTAGACTTGTAATAGTGACCCCATTAGACAAGATAATAATAATAGTCGCCATATGCCAGGTTACTAGCAGTGGTCGCCTCAGTTCCTCAGGCATGGATGCCAGCAGTAATGAAAAACATGCTTTGTTAATGTGGAATTCTTCTGCATGGGTAATACATAACAACCATGGCTACATTGCTATTGGCAACAATTTTTTAATATTAGCAATAAGTCTTCGCAAAGCTGCATGATTTATCACTGAAATATCTGTTTTATTTACATTTTGGAAATTGAACCATTTTTCTTCACACATCAGCCTATGAGTACTGAAAATACAAACATTTACGTCTCAAATACAAACTTTTTTAATGTTGTTATACATGTATTAATTAAACCAAGCAAAAGCTTCTAAATTAGTAGGCTGGACTGCACACAGGAGAGCTATTTACAGCTAGCTGGAGAGCTACCAGTAGCTCATGAGCTACTGGTTGGAAAAGCATGATGTATATAGTATTGTAAACGTAATGGCATTGTAGATATATCCGCCAAAAAACAAGGGACAGCTGTTAGCAGAACTGGGCAAGTGCGGGAAAAAGAAGAGTGTGCAACCACAGCCAGATTCAGGACCAACCGTATGTATGAAGACTCAGCCCGACTTGGAAAGGAAAACTCAAATGTAATGCAGAAAGAACTACCCAGGGATGGAGCTGGAAATAAGATGCAGAGGAGCAGTGTTAAGCCTGTACCTGTATTTGTCCTAAACCTCGGTATCAGATCAGTTTGTTGTTGAATTAACTTTTGTTCATAGTTAACTGTAAGAGAAGAGCTACAACCCCTGGGGCATAATTATCGCCGCTTTAGGGAGGCAAGATGGCGACCGCTAGTGTAGCGGTGTGAGTTGTCTCCGCTCCCGTTACTCCACTCCCTGACCCGAAGAGAAACGGTGCCATGACGGACTGACCTATCGATCTTGGCTTCTCCCCCAGGATTCTGCATGGCTAAAAGGCTCGGGGTTAAGTTTTACGAGCTTCTGGTGTAAGAAAAACGCCAATCTATCGTTGCTGTACTCACGCTGTCGATTGGGCTTGTGGCGCTCGGCTGGCTGGCTCCCTCTCTTCGCTGACGCTGAGCTGAGCTGTACTCCTTCTGTTTGATACTTTGTTTCAGCGATTCCCGGATTGATTTAAGATTGCTCTAAGACTGTCTGCGTTACATTTCACTCAAGTCTTATGTGGCTTGCTCTTCTCCAGCTTCCCCGGCTCAGCTGCTTTGCCCGGTGTTATTCATTCTGGTTTTCGCGGGCCAGGTATTCGGTGCCCTACTCTGGTCTGCGGTTTTACATTATGCCGCCAAAAAACAGCAATCAGTCGGTGAAACCCCCGAACACCCGGAGTGGCAAGAGCAAACATGCTCCAATTAACGAGATGGAGGAGCTTGAATCTGCTCATCCTACACATGGAATCGCCAAAGCTGGTGAGTCAAAAAAACGGGGAGTGTCTCTCAGTAAGGGGGTAATTCAAACTGTACCTGAACTTTTTGAGAAGCATGTTGTTAAAAACACCAGTAAACAGTCTCATTTGGCCTCGACTATCTCCCCTACACTGCCTGAAAAAGGAGACGGAAATATGGCAACACATGTTGTATTTAATGACAGTGTATCGAACTCTGATCCCGAATTAGCTATGATTCAAGCTCCTGATCTTGTAACTACACCTGGTCCACTTTTACACGGCATTCTGGGACCTGTAGTTTCCAATACAGCGAATACTTCCGGTGGCTCCGAAATTCGCCAGGAATCATTAAGCGATAATGCACACTCTTTTACCAGTCCTTTGAGACTTACAGAATCATCAATTTCAGTCACCACTAAAAAATCCTCTCAAGAGATTACTCAAGAGCTTACTGAGAAATTTTTTTCAATGTCCGATTTAACATCTGATGAAAGTTTGGATAAGGACTGGGCCGACTATCCGGAGGAAGGCAGTTTGGGTGATGAGACGGGGGCAAGTGAGACTTCTCCAGGTTCCAGCATTACTGTTAAGAAACATAGGGTCAGGCGGTCATCTGCATACAGGAATAGATCCAATGGTCCTGAGGGCTCCCTTTCTGTACAGCCTGACCCTCCAAATGAGCAAGTCATCTGTGAAGAACCCTCTTCTGATTCCTCCTCGGCAGTGACTCTTTCTATGATTTATCAAACAATGCTGGCTCACAGATCGGACACTAAAATGGAGATAGCTCGCACACAAGGGACCTGTCAAAAAGTTAAAAATGCTGTTCGCCGCTTCACTAAATTCTGTACTGACATAACTGCCAGAGTGTCAGAGGCCGAAACTAGGATTTCTGCGCTGGAGGATGAAGTAGCTATACATAAAAAGGAACTTGTTCTGGTTAAATCTCAACGGGATGATGTCAGCTTTAAGCTTGCTGAGTTGGAAAATCACTCGAGGAGGAATAACTTGCGTATCTTAGGCGTCCCTGAGAATCTTGGGGGAACAGATATTCGAAAATGTATTTGCGATCTTTTTTCTTCTGCATTTCCGGAACTTACTTCTTGGGACTGGCCGCTAGTTATCGAACGTGCCCATCGGTTTCCATTTCAAAGCAAACCCAAGTCCAAAGATGGAGAGTATCCGAGAGCTATTTTGGTTAGATTTAATAACTTTTTAGCCCGAGAAGCTATTTCTGATTTGGCCAGACCCAACAAAAAACGTTCTGCTAACAGCTGCTGCTTCTTCGCCAGGCCGGATTTTTGCCAATCAACTGTTACTAAGCGATGGCAGCTACGACAATTAATTGCTGGCTTCCAAGAAAAAGGCGCTACTGTCTACCTACAAAACCCAGCCAAACTCAAAGTTATTTTTAAGAATCAAACAAGATTTTTTGTTTCTGAAATTTTGGCCAAGGAATATTTAGACTCTCTATAATCATGTGCCAACTCTATTATAGCACTATCTTTGTCTTTGTTTATTTCTCTTTCTGACATTTTACATGTTTATCTTGTACTAGGTTGGTTTTTTTTGGCCAAAAATTGTCAATTTGGTATTGTTTGAGATTGTTTGCTGGCTGGACTAAGCGGATTTTTGAATTTTTCTCTTCTTTTTCTCTTTGGGTCCTCTGGGAGGGGGGCGGGGTGGTACTCGCTGATCCCAGGGACTGGCTGTCCCTGTGCCTCATATGGTGGGTTGGGGTGGGGGGTTGGCGCCAGGGGAGGGTTTGCTGGGGTGGTGGGGTTGGTGGTGGGGGTGGTGGGGGTGTAATTCAACATCAGTCAGAGCTGAGCAAGTGTGCTTGATTGGTTTTTTTCTGGTTATGGAGTTTGATCTAGAGCTGTTGTTTATCAATGCAATATTTGGTAAAGTACTGGAATGTCATTGTGTTCTATTTGGTCTTCAATCTCATAGGAAATCATTTGTGTCAGACTACAACTTCCATAATTCTATAATTTTTATAATGTCTCTCCTTGTTTTTTTCAATGCAGAAGATAATTAAAATTTGTACTCTTAATGTCAATGGTCTCAACGACTCAAAAAAAAGAGCTATGTTGATTAGAATGATTTATTTATCACAGATTGACATACTCTGTCTCCAAGAGACACATTTATCCTGGGAGAAAAAAGACTTGCTTAAGTTTCCTGGATTTGAGTTGCTTATTGCTTCCAGGCAGACAGGCATTAAACGGGGCGTAGCCATACTTATGCGCCGGAATCTGGGCACAGTTCTTAAGACTTCTGCTGATAACTGGGGCAGATGGGCTAGGGTAGAACTCCTTGTCTCTCAATGTAGACTCTTACTTTATTCAATCTATGGTCCTAACCTCGATGACTCCGAATTATTTAACTATTTAAATCAGGAGCTAGCGCTTAGCAATACTTCTATTATTTTTTGTGGGGATTTTAATATCCACTCTGACTCTGACTTTAATATTCGACAAAATTCAAGATATAGTGGTCTGAAACCACGGTCTTTTCGGGTGTTAAGGTCTCTATTGTTAGATAATGCTCTATTCGACGCCTGGTATATGACCTACCCAAAGGAGCCTGGTTTTACTTTTTTTTCTGCCCCACATACGAAGTGTGTTCGTATCGATTACTTTTTCTTATCCCAGTTTTTTTTAGATAAAATCGAGATTGAAGTATTGCCCAGATTGCTATCTGATCATAACCCTCTCTGTTTAAAGCTTAGTCTGCCGTCAGTCGGTCAGACACAGGAATCAACTTGGACGTTCCAACGGAACTTACTTTTACAATCTGACTATGTTAAATTCATGTCTAATGTCATCCAGGAATTTTTTAATTTAAATAACGACACAGACTCAATTCCAGTAGTATGGGATACATTTAAATCAGTTGTACGGGGTGAGACTTTAAAATATGCTAACTTTCAATTAAATAATAAGCGCAACAAATTTAAAAATGACTGTAATTTAGTTTTGAATGCAGAGAAACGACTTGCGGAGAATATTAAACTGAACCAAGATATAGAGGAATCTCAACAAAATCTCTTGGTTAAACGTAGCCTGGTGTATGCTTATATAGCTGATCAGGTCGCTCTACAACATAACCAATATCGGACTGAAAGTTATGAACTTAGTGAGCAAACTGGGAAGGTCTTGGCTCAAAGATTACGTCAAAGATCTTCGGCTAATGAGATCTTTAAAATTCAAGATCTCCATGGTGAGTATAAAACTGCTAAAGCTGACATATTAGCAGCATTTAATGAATTTTATCAATTGCTATATCATCAATCTGATATAGCACCCGGTCCTAAGATTAAAAACTTTCTTGACCAGATTAATATTACTAAAATGTCATCAGATTTTTTTGAATGTCTTAGTACCCCAATCACATGGGAAGAGATTGAACTAGCTATTAATGGTCTCGCGGTTGGAAAAGCCATGGGCCCGGACTCTATTCCTTTAGAATTTTATCATAAATTTAAAGGAATCTTAAAGCTGGAGTTGATTAAGATTTTCTGCTCGGCTTTTACAGGTAACTCACCGGAATCTTGGTCCCATGCCACTATCGTAATCTTTAAATAAAAAGGCAAAAATAGTGAAGAACTAGGCTCATATCGGCCTATCTCCCTCATTTCTTCCGATAGTAAGATCTATTCTAAAATTCTCGCCAATAGACTTAATCCCTTAATGCCGACTCTTGTTTCCCCTAGACAACATGGTTTTATATCAAAAAGAGATACCACCGACCATGTTAAAAAGATAATAGCCCTATTAGATTGGGCTCAGATTTCTGAATCACCAGTTGCGGTGGCCCTGTTGGACGCTGAAAAAGCGTTCGACAGGGTCTCCTGGGAGTTTTTATGGTCTGTTATGTTCTGGATGGGTTTTCCTATTGCATTTATCAATGCAGTAAAATCCTTATACACTCATCCCAAAGCTGTTATTAGAATTACCAATTCTCTCTCTAGGGGTTTTATAATAACCAGGGGGACCAGACAAGGTTGTCCTTGTTCGCCCCTCTTGTTTGCCCTATATCTCGAACCATACCTACGCATTCTTTCTTCCGCTCTAGAAATCATGCCAGTACAAATTAATAGTAATTTATTCAAAGTCTTTGCATATGCAGATGACGTAGCCGTTACCACTACAGATATAAGATGTGCTCTACCCAAAATTATTTCTCTTGCGGAAGAATTTGGTCTTTTATCCGGCTACAAGTTAAATGTGGCCAAAACTCAACTAATTCATTCTGACTCTGGTCGTCCTAATGAACTGGTATTTGATGCTCAGGCTCAATATCTAGAGATTACTATCTCTCCCAGGGTTGACGAGATTGTACGATTGAATATTGAACCTGTTTTGAACTCTTCTAATAAAACTTTAGGGAGATTAAATAATTTACATTTCTCCCTTTATGGCCGAGTCAACATAATTAAAATGCTAATTTTTCCTAAGTTCTTATATTTATTTCGAACAATACCCCTTTTGTTTTCTGCATTCTATTTTACAAAAATTGATAGGATGATTTCTAGATTCCTATGGGGGTATTGTCGCTCTCGTCGAGCGCTCAAGTGGTGTTACTTACCTAGGCTGAAAGGGGGCTGGGGAGTCCCCAACTTTCGGTTGTATTATTGGCTCATCTCTATAAGATCTATGGGTATACTTATCTTCCCAGATATTATCACTGAAAATTTCCTTCATCCATCTGTTTATGAACTTTTACTGGGTAAAATGGCCCCTCAATGCTTAGTTAAAATTATTGAACCCAGTTATTATAAAAAAACTACATTTAAGATCATCATAGCATGTGCTGCAATCTGGCGACAATTTAAGGAAAAAATTCTTGGTTTGGGCTCAATTAGTTATTATTCTCCTCTGTTTAATAACCCTGCGTTACCACCCGTGTTTCATGATCAAATTATAAGAGTTTGGTCTTCTTCAGGTATACAGATTCTTGGTGATCTATATCAAGATTCCCAATTTTCCTCTTTTATTGCCCTGCAGAACCAATTTGGCCTACTACAACTTCATTTCTTTAAATATCTTCAGATTCGGAGTTTTCTAGCATCAAAAGGCCTTCTTACTCATTCCTGTATGAACGTTAATAAGATATTGGAGGCCATAAGGAAAACAAGGAAAACTGGCCCTGTCTATCAAATGACGATTAATTTAACTGAAGATGATTTATCTTTAGTCGAGAATAGATGGCAAAGGAAGTTAGATTTATTAAATATTGATATGGGAAGATCAATTGAAATATCTATGAAAGTACTTTTTAACGGATCCCTGCAAAGCCAACATTTTATGTCTATCTTTGAACTTTATTACTCTCCTGCTAAGACAGCAAAATGGAAGGTTGGGGGAGATTCAAGATGTAATCGATGTGCAGAGGAGGATGCGGACTCTATTCACATTTTTTTTTAGATGTGACAAACTTTCTCGCTTTATTATTGATATTGAATATTTTATTAATCATATTCTAGGTATTGCTGTTAAATTATCTCCTGAATTGGTAATTTTTGGTATTCAAACTGATCAGTCTGGGACAAGATCTAGGGCTGAAGAAGCATTTCTTTTTATCTGTATGTCTGTATTTCGGTTCTGCATCACCTCCCGCTGGATTGATAATGAACCCCCAACATTTCATCAATGGCAATGTAAACTACTGTATATTTATCATATTGAAATAGCCATGTATAGGCTTAAGGGGATAAAGAAAAAAATGCTTGGTTTAAAAATCTGGTATCCAATCACCAACTGGATTTAAAGTATCTTGTTTTTATTTATTTATTTATTTTTCTTTTTTTCATCCCTGTATTGCTCCTGTTGCTTACCCCTTGTGTAAATTGTGTTGAATTCTCTTTGCTTTTTCATATTGATCAAGCCTGACTGTTTGTTGAAATAAA
Source organism: Triturus cristatus (assembly GCF_964204655.1). Taxonomy (NCBI): domain Eukaryota; kingdom Metazoa; phylum Chordata; class Amphibia; order Caudata; family Salamandridae; genus Triturus; species Triturus cristatus. The sequence goes on from NC_140595.1 coordinate 29,472,040, forward strand.
ATTAATAAAAACATTAAAAAAAAATAAAAAAAAAGAGAAGAGCTACAACCCAGGAGAGAACATTTAGGCTGGTGGCAGCACCCTATGACAGCACCTCGCGTACGATACGTTTATTTTTTACAATGTGCTTCAGTGATGAGGTTCATCTAACAATTTAAACGACGTAATGGGTTTAATAAAAGGGGTACGTTTTGGTGATAGTGGTGGATTTGTGCAGATTGAGCTACAAGATGGTTACATCTCTGTGGTGCTCCAGGCTCCGCTCCACCTCTGGAGCGTTCTATGACCTCAGGTGTGCCTACTTAAAATGAGGTGACAAGTGACAGTCATTTTTAAGCACCAGGAGAACATGGGGACATGGTCACAAAGAACGTTGATGGTCACAAAGAACGTTGATGGTCATCCCCTATTTACATAAAGAGCTTGATTAAAATGTGAGCCACCGCAGCCCACACCTGTAAATGTCCAGCCACAGAACGAGACTCGCGGAAGCCACTTTTAAGGAGGGAGCAAGTACTTACCTTTGAAGAGCCAGGATTGACCAGAGCTACTTGGTGGGAACAGAAGCAGAGAAGCAAGATGGTACACAATGTGTGCCAACATCCAAAATAGTGGCTCAGTGTGGTGTTTAACTGCCACACACGCTCCCTGGAGGTAGGCAGGCAGCCAACATATGCTTAATTTACAGGAGTAGTAGTGAGACAGGAGGGAAGTCTGGAAGGCCTCTAGTGTATATCCATCAACCATGTAGAATGTTGCTCAAAGAGGTAGAAATCAGCTGTAACCAAGATATAACAGCAGCAGATGCCCAACGACCTGGCATGAGAGCACAGAAAGGGCTAAGGTCAGTTTCAATGGATGCACAGTGTCAGACCTATCTTAGGAACCAATGTTTTCATTACAAAACTGGTGAATATCTAATTGATTCCAATGCAACAGCAACCTCCAACTTGAAGAGGGATAATTTAAATTTCAAACACATATTGGAGGGAGTGCACAGTTTTACTGGGACCACTTTATTCCAGAAATGTTGGTGTCTACTATGGATCAGAGCTCAGCTGACACCCTCCTTCAGCGGGTTTTACTTCAGCTCAGGTCAGCTGATGTAGTCATAGGAATGTTCCCTGAAATCTGCGAACAATGATAGAACCGACTTTGTGTGTGACAGACCACATGTTCTGACCGCTATCTTGGACCTTGTTTGACATTAGATTGAGATTAGATTTTTCTCCTACGAGTAAATGTAGTGGACTTCTTTTTCCTCTTCTGTCCTACTGCTCTTACATTTTTGGGGGGGGGGTTTGGAAGACACAAAAGGGCAGTGACTGGGAATGTTTATTCAAATAAATATACTCTAACGACAATTCAGATGTCCAGATGTCATGGGGTATATTCAGCACTGCAGGATGCATTGGTTCCACATTGGTAGCATCTTCATTAAATATATCTTGGGGATCATGGTTAACAATAAAGCAAACTAATCACATTACCATACGGCAGAAAACAATCGCAGTGCAATACCCGCCTACATGAGACTCATTTTACACAGGAAATTCCTAACTCTTAGTGTGATATCATGGTGTTTTGAGTGAAATAACGGACTCCACAAAGAGGAGTGGAACAGAGAAGAGCTGCGTATAACCACAGCTTCTGCATGTGCCTTGGTTCAGGCGTCAAACAAGCTGCTGCCCGTGGGTGTGGTCCAGGCAGGCAAGGGAATCCTCTTACTAGTGGAAACTGGTGCAGTAAGAAAGCTGAGCCAGGGGAGACAGTTACTGTGTAGAGGAGACGTGGAGGACTCTTGGTGAACACCACAGGTACAATGGCATACATTGGGAAACCTAACTGGAGACACAAAATGCATGTACACTTCAGTCAAGAAAGAGGTGCTGTTTATAAGAGATGGCACTGAACCCTTGAGTCTTGCTGAATGTCGCAAGTAAATCTAAACGGAGAAACAATATTGCCATATTAAGCAGTCTTAAAACAAATCTGCAAGAAGATAGCAGGACTCCATAATTTTTATCTTATGGTCATCAAAGCCAGGCCTGTAAAGCCTCAAGCCATACCATAGCTCAATGGCTGAGTAGCCCCTTCTTGTAATGTTACAACTTGGCAAGACATCCCTTTCTTAAATCAGTAGGGTGGTGTGCAGAGTCAGGCTGCTCCAGACACATTCATGAGCAATGGGTCTGTTTTGAACACTTGGAGAGTTGCGTCTAATCCTCACCCCCACACTTGTTGCAAAGAAGCCAGCCTTGCCCCAAGGACAGGGAAATGGCTACATTTTGACAGGTGTGGTTGACAATCCTCTCCACTGTGCATTTTCCGGAGTTCTAATCCAGAAAGTGGCGAGAACAACAAGGTTCTCAAAGAGTAACAATAGGTGCCTAATGAAGAATAGTGTCTATGCAGCTGCATTGCCCATCTGGGTGCAATTGCGCTGATTTGATTTCACTGCTTTTATTTGTTTTTACATGCAACCAATGGATGCTACAGACCATCGGAATGTGTGTGCAAAATCAATGAAGAGATAGCTGTCAGGGCTTTATGATCCGCGGTGGTGCTTTTCATTGTGACTGTTAGCACACAAACATGTGCAGAATCACATTCTTTGATCTTATGTTCTTCAATTAGAGGGCAAGCAAATTCAGAAATACAAATTTAAAGAACATATAACATGGGGTAAAATCACAGCATTTTAAGCCACCAAATGTCTATGGTCCAAAGGTGATTTCATAAATCACCTACTTGTTTGGAACCTAGGAGTGAAATTAGTTTTCAAAGATAGCAGCAATGCCGGGCACAAAATGTTGAATTCTCCAGTCTGCTTCATATAAGTATTTAGTACACTCGGATCATACAGCCTTATGCCATTTCTGCAAACATACTCAGGAGACGGATTTGCATGCCATATTTTTCTGTCCAATGCACCGAAGAGCAAGGATTTATTGGCTCCGCCCTCTTCTTAAAAATCTGGCCTTTAGACAGTACCTTGGACTTCTATGTGGTTTACTCGTATGCGCCACCTCAAACTGTTACAGGAGACGAACTAATGTGAAGTTTTATCTTAATTTTGCAAAGTTCAAATTTTATCTGGAAAATGGTTTTATTTATTGTCATGATTGTATTTTACTTGTGTACTCTTTTATGGTCTGAGTGACCGAAATAAAGACAAATGAAATGAAAAAGTATTTAGTATTTGTTAGTTTAGATTGGATATCTTTATCACAAGTAGGACTGCAAATCAATAAGAAAAACACTGAAACACATTTAAAAAAAATCATATCCCTAAAATGTATGATACAATGTGACATGGCTAATATTAAAATATATATATTTAAATTAGATATCCATTTTCATTTGCTTATGTTAAAGGGCAAGGTGAAATAGACCTAATACAAATATGAGGGCCTGTATTGCACTAGTAACACCATCCTTTAAGAGCATCTTTTTCAGTATCTAGAGCAACCAGACTTCAGGAAGGGGCACACAAATAGAACAAGCCCTTAATTCTGCACTCTACGTACACTAACAGGGCAGCTTCTTTCAACAGGTTTTATTCACAACATTAACACAACAAAGCATGAATGGTGATGCAGATGTTAATTCACACCACACCCTTCGCTTCATGAAAACTTGTACATGCCTGTTCTCTAACTTAAAAAAACCACATGTAGGAAAAAAGCAATTAAGAGAGTAGGGATCATGTTCAACCTTTTGTGGTTGTTATGTTCTCACAGAGCACCATCAGCAGCTGCCTGTGCAAACAGTCTTGTGTTGTCTGGAATGTGTAGTTGTGACAGTCAATGTCAGGAATGTTCCTCTGTGGCACACCCAGCCTACAAATATGCAGTTGTTTGGAGGATACTTGCCATTACTTACGAAACAGTATGCATTATGACGCGGTGTAAATACTCAGGTGCAGCATGCGTAAAAGGCGCCTTGGCAAAAGTAAATAGTTTTGAAAACTGAGCTCTGTAGTCACTGGCTATGTAGGTCAACCTACGTAGCACTCCACTGCACATTCTCCAGAATGTTCAAAGGCTGTCTAACAACTTCCATAGATTGAGGTCACTGAATGCCGTAACAAGACAGCAGTCCAAGATCTGTTGGAAAGCTGATGGGCGCTACACTTTCAAAGTGGTAAAACAAGTTGGTGAATGAAGCATTCACAGCTTTGTAGCAGGTGAAGAACATGGACTTTCATGTGAATGGTAGGCCTGTGACTACACCAGGCAACCAGTGTCTTCTTATTAAACGCTGGAAGCACAAGAAGAAAACACCAAAGTTATGTCTACCACTAACATTCACCACTAGCCATCAATCTGCACATAGCACTAGCCGCTAAAAGGAAAATCTCCTTTCGAGGCATCTCACTGGTATCTTAGTGAAGGTAGAATGCCTTGGTTGGCCATGCTTATAATTCAGGATTGCTCTTCTGCATTCTTGGCCTTCAAATAGGAACAGATCAGAGTGGCTCTTATCTGCACTGACTGTGTTGAACTATTTTGAAATGTAAACCCCATTGTACAGCTAGATTTGGTCTTGGCAAGACTTCATTTTGTTATGTATGACATATGCAGTAGATATTAAAGGTGTAAAAGGCAGAAGTGCACATACATAAGTGAAATGCCCAAGTAGATCTGTGAACTCGGTCATCTGCTTATACGCTGATTTGTCTCTAAACGTAAAATTCCCACTCTGAATGGGCTGAATTGCATTTGTTTTCAGAAGTCATATTTCGGACCGGACATCCACCACAGCATTTGTGTAACATTAAGATATGTTCCACTTATTGAGGGTGTTAGCAGAATCTATTTATCAACATTTATTTCCGCAGCTGTGATGCAGATGTGTTAGTGTGTTTAGCACCAGCTTAGACTGTTTGGTTTCATTCTTATGAGTGAGCAGTGTTTTCAAGTGTTTATTCATTCTAGCAAGATATTTTTGCTAAATTATTTTATATTTTGGTACAATTGATCTTTTTTGGAAACATTACCACTGAATTATTTCAACTTCTGAAAATTCAAGCCTAAGGGGCCAGGTGGTGTTTCTTCTATAAATTAGAGATGTTCAGGAAAGTAATTTAATAAGTCATCTTTTATAGGAACAGGTTCAAGGAGCCCTATCGGTGGGCCAGACTGGATCAGGATACTACATTAGAGAAATGTATGGTTTACAGAATCAGTGATCGGCATTTTCAGTGTAGGGTTGGTCCACGCAACATTACCAGAATCCTGGAAAAGGTTGGCTATTGATTTTTTTCGCGGCCCACTTAATGTGTTGACAATGGCAAACAAATTTGATATTGTTCCGGCAAATTTCTATACCAAGTGGATTGGGCTCTTTTGTATGCAATCCAGATGCCAAATGTGATGTTTTAGGTTAGTATTGGTTTCCTAAAGATTTACAATGTTGTAAAACGGCGCAATTTGTGTCAAGAGAGAAGCAAGAATTCCTGAGACATTCTTGTGTGCGTCGCAAGACTGTCGCTTTATCATCCTCATAACAATGATCTGGTTAAGTGAATGAATTTTTTGATTGGAGTGTATGTTACGTGGCCTGTTGCTCTGACTGTAGCTCTGTTGTAGGTAGCGACATCTATGTGGGGGTGCATGGAAATACTCTACATTGTTCTATGAATTTTAACTTATGAACTTTTATGTTTCATGTATGAATGTATGTAAGGTTACTTGTAAAGTGAAAGGAGCAGTAAATTGCTAGTAATCTTCTTATGCTTTCATTCCTGGACAGATGAGGAAATTGTGTGAGAAGAGCGTTGAAATGGACACAGCAGATGTGCACCGTGAGGAGTTTTCATTGATTGAAGTGTGTCAAAAACATCAGTGTAGACGTGGGGGGGATCTGATTGAAGTTAAACTCCTTGTTTTGGTTAAGAAAGGTTTGTCTAAGTTGAACAATGTCTTTAGGGTTTTAGAGGTCAAAGGAGGCACGGTTCACAGAAGGTGCAGACAGTGCTGGTGTATACAAGGAGGACTGTGAAAGGGAGAGCAGAAGACAGTTTGGATGATCAGATGGCGAGTCCTCCCATTCTTAAGTTGCCGGCATAGATCGAGGACGATAGGGTTGGTAGTCCCTAGTTGGCACAGATAGCAAGTGTAATCCCAATGACACCTTTTTTCTTCTGAAATCTAAGTTGGGTGTTTGCATGTAGTTGTCTCTGGTGTCCATTTATATTGAATGTTTGCAAAAGGGAAGATGTGTTATGTTTTGTCTTATGTCTAGTTCTTTGCGGACCTGCTTTTGCGAGTACTGTACTGGAATGAGTAGCATTATCTGAGTAGAGGGCCAGGCAGGTGTTTGAAGGAGTCTTGTGTGAGGTGCCAGCAGTCAGCTTTGCGTGGGATTTTAGGAAGGCAGAGATCATCCTATCTGTTTGTTTGAAGCTATCTTTAAAAAAATGTTATTATTACCTGCTCCACACAATGTCTTATTGGGCTACATTTTGTTGTGAAGTTAATAGGCCCTGTGCACAAACACTTCCATTTTACTTGTTCATGTTTAAAGTTGACAACTTTTTTACACAATGACTTTTATCACACATTTGCTTCCGCCCAGTATGAGATGGTATATTCAGAAAATGGTTGCTTACAAATAATTTTCTTCATAGGCATATTATCCTAACTTAGAACTTTCTGTCTAAAGACTGGGTACACTATGCAAAATGGCCTTGTTTGTTGTTGTCTGTTCGGGGGTAGAATCAACAATCAGAGCTCAGACACAGAATGAATGTGTCCAGTTTTATTACATAAACTGCACCAAGCCTTAGACTGTCAGAGGAGCATTTTGATGGATTGTCAAGGTCACCCTGTGCCTGAATTCTAGCCCAGCTGAATTCCATCACGATCCTGAGAGGTACAGTGGCCTGCTCTATAACAAGACTCGCTACCAGATGACACACACATGAATGTAAATGGAGAGTTAGACCACTCTAAGGGTCTGGCAGAATCGCATCCATCCTATGCTCGCTAGAATAGGCAGTGCTAGCCAGGAGTACAATTATATGTATTCGTATAATTAATGCAACAATTATAATGGTTGAATTCTTCATCTTTTCCATTCTTGTATGCTAGTTACTATGCTTTTTTTTCTCCTACGAAAGACAAGTTACTTACCTGCGGTACCGATGTATCTGTAAGAGACATATGTAGTTATAGATTCCTTACCTTGGAATTACCCCCAGGCGTCAGACTGGATCCGGAGAAATTTTTTCAGAGCAGTACCCCTGCGCGTCGGTAGGTGGCATTGGTCGACTCCGCGTCCGTCGTCGTGGTCGCCGGGATGTGCGCTGACGTCAGTTCTTTCTTTTTCTGCGTCAGCCTGCGCAGATACGGAGAAAGCTTGCCCTTAGTCATTTTGACTAAACTTTTTTCGACTTTTGTCGACATCTTTTTTGAGTCTTCAACTCCTGGTGCATGAGGGATGTCCCATCGTCGGATCGGATTCAAGCCCTGTGACTCCTGTCACAAGCTGATGTCGGCCACCGATCCGCACCTCGTGTGTCTTTGGTGCGTGGAGCGTGACCACGACGCAAAGTCGTGTTCCAACTGCCGTGCCATGAACCCTAAGGCTTTGCAGGAGCGGTCCCTAAAGATTTTGGAGGCCCAGCTGTCCACTCCACGTTGTTCGAGGTCTCGGTCGAAAGGAAGGTCGCGGGACCGGTCACTGAGTCACCACCACTTGTCCTCGAAGTCTTTACACTTCTCGGGTAAGTCAAAGCACAAGAAGAAGGCGAAGGAGCATCGTCGCCCCTCGCCTTCTCCCTGTCTGTCGGCTGACGCAACACGGGACCTGGAGTGTCGTCGCTCGCCGGCTCAGTCTTCAGAGCCTGCTGGGACAGCTCTGCGCTTCCCTCCCTGTCCCAGAGCTGGAGCGTCCCCTGCCCAGCTCCGTGCATTTTACGAAGCGCTCCACAGCATTTTTGGGCAGCCCGACTCTGCAGGCACGCCTTCGAGCCCCACGGACTCAGCTGGGGCCCCTGGGCCTTCGATGCCAGCGGCTCCGGCCACGGCGCCAGAGGGCTCCCAAGGATCCAGGCCTTGATCCGGATCAAAACCGGTCCACCTCCTGGTACCTTCCATAGCGCCGATTCCAGTGACGACGCCCCTGACGCCGGTTGTGCCCTACACGTATATTACACAAGAATGCAATTGCTTCAATAAATGTTTGAAATACCAAACTGTATCACTTGTGTCTCCCTTTGGGCATGCCTGAGTTGACAACCAAAGGGTACATCTGTTTCCCCATTTTCCTTGGGTGAATTAGGGTTGTCATTATCTGATGTTTCAGACACCATCAGGTACCCTGTAAGGTTTGGGGGTCCAGATGGCACACTGTGAGCTAGCCAAGAACTATGTCAACATATTCTTACGGTATAAGAGGGCTCAGTTTACACATTTTTCATCCTTATGTTGCTCAAACACACAGTCCTACTGAATTAGTAGGAATCGTACAACATGGCGCCACCAACGTTCTAGGTCAGGCACTTAATTAATGAGTGTCTTGAGCTGTTTTTTTAAGGGGTGCCCAAAGCCCCTAGTCACCATCATAATGGAGACGTCCGTGGTGATAGGAAAACTCCTCCTCAGCACAACAAGGAACCCATATTTCTAGCTGTATGTTGTTCGAGCTTGAACATTTAAAAGGAACACCCCACTATAGTATAACTTCTCTAAATTCCATTCATTAAAATGGCTAAACCAGTACCAGTGGTCATACCACTAAACTGAAGACATGTAGTAGCACAGATGTTACAACGCCATGGGCTCGCCTCTATAGGAGGAGATGTTACCTTTGTGGAAGAGGCCCACGAAGGGTGTTCTATTAATGGGTAACATTTCCGGCAGCAGACGCATCCACTGGAATATTTCACACATACATTCAAGCAGCAATTCCTAACAATCATAGAGCTCACGAAGATTTAGAAATATGCACTATCATTTCAGGAACACAAACTGGTCCCAAGGCGCCCAACCGCATCCACTAGCAAACGTCAAACTAGGTCCCCTCAACAAAGACAGGGCCACAAGAACAGTCTTAGCCGGCTTCACATCATAATCATAAATAGCAGCACTGACAGCAGCTGTGCTGCGTTCACTTTACACAGGTCTGGTTAGATTATATAGAAGTTATGACACAGTTTGTTATGCGAACATTTAATGGCAAACCCAGTGAGGACTGCTCAAGCTGTACAATCGCATTTAGCAATGCCAGCGAGTAGTCCAGTAACCAATAATCTAATTATGGGAAAGGTCCCCACCAGACCGGAAGAGATTTAGTTCTGGATTGCACAAAAAACAAATCAGCCTGAAGCAGTGTTTCCCCATATGGGACCTCAAGATAAAGCATAAAATTGTTACAATGTGCCTACCTTGAGGTATGGTTCTCCTGGTGGAAGCGTGTGCCACATAGGGCACAGTGTTTGATGCAATCTATACCATCACGCATTGTACACCATCCATAGCTGTTTTGCTTTAAGTACTCAAGCAAATTAAAAATTAAGATGGGCAGCCACCGCCCTGGATTTGGGGATGAAACTTATTGACAATTATGCAATGGTATCCTAAATATTTTGTAAGTAACATTAAAGGGGAAGCACCAGCGATGTCTGTATGCCATCGCCTCATGCAGGGCGCTCTGGCAGACCAGGAGCTCAAACTACCTAAAATGATTGCGGGAACCTATACATCAATAGGTCGAGATCATTTGGAGGCCAGACCTAATAATCCACAACCAAGGGGTAATTCTGAAAAGGATAACTCGAAACAGGCCCCAGAGACATCTAAAAAATGCTGCAATAATAGAAAATAAATAAAAAATTAAACCACAGGGTGGATCTCCTCGACAGGAGTCCTCTGAAAAGAGCTAAAATCTGAGCAACCGTGAAACAATTAAACAGCCTGATAGGTATCAGTATACTGATACATGTCCTTCTCGTTCCTTACAGAAGTCATCCAAAAAACGCTCGGAGAAAAGGGGACGATCAAAGCGCAGGTCGGGGGAGTACGGGAAGCCAAAGAACAGCTCATTAAGCTCTTCTGACATCACTCTAAAAAGGGAAGTGAAACTTCCATAACAAAAGCCTCAATTTAATAAGAAAAGAGTGGCTATTATCGCACTTAAATATCCCACAAATATGGAGGACTCTGCTTCTGAACAAGAAGTGGGCTCTGACATGATAGGCGCATCTCGACGGTGGGGGACATGTGGGTGGGGGCAAAATTGGCCACCTTTGCAGATATGCAGACTAAATCCCAATTAGCACAAACCGAGAAATTCAGATATTTACAAATTAGCCACGCAGTCACTGCTGTCTTACCCAAGGATGCCCCTCTACCCGAGGCCTCTCCGCTGGAGGACCGATTAATACTTGACCCTATACCCAAAAAAGCAATATCCCTTACATATAAAAAGTTGTTAAATAATCGACCGGACCCCGTGATGCGCCTGCGCCAACACTGGGAGGCAGACATGGGGGATTTAGATGAGGAGGATTGGCGCGATGCTTTGGCTTCTCCCAGAGAAGTGGCTATCCCAATGAGATTACGCCTGGTCCAACTGAAGATCCTCCATCGTGTATACTTAGATGCAGGGCTCTTGCTCAAAATGGGTAGGAGAACTGACTCCCTGTGCCTTCGGCAATGTCACCAATCGGGAACCTTCTTTTATATCCTATGGGACTGCTCAATAGCGCAACAATACTGGAGCAGGGTTACCAAGCAGATGGAGAGCGGGCGGTAAGACTCTGAAGGCCTCCCCCCAACTATGTCTCCTAAATATATGGGATGCCACTGATAAAAACGCAAACAGTGGGCCTCACTGGGGTGGGCCATCGCAAAACGTAATATTGCACAAAAATGGGGGTGGGGGCGGCTCGACCCTACTCGACTGGGCGGTTGACATCGACAGGGCAATGATCGCTGAGAAGGATGTATTCAAACACAGGGGTTGCCCTAAGAAATGAGACCACAAATGGGGAAGTGGAATAACTACAGAGGCAATATCTGCTTATCTCCTACAGTTGAATCACGACGTGAACGATTTACATTATTGGACGCTTCTGATGTCGATATTGTGCTCTTACTCGGAACTGAATAAGGTGATTGCTCGTTTAATAAGTACCAGCTGGCGTATGTATCTGTTTTGCAACTTTGATCTCTTTTGTGTTGGTTACTGGGTGGACATACCGGACATTACTGCCATGCTTAAACGGGAGGGCGTGTATTGTGTTCTTCGAAGCCCGTCTGCACTGAAGTCTGTAAATGTGTACTGTGAACCCAATTATTGTCTTATGTTTTTCTTTTCCTTCCATCAATAAAAATTGTTTACAAAAAAAAAAAAAAAAAAAAGAAGTGAGCTCTGACTCTGCTAGACAGTGCGGCAGAGGTCACGATAGCTCGCCAAAATCTTCAAAAGTTTCTGGTGGAGAAAATAATTAGTTTGTTCAGGTGGAAACACCGGATCAGAGAGTTAGTTCTCCAGACAGATTGCATAATTTGCAACTTCAAATTGAGGGCAATATACCCCGTACTATTTAAGTTCTATTCTGGGACAGCCTAAAATTTGGCTAGGACATTCTCTTGGCTGAAAATGATTGGCCACGTGAATTTGTACAAAAGTCCTACCAGGGGAAAGCGTGATAGTACCATGCTTCTCCGTCCTTGTTCCCAAAGCAGTTGAACATGCGTATGCCAAGGTGCGGACCCTTGCATAAGTCCTGACATTATATCAGTACCATGTGGGCTACGTTGAAGATTCACATTACCATATAATAGCCATATGGTCCAGCTCACAGGTGCAGCCAACCGCAATACCTCACAAAACACAGAGCTAAATGTCCAGTTAGAGAAATTCTAACACAACTTGAATAGGAAGGCATAATTGAGCCTTGTATCTCATGATGAATAATCCGTTGTTTCCATTAGCGAAACCGGATCATTCATACCACTTAGTCTTAAGACTACAGGCAACTAAACAGTCATACTCACACGTGTGCAGTGCAAAACGCACACAGTGCAGCACTAATGAACAGCATTGTGCGCAAAAAATACAAACATTAGACATTTCAAATGGATTTTTCTGCCAAAACACGGTGCCTGAAAGCAGGTATTTAACAGCATTTATGGGTTAACAAAACAAGTCTATCGATTCACACAAGAGTATAACTACAGCCCAGGCTGTTTGTATGTTTTTGAGTTTTATATAGCACAAACTAGACCCGAAGGTATCAGAGCACTTTACATGAGCACCAGTTCAATTACAGATGGACACATTCATTTTGCACGTGGAGATGAAGTGATTTGCCCACAATTACAGGATGTTGAGCATATAAATCACATTTATATTCCAATGCATAAATGCGTTTTTCACCTACAAAGCAAAATACTGACGGCAGTACAGACAGGTGTTTTAAAGGAAAGATCATTGGCCCGGGGGAAACACATAGCTGTCATGACTCACATCGCCGCCTTAGAGGCTGTCACAAAGGAGAGCATCCAGAAAGAGAAAACCTTACATCCTAGATGGATACAGTGGGCTGATTCATTAAGAGCAACAGACAGACGATGACATTATAAACACAAGCATACCTACAATATGATCAAGAATACCCTGTGCCCAGTGAAATTATGCCACTACATCAGTACGACTTCAGAATTTACACTGATGATTCTGCCAAGTCCGCAGTTGGAACAAAACATCAATACTCTGCTGCTTGTGCAGTGGTAAGGGGTAAAATGAAAGCTGGAATCTTCCAATCTCTCAGAACATTTACACGGTTACTAGGTGATTGCATAGCACAGCTGGCTAAGCTGAAAGCTCTAATTCTAGCATTAGAAAATACAGACCCAGAATTCCCCACACTTATAGTGTGTGATTCATATTATTGTGTCCGGTTTGACAATGCGAATTTACACTATTGGTGCCAGAATGGATTCAGAGACTCTAAAGGCTAAACTATCAAGCACAAAATGCATTGGGGAAAGGTGGCAAATCTTAATGCAAGTTTGCTAAAGGGCTCATGTTATCCACACACACTGAGCCACAAACGTGTAGGAATACACGTTGCAGGGAATTCACTGACTGATGAAGCCACCAAGGCAGCAATGTAAACTGCTGTCGTAGTTGCAATAACTCATTCCCATACAAAGGCAGATGAGCACGTCAAGGTTGCTGTCACAGTTTCCTTCAGCAGCACTCCATTACCAAAGTCATATCCAGCAAAATACTCCTACCTATTGAGTGCACACAACATTCTGTTTGCTCATTTTCCCGGAGTGGGGGATAGAGTAATTCCTTATTCAGATCGCAGACTAGAATTGATCATGGCAGCTCATGGTGTTTAGTTTCTGCCCATACTGGTGTGGTGGCTACAGTTTCATTTCTACAGAAGCACTACCAGTGGCCAGGTCTATATAAATAGACTAAACACTATGTCCTAAAATGTGACATTTGTCAACAAATAAAAGTTTGTACCATAGCACGCCCATGGCCAACACCACTATTGATTTCTAACAGTGACGGCTCCTTTAAATACATTCTGTTAACAGTGGATTCATGTTCTCGTGTCGCATATGGCCACAGTGATCGGCTGACGCGTGTGCTGTTATGGAAGATTTGCGAGTCTTCATCAGGAAATGTGCAGTAGCTGCATTCCATTCCATTCCATGTTTCCCTCCAAGACTTACCGGGATACCATGGGTACCTTGGGTGTAGCGGTGCACTATTCCTCCCAATACCATCCTGAGGGCAATTTGATAGTAGAGAGGAAGAACCGTGACTTAAAGCAGTCCTTAGAGTATTAGGTTTAGGTCAGAGTTGGATCCACAACCTGTTTGGGGTCCAGAGAGCTTTAAACAATCTGCCTAGAAGACCCTTGGGTGGGTGGACTTCCTATGTAGTCCTGTTAGGAGTCCAGATGTGGGTTCCGGACTTTGACAATCCTAGCACAGTGGTGCGGGAGATGCCGTTTCACGTCAATGAATGTGTGGCTGTTTTACAGGGTCTGGAAGACTTCCAGGACGCGCAATCGATCAAGAAACGTTCTGCCACTGGAGAAATAAAGGTGCAACCAGCAACTCTTGGCTAGACTCCGAAGATTGGGGATCCGGTCTGCAAGAAGATTGTGGACAAGAAGGAGTTTGGCCTGTGACAGTCGTGGCAGTTATGTTATGTTATGTTATTTTTATTTGTACCGCGCACAGCTGCCCCAGCAAAGGGGCGTCCTGGCGCTTTGAGAAGGTGAACACAACACAGCACTAAAAGCGGACAAAAGGAGACGAGACACAACAGATAAGCTAAAATAATAAAAAGGTCTTGATAGCCCGTCTAAACTGAAGGAGCTCATCGATGGCCCGGATTTGTGGAGGAAGAGAATTCCACCAACTCGCTGCCAGGACTCGAAAGGAGCGACCACCAATTCTGCTCAACTTAAAATGCGGGACCACTGCTAAGTTCTGGCCTAGCGATCTAAGAGTGCGAGAGGGGACATAGGGGATCAGCAATTTCTCCAAAATTTGTGGGGGAGTATCCTTTAGGATTTTAAATGCAAAGCAGAGAACCTTAAATCTAATCCTCTGCTGCACAGGGAGCCAGTGGAGAGAGCGCAGAGTATTGGACACCGAGCATCGCCTAGGCAGACCTGTCACCAGTCGGGCCGCAGCGTTTTGAACCCGCTGGAGCCGCAGAAATTCTGACTGGTTTATCCCCGCCAGTAGGGAGCTGGCATAGTCCAGCCTGGACAGCACTGATGCTTGGACCACCAGCTGTCTTGTGGGTGCATCAAAGAATTTGAGGATGGGTCGAAGTCCTCTGATGATGCCATAGCAAGAAGCCGCCACCTTCTTGGTATGACAGATGAAACTCAGAGAAGGATCAAGCCACACCCCCAAGTTTTTTATCTCTGCCGCTGGGAGGGGAGTCACACCCAACTCCGAAGGCCACCATTTGTCATCCCACAAAGCCACCTGTTTACCAACCACCATAATCTCCGTCTTCTTGGTGTTTAACTGGAGACAGTTGGAATTCATCCAGTTAGCCACTTCCCGCAGACCATCACAGAACCTGGGAGCCTCCAGGTCTGAGTCCCCACTCAGTGTGACCGCCAGCTGCGTGTCATCTGCGTAAGAGACCATGGTCAGGCCCCACCGCTTGACGACCGCAGCCAACGGTCTCACATACAGATTGAAAAGGGTGGGACTCAGTGAAGACCCCTGTGGGACTCCCTGTTCTAGCGGGTAGGATGACGACTTACCGGGCGGGATCGCCACCTGGAATGACCTATCCGTAAGGAAGGAACGAAACCAGTGCAAGGCGAAGCCAGAAACGCCCACCTCCTCAAGACGCCGAATCAGAATCCCGTGCGAGACCGTGTCGAAGGCGGCACTAAGATCTAATAACAGTAGTGCCGCCGTCCGACCGGAATCCAGCACGGAACGCAGATGCTCGACCATCGAGAGAAGGGCCGTCTCCGTGCTATGACCCGCACGGAACCCGTTCTGGGTAGGGTCGAGAATGTTAAGCCTACCAAGATGGTCTGTAAGAGTGGCATTCACATGGGCCTCCGCTATTTTCGTGGGAGAAGGGAGATAGGGTGGTAGCTTTCAGTTTTAAGGGGGTTAAGATTCGCCTTCTTCAGAATTGGCGTGACTACTGCCTGCTTCCATCTAACGGGAACCACTCCAGAAGAGAGAGACAGGTTGATCAAGGACAGCACCGGGGTACGGCAAACCGGTGCCAGGGTCTTGAGTTGGGCCGGTTTCAGCGGGTCTGCCGGAGATCCAGACTTGATTTTGGCGCTGAGAAAGTCAAACACCTCTAGAGATAAGGGGGGTAAGATGGAAAGGCATTCCCCCTCACCTAAGGTGCAACCAACCTGCTCTAGCATCAGGGAACCCGTTGGGAAAGTGCGATAGATGGCTTGCACTTTTTCATGGAAGAAAGAGGCCAAACCCTCACAATGTGAGTCCGAGCATATTTCCACTGCAGTTGCTCTCTTCGCCATCAAGTCCTTTAATACTTTAAAAATAAGTTTTGATGGATTGGCAGAGTTCTGAAACTGTTGAGCATAAAAGGAAGCGCGAGTTTGACACACTGCCCTGTGATAAATCTTGACCTTGGCCAGATAACATATTTTCAGATCTGGGTCGTACGACTTCCTCCATAATCTTTCGGCCTGTCTACAGGCCCTCTTAAGAGATGCCAAAGAAGTGTCACACCAAGGGCTCGGCTCCCTCCGGTGACACTTGGACCAACACATAGGAATCAGAGAATCGAGGGCACCAGATATCCACTCACAGAAGGAGTCGTATCCACAATCGACCTCGGTGAGCGGACCTAAAGGAACCTTCTCGAGCTGATGGTAAAAATCCTCCAGTCTTAATTTGTTCCAGTGTCGTTTAAGAACAAGTCTATCCTGAGATAGAAAAGGAGAGTCAGACAAAGAGCATGCCGTTTTCACCAGCATGTGGTCTGTCCAGACCAACTGGGAGGAACTAAGAACTCTGAGTCCTTCTAGATTTGTGAAGAACGGGTCAAGAATATGCCCACCTTTATGTGTGGGGAAAGTAATCATCTGCGAGAGCTGTAAGGCCTCAAGATCCGCCAGAAAGCTCCTAATAGAGGGTAAAGAAGGGCAGTTCAAATGGAGATTAAGATCTCCCACAACATTAAAATTTGCGCATCCTAATGCCTCTATGCTAATATACTCAGGAAGAGCAGCCCTAAAAACAGAGTCACAGCCCGGAGGCCGGTAAATTAATAACCCAGAGAAGGTAAACTGGTGACTAAACGCTATTTTAAATAGGGCACCCTCACACCCCAAAAGTGCAGCAGCTTTCCACTCGCAGGGATAACACCGTTTGGTGGCCATCGCAATACCTCCACCTCTAGTCGTCCGATTTAAAGTGAAAATAGCATACTCTGGGGGAAAGGCTAGGTTGATTATCGAGGAGTCAGAGTCCTGGAGCCACGTTTCCGTCAGAAAAAGCACATCCGGCGAACCATCAATAAGAAGGTCGTAAACCTCCTGATGGTGCTTTACCACAGATCTGACGTTTAAGCTCCAGATACTCAGGTCCCGTTGTCCTATCCTCTTTATAACAGGCCCCAAGGAGCGTATAAGAGAGGGGGGTTCCAATGACCAAGCACCACACCTACAATGATATGGGCCACACAGCGGGACTACAGGCGAAAACTCGCAGCGTGTACATCGGTCCCAAAGGGCCAGTAGATCGGCCCTACTATAAGTTCTCAAAGGTATAGTCATGATGGCCAGGTCCAGAGTTCTGCCGCGAGCCGCTCTTCCTTAGCGCGGACGGGCGCAGACGGGCACGACTCAGGCACAGCGAAGGCACGCCCACTGCGCGTAACCGCTGCGCGTTGGAGGGAGCTTTAAATAGGCGTCCCTCCACTCAGCCGGAGCGCTAGACCGCTCGTCAGCAACACCCACCCAGAGTGACCACCACTCCAAGATGGCGCCCAAAGTGACCACCACTCCATGATGGCGCCCAAAGCCAATCCCACCCCAGAGACCGGACCCGCCAAAACAGCGGTGAAGGAACCGATTAGAGTGCAGGTGAGGGGGTTACAATAAATCCTATTAAAATCAGGGCAAAATACAACTAAGAAAAACACAAATAGTAAGGGTAGCTTTAAAAATGATAGCGCGGTATTGAGGCGCATAGCGCGATGCAAAGCGCGAGTACCTTCTCAGGGCAGTCCACAGGGCAGGTCGCCTTAAATAGGCGTCCCTCCACTCAGCCGGAGCGCTAGACCGCTCGTCAGCAACACCCACCCAGAGTGACCACAACTCCAAGATGGCGCCCAAAGTGACCACCACTCCAAGATGGCGCCCAAAGCCAATTTCACCCCAGAGACTGGACCCGCCAAAACAGCGGTGAAGGAACCGATTAGAGTGCAGGTGAGGGGGTTACAATAAATCCTATTAAAATCAGGGCAAAATACAACTAAGAAAAACACAAATAGTTATAAGGGTAGCTTTAAAAATGATAGCGCGGTATTGAGGCGCATAGCGCGATGCAAAGCGCGAGTACCTTCTCAGGGCAGTCCACAGGGCAGGTCGCCTTAAATAGGCGTCCCTCCACTCAGCCGGAGCGCTAGACCGCTCGTCAGCAACACCCACCCAGAGTGACCACCACTCCAAGATGGCGCCCAAAGTGACCACCACTCCAAGATGGCGCCCAAAGTGACCACCACTCCAAGATGGCGCCCAAAGCCAATCCCACCCCAAAGACCGGACCCGCCAAAACAGCGGTGAAGGAACCGATTAGAGTGCAGGTGAGGGGGTTACAATGAACAAGTTACTTACCTTCGGTAACGATGTATCTGTAAGAAACATTAGTTAGTTAGATTCCTCACCTTAGAATATCCCCAGGCGTCAGACTGGATCCGGAAGATTTTTCGTCAGCAATACCCCTTGCGCGTCGCTAGGCGTCGTCTGCGGCTCCGCGTCCGTCGTCGGCGTCGTGCGCCGGGATGACGTCGTCGGAGTACTTAGACGCCGCCCTCGCGCGCTGACGTCAGTTCTTGTACATAGCCTTCCGCGCCAGGAACGCAGAGCCATGCAAAGACCGACACTGGTGCCAAAAATAAAATCTAGGGGCCTGAAGGGACAACCTTAACCCTAGATGTCAGTTCGCAGAACGGGGAGGATGGGAGGGTCGGTGAGGAATCTAACTAACTAATGTTTCTTACAGATACATCGTTACCGAAGGTAAGTAACTTGTTCATCTGAAAGAAACACGTTAGTTAGATTCCTCACCTTAGAATAGATACCCAAGCAATACCATCCCCGGTGGTGGGTCTGCGAACCAAGATCACACCAGAAAGTCCTGGAGGACAGAACGGCCAAAGAAGCCATCCCTCCGGACTTGGCTGTCAAGGCAATAATGCCTGGCAAACGTGTGTAGCGAAGCCCACGTCGCCGCCTGACAGATGTCCTGCAAAGGGACTCCCCGTCCCAAGGCAGTAGTAGCCGCCGTGGCCCGAGTAGAATGGGCGCGCAGCCCAACAGGAGGGACCTTTTTAGCCAAGGAATAGCAAATTTTTATACACAAAACGACCCACCGAGAGATGGTTCGTTTGTGCACAGCTTTCCCCTTCTTAGCGCCCACGTACCCAACAAAAAGCTGGTCGTCCACCCGGAACTGTTTTGTGCGGTCCAGATAAAAGGAGAGCGCACGTTTTGGGTCCAGACGGTGGAGCCTCTCTTCCTCTTTGGAAGGATGCGGAGGCGGAAAGAAGGTGGGCAAGGTGACAGACTGCCCAAGGTGAAATGGAGTCACCACTTTAGGAAGAAAGGAGGGACGAGGCCGAAGGACAACCTTGTCCGGATGAACAGATAGAAAAGGAGGCTTTGAAGATAAATCCTGGAGCTCACTCACCCGTCTAGCCGAGGTGATGGCTACCAGAAAAGCAGTCTTTAGAGTTAGAAGACGAAGAGGGCAATTGTGAAGAGGCTCGAAGGGAGCGCACATCAGGAATGTCAATACCAGATTCAAGTCCCACTGAGGCATTACAAAAGGGACAGGAGGGAACATGTGTGTAATGCCTTTGAGAAAGCGTGTAACCACAGGGGACTTGAAAAGAGAAGGCTGATCAGGAAGCCGCAAGAAGGCGGAGATGGCAGCAAGATAACCTTTCAGGGTGCCCAGGGCAGAGCCCTGCCGGCCAGAGAAAGAAGGAAGAGGAGAACCTCAGAAAGAGGGGCGGAAAGGGGATCCACAGCCTTTGCTGTGCACCATGCCACAAATTTGTTCCACCGGCAGGCGTATACCGACTTTGTGGAGGGACGCCTGGCTGCCAGAATGATATCACAGACTTCAGGAGGCAAGTCAAATGGCATCAACTGCCGCCGCTCAATCTCCACGCATGGAGGTGGAGGCTGGACAGGTTCGGGTGGAGGACCGTCCCCTGCTGCTGCGACAGAAGATCCTCCCGAAGGGGCAGACGTATCGGGGGATCGGTCAACAGACTGAGTAGCTCGGGATACCAGTATCTTCGTGCCCAATCCGGAGCCACCAAGATGACTTGGGCCCGGTCGTGCCTGATCTTCTTCAGCACTCTGGGCAGAAGTGGTATAGGCGGAAAGGCGTACAACAGACCGCAACTCCACTCGTGACGAAAAGCGTCGCCGAGCGAGCGCCGCCTTGGAAATTCCAACGCGCAGAACTGCTGACATTGCGCGTTCTCGTCGGTGGCGAATAGATCTAACCAAGGCTCTCCCCACTGCTGAAAGAGACCTTGCGCCACTTCGGAGTTCAGACGCCATTCGTGATCCATCATGCACCGGCGGCTGAGTTCGTCTGCTCTGGCGTTCAGAGAGCCCGCCAGATGTTGAACCACTAGGGTGACGCCCTGGTGTTCCAGCCACGTCCAGAGGCGCAGAGCCTCCTGACAAAGGGTCCACGAACCCACCCCGCCCTGTTTGTTGCAATACCACATGGCGGTGGTGTTGTCCGTGAACACCTGCACGACACTTCCCCTGACAGAGGGAAGGAAGGCTTTCAGTGCAAGCCGGATCGCTCTCAACTCCAACAGGTTGATGTGGAGACGAGACTCCGCCGGAGACCAGAGGCCTCTGATCTCCGCCTCCCCCATATGGCCACCCCAACCCAGGAGGGACGCATCCGTCACTACGACATGCTCCGGTTGGGGAAGGGAGAGGCTCTTGCCCTTGACCCACTCGCGGTCCGTGAGCCACCACTGCAAGTCCTGTGCAGTGCCCTCCGAGATCAAGACATGGTCGGACAGGTTGGCGTGATGCTGGGCCCACTGAAACTTCAGGTCCCACTGCAGAGCCCGCATGCGCCGCCTGGCGTGATGCACTAGTAGGATGCAGGAGGCCATCAGCCCCAGAAGCCGCAACACTAGCCTGACCGAAACCCGGGATAGAGGCCGAAAGATGGGAATCAGGGCCTGTATATCCCGGACCCGCTGTTCCGGTGGATGGACCCGGAACTGCGCCGAATCGAGAACCGCTCCGATGAAGAGGAGCTTCTGAGAGGGACTCAGGTGTGACTTTGGCACGTTGATGGAAAACCCCAGCAAATGCAGGAGATCCGCCGTAGTCTGGAGGTGGGAGACGACTGCCTGGGGCGAGCCTGCCTTCAACAACCAGTCGTCGAGATAGGGGAGGACTGAAACCCCTGATCTGCGCAGATGAGCTGCGACCACCGCCAACACTTTCGTGAACACCCGAGGGGCACTGGTGAGGCCGAAGGGGAGCACGGTAACCTGAAAGTGCTCTTGGCCCACCGTGAACCGCAGGTAACGCCGGTGGGCCGGCAGGACGGGGATATGAAAATATGCGTCCTGCAAGTCCAACGCTACCATCCAGTCTCCGGGGTCTAGGGCAGCTAAAACCTGAGCCAACGTTAGCATCTTGAACCTGTCCTTTCGGAGGAAGGCATTGACGTTCCGGAGGTCCAAGATAGGGCGTAGGGCCCCTTTGCCCTTCTTGGGAACCAGAAAGTAGTGGGAATAACAACCACGACCTACTTCTGGGCTCGGAACGCGCTCGACGGCCCCCTTGGCCAAGAGAGCCGAAACTTCCTCGCGGAGAAGATTCAAATGATCCCCCGAGATACGGTGGTGCTGCGGTGGCATGGCTGGAGGGGTCGTCTCGAAGGGGAGGGAGTAGCCCCTTCGGACGATTTGCAGCACCCACCTGTCCGATGTTATGGACCGCCAGTGGAGCAGGTGATGGCGAACTCTGCCGCCCACTGGCGTGGTATGGGCCTGAAAGCTCGGACTAGGAGGGCTTTGAGGCGGATGCTGCCGGGGTGGAAGTGGGCTGACCACGTCGGCCTCCATTTCCGCCACGGCGGAAGCCACGTCCGCGACCGCGCGCAGGTTGGTTCTGCGGCTGGTGGCTTTGCGGACGTGAGGAGGCGCCCCTTCCTTGGCCACGAAAGGGGCGAAAAGCGGAGGTGTGCGCCCGCGGAGCCGAGAGGCCCAAGGACTTGGCCGTAGCCCGGGAGTCCTTAAAGCGGTTCAGCGCACTGTCCGCCTTCTCACCAAACAGGCGAGTGCCATCAAAGGGCATGTCCATGAGGGTGGTCTGGACATCCCCGGAAAATGACGTGGACCGCATCCAGGCGTGGCGGCGGAGCGCCACCGTGGTTGAAATCGCCCGACCCAGCGAGTCCGTGGTGTCAAGCCCACATCGTATGGCGTGCCGTGCTGCATCCCTCCCATCGGCCAAAGCCTGGGTAAGACGCGTCCGGACCTCCTCCGGGCACAGGGGCAGCACGTCCTCCACCGTATCCCACAGGGAATGGGAATAACGGTCCAAGAGACAGGCGGTATTTAAGGACCGCAGGCCCAAACTAAGGGACGAGAACAGTTTCTTGCCAAACTGCTCGAGTCTCTTGGAATCCCGGTCCGGCGGAGCGGTCGGGAAGGAGGATTGGGAGGTAGAGGCCTGGATAACCAGACTCTCGGGGGTGGGGTGTTGGGACAGGAAACTGGGGTCGCCCGGAGCAGGGCGGTGGCGCCTGGCAACGTTCCTATCCACAGGAGGAACTGTGGAGGGCTTGGACCAGGTGCCCTGCAGAACGTCAGTGAGGGCCTCGTTGAACGGCAGCAGAGGCTCAGTTGAGCTTGCTGAGGTTTGAAGCACCTCAGTGAGGATGTTAGTCCTCACAGCCACGGCAGGCAACTCGAGCCCAAGGGCCTCGGCCGCCTTGCGCAGCACCACAGAAAATGCTGCACCCTCCTCCGAAGCCACGGTCGGAGGAGAAGTGAATCCAGTGTCTGGCGAGGTGTCCAGCCCACTGGCCTCCCCCAGTTCATCTGCCCAGTCCTGAGAAAGCTGTGACTGAACAGCCAGAGGGTCCTCGAACCCCTCCCAGTCGCCCCCTTCTTCCGATTCCTGATAAACAGGAGGAATGATCGGAACCGGACTGTAGAGATGGTAGGACTCAAGCGGCGTCGGATGCGGCGTCGGTCGACGCCGCGCCGGCGCCGGGTCCGGATGAGGGCTAAACTGGGGTGTCGGCGTCAAAGGCGTCGGCGGCGCCGGTGACGGCGTCGGTGGTTCAGGCGTCGGCGCCGGTGGAGGAGTGACTAGGTCAACCGGCGTCGACTGGGGCCCAGGCATGGGCCCCGCGGGGACCTGCGGCGTCGAGACCGGAGTCGTCGACGGCGCCGGGGCCGGAGCCGCCGGCAGGCAAGATCGCCCAGTCGAGTCCGCGGGGCCCGAAGGCGCGCCAGCGGGCGTCGACGGCGGGGCCAGGCTCCTCATGGCCGAGAGGAAGGCACTGATCTCCGCCGGCGCCGCGTCAGTCCCAGGGACCGGAAGGTATGGGGGCGGACGCGGCACCTGCGGCTCCGCCGGAGCCGCGGGGGTGGAACCACCCTGACCCTCGGCCGAGTCGCGCGACCGGCGAGGGGAGTCCGAAGAGCGGTGTCGCCTCTTGGACTTCTTTGAGCGTTTGGACTTACCCGACGACTTGGAGCCGGACGATCGATGGCGTCGGCTAGGGCTCCGCGAGCGATCCTTGGACCTCCTCCTGGACCGGGATCGCGCACGACGCGGAGCCGAGTGGCGAAGCTCGAGAAGCTTGCGGGACCGCTCCCGCCTAGCCTTCGAAGTCAGGGCCTGGCAGTCGTTGCACGACTCCGCGTCGTGGTCGGGGCCTAAGCAGTAGAGGCACCGGCGGTGGTGATCGGTCACCGACATCAGTCGATGACAATCCTCGCAAGCCTTGAACCCAGGCATCCTACCGGCACCAGATGTCACAAGGATCAAAAATGATCAAAAAAGATTTAGTCAAAAAAGACTAAAAGGGGTAGCTCTCCCGGATCTGCGCTTACTGGCGCGGAAAAAAGAAGAACTGACGTCAGCGCGCGAGGGCGGCGTCTAAGTACTCCGACGACGTCATCCCGGCGCACGACGCCGACGACGGACGCGGAGCCGCAGACGACGCCTAGCGACGCGCAAGGGGTATTGCTGACGAAAAATCTTCCGGATCCAGTCTGACGCCTGGGGATATTCTAAGGTGAGGAATCTAACTAACGTGTTTCTTTCAGATAAATCCTATTAAAATCAGGGCAAAATACAACTAAGAAAAACACAAATAGTTATAAGGGTAGCTTTAAAAATGATAGCGCGGTATTGAGGCGCATAGCGCGATGCAAAGTGCGAGTACCTTCTCAGGGCAGTCCACAGGGCACGTCGCCTTAAATAGGCGTCCCTCCACTCAGCCGGAGCGCTAGACCGCTCGTCAGCAACACCCACCCAGAGTGACCACCACTCCAAGATGGCGCCCAAAGTGACCACCACTCCAAGATGGCGCCAAAGTGACCACTTTTTGTTTCTTACTGAAACTTGGTTTTCGTCTGACTCTCTTCCCGATGTCCTGGCTATTCTCCCCTCCTCCTATTATGCCCTCCGGTCGGATCGCCCTGATGGCAAGACGGGTGGCGGCGTGGCCATGATTGTTCGTTCCAGTTTACAGTTTCAGCTTCTCCCTCATTCTTCTATTTCTAACGTGGATTTTTTGGTTGCTCGTTCACTCAATCTCCCTGTCCCTCTCACGGTTGTCCTCATGTATCGCCCCCCTCAACATATGCCCCTGTTTGTTGCCACCCTACAGGAACTTCTCGCAACACTTGTGGTCAACAATTCTTCGGTTCTCCTGCTGGGTGATTTTAATTTTTGGCCAGGTGACCCTAAGGAGGATTTGTCTTCCAAGGATTTCTCGGCTACTCTTCAGTGCCTCAATTTTCATGCTCATGTCACTGGCCCGACCCATGCCCAGGGTCATACACTTGACCAGATTTGGTCTTTAAGTTGTACGCTTTTTCCTCCTAGCATTTCTCCCTGTACTTGGTCTGATCATTTTCTGATCTCCTTTTCCATCTCTCTTGGTGTCCCTGACAGACCCTCCTTACCTAAAAATCTTGTCGCTCGAAACTGGAATCGGGTTGACTTAAACTCTCTTTCTCTCTCTCTTGCTTCTTCTACTCCTGATCTTTCTGAACTCCCTCTGGATTCTCAAGCTGAAGCGCTCAACACCTGGCTGTCTTCCTCTTGTGATCAGGTTGCCCCGCTTAGGAAAACTAAGGCTGTTCGTCCCTATGACGCTCATAAGTGGTTTAATACCGAGCTTAAAGCTCTGAAATTGGACCTAAGACGCTCTGAGCGTCATTGGAGACGAAATTACTGCCCCGCTCTTCGGGTCCAATACAAACATCTTCTCTATGAATATAAGCAAGCCGTCCTTCTGGCCAAAACAAAATACTTTTCTGAGAAAGTGGCCCTCTCTGCTAACAAATCCAAGGAGATTTTCTCTTTGGTCAATGATCTGGCATTTTCGGCTCGTACCAATCCTACTCTCATTCCCTCTCAAGATCTCTGCTCTTCTCTCAATGATTTCTTCATTGAAAAGATCGTCAAGATCAAAGCCAATATTCCCCTGCTTCCTCCCCCTCTCCCCACTCCTTCTCTGTCGGCTCTTTCTTCTTCTTTCGACTCTTTCCCCCCTATTTCTGTAGACACATTTCTCACTTTGCTTACCAAGATCAAGTCAGGCTCTCCAGCTGACTGTGCTCCGGCCAGGATTTTAAGAGCTTTATTTACTAGTTGTCCTTCTCCCCCTCTTTCTTTTCTCAATGCCTCTCTTGCCCTGGGCTTAGTCCCGTCATTCTTTAAATCTGCTATTGTTTTGCCTATTCTAAAAAAACCTGGCCTTGACCCTTCACTCCCTTCTAATTTTAGGCCTATTTCTCTTCTTCCCTATCTTGGCAAGATTTTAGAAAGTTATGTTACCTCTTGCCTTTCTGCTCATATTGAGGAGAACCATGTCCTGGCCTCACATCAGGCAGGCTTCCGTCGAGGCCACTCCACTGAGTCAGTGGTTCTTGCAGTCCTCGATGAGCTGAAATCTAAAGCTGATTCTTCTCTTCCTCAAGCCTTGGTTCTCCTTGATTTGTCCGCTGCGTTTGACACGGTTGATCATTCCATCCTTCTTGACCGTGTCAGCGCGGCAGGCATTCAGGGCCTTGCATTCTCCTGGCTTGCCTCCTTTCTTTCTGGCCGCTCTCAGGCAGTTCATTTATCTGGTTTCTCTGCCCCTTCCCGCTCGGTTGCCTGTGGTGTTCCCCAAGGTTCCTCTCTTTCCCCTCTGCTCTTTAATCTTTACATCTATCCTCTTATTTCTGCTCTTCTTGCTCTGGGGGTCTCCGTGTATAATTACGCCGATGACCTCCAGCTTGTCTTTGATCTTTCCTCTCCATCTCTGTCTCTCTCAAAATTTCGCTCTACTCTGGTCTTTATCTCGGATTGGATGAGCTCTAACCATCTTAAGCTCAACCCGGACAAGACCGAGTTGGTCTTGACGGGCGGCCCATCCAGTCCTTGGTCTTCCGCTTTTTGGCCCCCCTCCTTTGGCTCCCTCCCTACTCCGGTTTCTTCTGTCAGAACTTTGGGTATTCAGGTCAGTCATGATGTCCATGCATGCACAAATTAGTTCTGTTGTTTCTTCCTGCTTTCTATCCCTCCGGCTTATTCGAAAGATTTCCCGTTTCTTTTCCTCAGATGCACTTAAAATCATCATTATGGCTCTGATTACCTCCCGTCTCGATTACGGGAATAGCTTGTACGTGGGCATTCCAGCCTACGAAACTCGACGTCTGCAAGCTATTCAGAACCAGGCCGCTCGTCTCATTTTTCACCTTTCTAAAACTCATCACATCACTCCCGTGCTCAAGTCTCTTCATTGGCTCCCTGTTTTTCAGCGTTCTCTCTTTAAAATGGGTTGTCTTGTTTTTTTGGCTCTTGCCCGTTCAGCTCCTGCATTCATATGTTCCCTTATTTCTTCTCATATTCCTGCCCGCACTCTCCGCTCTTCTACTTTGGCCCTTCTCAATGTCCCCCGCTTCCGTAAATCCAGAACTGGAGGCACACGCTTTTCAGTTCTGGCCCCCCGCTTCTGGAATAGTCTTCCCCTTTCCATGCGATCCATCCCCATTTACTCCCATTTTCGTAAAGCCTTGAAAACTTTTCTGTTCTCCCAGGCGTACTCTTGCTAATCCCTTTGGGCTGCCTCAGTGATAGTTGGTCTCAACACCAGCGCCAGGAAGCCGCTTGGCCACAGTGCGCTTAATCAAATATTTTCTTCATTCATTCATTCATTCATTCACTCCAAGATGGCGCCCAAAGCCAATCCCACCCCAGAGACGGACCCGCCAAAACAGCGGTGAAGGAACCGATTAGAGTGCAGGTGAGGGGGTTACAATAAATCCTATTAAAATCAGGGCAAAATACAACTAAGAAAAACACAAATAGTTATAAGGGTAGCTTTAAAAATGATAGCGCGGTATTGAGGCGCATAGCGCGATGCAAAGCGCGAGTACCTTCTCAGTTGAAAGTACTAGAACTGTACTTTGATCGCCCCTTGCTGGTTGGAAGAACAAACTATTTGTGTTGATTGGCCTGATCAAACCACAGCATGTGGCCAGTCCTGAACAGTAGCCATGAGGGCTCCATGGTAGTTACCTGCCTCCTCTCACTACCATACAGGAAATCCCTTTACAATCACTAAACAGCAAAGAGATTTCTGTTCCACAGCACAGAGATTTCTGTTCCACAGCGGGGGATATCGGACACTGACATTTTGCTACTTCCAGTTACATCTATCCACACCATACAAACACAGTATGCAAATTCACAATTTCAACATCACACTCCAATAACTATGTTTATTTTAGTCCACCATTGGAGTGAACTATCAGTTCTACACAGCCCGTGAGGTCCCTGATTTTCCACAGACTGCCTCCGGCGATTTTGCAGACACTGATGACTTGTCGGCTGATTCGTCAGAACCACCATTGCATGGAACTCGTGCATTTATAATTTGGCTCAAAAGGACTTCTTTTGTTCCACCCTGGATTTCCATTTCATCGCTTTTCGTTTTCATTTAGAATGGTTTTGTAACAGTATTATTTTTCCTTTTAAACACACTCTACATCCCAGAACACTCTGCTGTTGACCTGGTAGCCGAGGTGTTGAAGCCTCATTCTTCATCACACAAAGTGCAAAGAGACCTGTTCCTTGTGAACCTTTCAGCAGTTTCGGTAATAGATGGAATTGTTTGGGGTAAAGTACCATGTATTGTTTTTGGTCCCAGAGCGACTTTGCAAATACCGTGAACCATGAATTCAAAATATCGCTTAATGGTAGCATCTCTGACGATTGGGATATTATTACTGTAAGACCCACGCTCTCTGAGCTGGCACATTATACTGTATTTGAGGGTGAAGATATGTGTAATGGAACATCTAATTATTATGAAATGTTTTGCTGCCATCACAATGCGCACTAATACTTACACAGAGCTAGTACTCCACATACAGTATTTAATTATACAAGATGGGAACATTGCCTTACACTACCTTTGGATAGCTCAAAAAAATAATCAAAGAAGTTTGCACATGTTTCTAGCAATAACCCCAAAGACTCAGAGTCTTATTATTATAAACCTCTCCATTCCCCAACCAAGAAAAATATGCTGACCGAAACAAAATAAATTTATTCAGCCCCCATTATTTCTCAGTTGTCGATACAATGGTTTAACTTTTGGAATGATGATTTTGATTTAAAATCTGTCTGGGGAAGAAAGACTGGCAAGTGCAAAGTAATGAGGCTTTGTTTAGAGTGTGTCTAATCTCAAGACAAATGATTTTCCTAAACAAAACTGTACAACAAACATATTGCCTAAGCTTAGCCAAGACAAATGATCTGAATACACCAAACATTCCCACGTTTGCACGTTTTGAAAATTGGCAACGATTCACAAACTACACAGAGGAAAAGCTCAAGAGTATGCTAAGGAATGGTACACACAAATGTTCCCCAAAGGGCTGACTGGTGTGGCCATTAGATACTAATGGTTGTCATGCAAGTTTTTTGAACAACACAAAGGGTTTTAGAATAAACAGGCCAGACCCATATTACGTACAGACACAACATTAGGGGGTGGTAACAACGTACAGTTTGGGAAAGGTATGACTTCAATGGTTACGACATTCCACATTAGACTAGGTGCAAGAACACTTGTCTCTCATTTCAGAGGATTTTTTGTTAGGTCTAAGAAAGCCACGTCATAAACGCTCTTTGTATGCTGTGTCAACAAATTGTGGTAGTGTCACAGTAGGAAGCTGCTGAGCTGATACGTGACGTTGACAGAGTGAATTTAGAAAAGGCTCTAGTAGTA
Source organism: Triturus cristatus (assembly GCF_964204655.1). Lineage (NCBI taxonomy): Eukaryota > Metazoa > Chordata > Amphibia > Caudata > Salamandridae > Triturus > Triturus cristatus. Next base: position 29,501,301 of record NC_140595.1, read on the forward strand.
GTCGACAATGGTATGACTACTTTATCCTCTGAGTAACATTGTGTAGTCGGCTATTGACATCATGCAGAGTGACATGGAGCTATTACAAAATGGACAAAGTCAGCTTAGATCTACTATGCTATTAAACTAGACTTTACAACTCTGATGAATGGTCATATGCCATGGAAGCAATTTGAATGTAACTGACTTATTTCTGCCATACAATTTAACACAAGAGCAGAAAATAATGGCAAAGAAGGACGCGACATACACAATGTTAAAAATAGAACATCTACAGAAATTACCATTCCCAATGGCAGAAATACCATCAGCCAATTGGATAATAAATGGATTTATTTCTCTGCCAATTTCAACATTTCACTTTAGGTCCTGTTTAAAACACTTTCATGTGGGAAGGTTTGAAGAATTGGGGAGAGATTTGTACACAAGACATGGGCCCTACCTTTCAATTACAGGTGTAGGAATGGAGACACTTAGGTTTTTCTTAGAGGTACAGACTGTGAGAATATTTTCGGCCATTCTTTAGTTTGTAAGGAGGTTACACTTCATCGAGCATGTAATGCGTCCAAGGTAAACTTAGCTTGTTACCTGAAGGGTTCCCCAGCTATTGTAATTCATCCAACATTCAGATTACTTTCCAATGGGAGTACCCTGATGTTGAATGACCAAGGTTGCTGTGGGATGAAACTGAGAGTGCCCTATGTGGTGACGGTTTCCAGGGTCGTGACCGGTTGTACAAATGTGCTTTTTCTATCGGCTCGTATAGTTAGAGGGTGATGGGTTGGCCTTCAATTCCTATTTTTAATGCATCCTTTGATAGTCTGAGCAGACTTGTTTCCTTCTGAAATTTGTTGTTTCAGAAGTAAGTTTCTTAACATCTGCAAAAGAACCATACCATCTGCAAGTTGCAAGGTCTTCTTCTGAAATAGAATCGCTACTACGTACTAACCTCCCACAACACTTCGGTAAACTGGTGCTCTGCATATTTAACGCTTCAAATACTGCGGGATTAGTACATTTTTTCAAAGCGATTAGGCCTGGGTTTGTTTGCACTTTCCATACTGTCTTCGGCGTAATTCCATCTTTCATGTACTCCCTGGTTTCCAAGGTCTTTGGAGGCATACCACTTACTCCATTTCTGATTGTTGGGATCCTGATTCTATTTTTGCTGCTCTACAATGGATGTTCTGCCATGCGACCAAATGGGAATGGCAGTAGCACGTGTGCTAATGTGTCGTAAATGCATTATGAAGTTTTTTTTCCACGCCCTTACTTCAGGAACTGAATGACAAAATATATTTCTCCTTTCGACCTGTAAGGTTACATTGTGTACAGTCTATGTTCCACTGTTTGTTGTACACTTCAGAGTGTGCCTTGGATATACGCCTCGGAGTGCAATTGGTTCAATCTACGGATGTGGAATTGCTGATGGGTCCATTAAGAATCTATTTGAAGAGTTGTCCTGTGCACTTGCTGCAAAATGCATATTATGAACCTTCTCTGGGTGCCTCGGCACCTGGATTTTCGGATCCTGGCTGATCTTCTGAGGATGCACTAATGGCTGTCACACCTTCAGCGTCTGCTGATTGAGGTGGATACGACTGTGTTTGTTCTTTGGGACTTGTGATTGGAGTGCCAATGGAAACCTCATCTGCGGAAGCTGGAAACAACATTGCTTCAACTGACTCTTGGAACATTTACACATTTATTCAGTTTTGACAACTTTAAAATCGGCAACTTTTTAATAGAAAAATGTATTTTTTATTATGCAGATATTAACTGTGCATTTTTTAAATTGGCCATAAAGCAATTTGACTTTCTGTATGCTTTGTCATTATAGTGAAAATGTTTTTTAGACTTTTAGGTTTTATAAACAATTTAAACTTTGATTATAGTACATTTTTAGGTTTAATATGAAGTTTTTCTGTCATCCTACATACAAGGAGTGGGTATTGTAAGGTTAATGGGCTAGCTGCACAAACACTTTTAAAGCTGACAGCTTTTTAACAGTTATTTTTAGCACACACTTGCTTACAAATACATTTCTTTGTAGGCACATTTTCATACCGTAGAAAATTCTGTCCAAGGACTGGGTACACTGCGCAAACTAGCCTTGATTGTTGTTGTCTGTTTGGCGACAGCTCTGCGTAGGTAGAATCAACAACACCAACCGGACTAGAGTTCAGGCACAGAATAAATGGGTCCAGTTTTATTAAATAAACTGCACCAAGCCTTTGATCGGCAGAGGAGCATTTCGATGGATTGTCACGGTCTCCCCATGCCTGGATTCTAGCCCAGCTGAATCGAATCACAATCCTGAGAGGGACGGTGGCGTGCTCTACACCAAGACTGGCTACGAGAGGACACACGCATATGCAGGTAAATGGGACATTAGACCACTTCAAGGTCTTTGGCAGAATCACATCCACCCTATGCTCACTAGGATAGGAAGTACTAGGTAGGAGTACAATGATATGTATTTGTATAATCAATGCAACAATTATAATGGTTGAATTATTAATCTTCTTCACAATTTTTGTAATGTTGGTTACTGTGCATTGTTTCCTTCTACTAATAATTGCAACTCGCGTATTTTATACAAGAATCCAATTGCTTCAATTAATGTTTTAAATGCCAATCTGTGTATTTCTTGTGTCTCCCTTTGGGCAAGCTGAGTTGACAATGAAAGGGCAGATTGGGGTGCACGATTTCCTTGGGTGAACTAAGGTTGTCATGTTCTGAGGTTGCAGACACCATCAAATTGCCTGTAAGGTTTGAGGGACCAGATGGTGCACTGTGAGTTAGCCAGGAACTAGGTCAATATATTCTGATGGTATGAGAGGACTCAGTCGCCATAGTTTTTCTGCTTATGATGCCCAAACGCACAGTCCTACTGAATTAGTTGGAACCATACGACAGTTTATTTTCACAAATACAGCCAGAAGGAACCAATGTCATGAATTGACCTATATCTTAGTACTGGCATGCAAGGCATTTATTTTTTAGAAAATAGACAGGCTATTTTGAAGCTTTGTGACTGGATGGCAGCTGACAAGAAGGAGGGGCCTGGAGACCCTGAAACATACCACTGCTTGTCACAAATACTATGAACAATGTATCATGATCTAAAGAGCATGCCCTTCCAACTTATCCTTCTATAAATTAATTTGTAGTAACTAATTTCAAATCATATACGATTTTCATGAATTTAAATGACTGACAGTAAAATGGTAGTGTTGCTGCTTCTGTAATTAAATTATTGTATTTCACAGAATACAAGTTTTAAAATTAAACTTTGAGTTAAAATACATTGATGAAGAAGTGGCCGTATCTAGTTATTCACAATTGCTATAGCTTCTTGAAAAATACATCTTGTGTTCTTCATGCCAGAGCCACAGAGACAAAATATGTGTTTGCAAACTTGGAATGAAAAGAATAAATCTGAGCCCTTACACAAAGCATGTCAGGGTAATACTTTATACAACACAATGTCTGGAACGAACGGTAATCCAGGGTGGATGCAGGCAAGGACACCATACTTACAAATGAAAGGATACGATGTCAATCTTGAGCCTGAAATGCTAGGGAATTTTGTGCTGAAAGATGTTGGGTGTGGACATCTTCATTAATCTGAAATGGAGGATGTTTTGTGCTGCAAGATGTCATAGATGGCCCTCTATCGCGAGTCTGGCATGGAGAGTGTGCTGCAAGATGTTGTGTATGGACTTCTCTCTCTCATGATTCTAACAAGGAGGATGTTTTATGTTGTAAGAGGTTGGGTATGGACCTCTTTAATGAGTCTAAGGAGGAAGATCTTTGTGTTGCAAGTTGTTGGGGATGAACCTCTATTATGAGTCTCACATGGAGGATTCTTTGTGCTACAAGCTGGAGGGTACGTAAGTAATAAGCTTGATATGCTAGAATATTTTATGATGCAAGATGCTGGCTGTCTGTCATGAGGCTGGGCCTTTTCAGATAATGCTTAACACTTTAAGATTTGATTGATCTGAATGAATCACATGACAATTTGGATAATGTTCTGTACTTTAAGGTGGTGAAATGAGCATCAGTCTGGAGTCAGGACAAGACGGATCATGCATTATAACGTAAGAGAAGAAAAATAGACAAATAAATGTAAGTGCATATAAATAATCAAATTATATTTCTGATATATAAGATCTGGGTGAGTTTGTACACCTTTGTGCATACATAGTTAAATTAACATACTGAAGTTTTTAAATGTATAAAGGAAGTATAAGCGCATATACATAATAACATGATATTTGTGCATATCTTGTTAAATACACTAACTGAACTTGCATTGTGTGAGTTAAAGGGAGCTTGTCTACCCAATCCTATTAACACTTTGAGGCGTAGTTTTGTGAAACATCAGATTACATTTTGTATTGTAAATTGACCGCTAGGAGCTCGAGCCATGCATCAGAGCATGCTGGGATAATCTTTTGCGCTTCATGCTAAGAATGAAGCTTAAGCTCAACTTGGACATGAGTGGATATATTCTGGTTACTGCTTGATGTCAGGAAGAAACCACAGTCCTGATTAGGGCATGCTTGATTAAGTTTACTAAAATAGTATGCTGAGAGTAAACCTGAGTCAGGACATGCTACGATAATGATATATTTCCAACTACAAAATGCTGAGAATAAATCTAAGTTAAGACATGATGTAGGATAGTGTTCTGTACTACAAGGTGTCTTGAATAGGCAACATACCGGATATGGACGTTAGGATGATGAGACAAACCACATTGTACTGGAAGGTGATGAGAATGTCCCAGTCCTGAGTCGAAAATTGTTAGAGTAATATTTTGTGCTCTAAAAAATAGAAGTGAGCACTTCTCCTTAGTGGAGGCATGCTTGGATAGTGTTTTGTAGTGCAGGATGTCAGAAATGGTCACCAATGGTTAAATGGGCCATGAAAGGATGATATCTTTCATTGCACGATGAAGGGAATTAACATTTTTGGCATTGAGATAAACAACAATTCCATTAGCCTTCTATGGTACTAGTAATGGTTCTTAGCTCTTGAGACTGCTTGTTTGTTTGTGCATTTGGACCATTCCTTTCAGGACGTCACAAATAATTACAGGATATAAGAAATATATCAAAAACAAAGACGAGGCAGACAAGTCGTGCAAATACTAAGACAACACATTAAGACACCACAGAAAGATGAAGCTTGCAGGAGCGCACAGGCCATGCTGAACAGGAAGCAGACACACCCTCGAGTGTCAAAGCAAAACGGCAGTCTGCAGCAGCCTTGAGAAAGAAAGCAATGTTGCACGGCAGCAAATATCCAAGGAGGTATACCCCACCATGGAAACTCAAAGAGGCCAGCGACATCAATGTTCATTCCTAAAAAAACACACACAAGATCTGGTCAGAATATCTGCAGTTTTGGATAGAGATCAGTACTGGCTGACAGCTGCATCAGCAAAGGCTCCTCAACAGTAGGATTTAAAGTGAAGAACCACAAAAAAGCCCGATGGAGAAGAGGTAAAACCACATGCCCGTTAATCTTTGTAAGATCATGTTAATCACCACGGTAGGAAAAGTCTGAATGCCTATAAATGAAGAATTGCAGAGAGAGATGCAATCTGAAATCCAATAATTCTCGTATTCTTCATATGGCCCTCAATGGAGTCTGCATGATAAAAACAATATTTCAACTGTTCTGGTGAAATGCCCTTAGTAAAGTTAACTAAAATCCTTTACACAGGTAAAGTAGCCAGGAAACAACACTGAATGAAAAGGAAGTGATCTTGACACCACTTTCCGAGGAAGAAATGCAGAGGACATGATGTAGGAGAGAAGACGGAAAGCGCCACAGCTTGGTTCTGGTGAACGCTTGATATGATTTTTAGAACAAGTTTGATAAGAACAGTTGGGAAAGAAGACAGAAAACATCACTGGTTAGCTCAGATGGAGATGTAAACCCTTACCCATAAGAAATACAAAGTGTCATATTTGGGAACAGGAGACAGAACACTTTACCAATCGGTTTACTTTGCTCTTAGATACCACACTTAGAAGAAATTCAGAGTTTGAGATTGGTTATGGCACACCGAAGCACCACCATTAGAATAGATGAAAGTTTGCACCACCTTTGAAGAAATTTTAAGTATAAGATACTATAAAGAAGACAGGAAATATAACTGAGTGTTTTAGGCAAAGTTTGAAATTAAAGAGCCAACAAACCTGGCACTGACAAAAATATTATCATAATTCATGTTAAAAAGCAAAAATCACCCCGCTAAAAAGACCTGCATTACAATCGCCCAAACAATAAAACATTACTTTTGGAAGTAATAATTGCATTTGTAGGCATTTTAAACTGACAACGGGCAAACATTAGAATAAGAGCTCTGACATGGAAAATACACATTCGGTACTTCTTAACCCCTTCCCTGCTCATGACGGAACCGTTCCGTCATGAGCCACGGTTGCCGTGTGCTCATGACGGAACGGTTCCGTCATGACAATCCTGTCGGCGGCCGCTCCGCCTGCGCGGCGCTGTTTCCCCGCCTGTGCGGGGCGACAACGCAAATGGGCGGAGTCATGACGGAACCGTTCCGTCATGAGCACAGCTCAACTGTGGCTCATGACGGAGCGGCTCCGTCATGAGCACAGGCCCGCCGCGCTGCCCCCCTGCCCCCCCCAGCGCTGCTTTTAACAAACAAATGATGGACGGAATGCTGACAATGCAGACATTCTCCCCCAGTCAAGAGATCTGGGTTAAATCCATCGTTCTTTTGCCCACTACGCCACCCCAGTTTAGACATGGCCATATGCAAATCAGTCTTGACCCTGTGCCTCATGGGAACAGTCCAGCCCGAACTGCCAAGCCATGTCTTCCCTGGACCGGAATCAAGCATCCTAGGACCGGTTTCTGGCTATCAGCCGTCATCAGCCAGGATAGCTTGACTCCAGTGGCGTAGTGAGCACGGGTCCCACGTCTGGGAATACCCATCCCACTTAGGGCGAAAAGCGTTACAACAAACAAATGATGGACGGAATGCTGACAATGCAGACATTCTCCCCCAGTCAAGAGATCTGGGTTAAATCCATCGTTCTTTTGCCCACTACGCCACCCCAGTTTAGACATGGCCATATGCAAATCAGTCTTGACCCTGTGCCTCATGGGAACAGTCCAGCCCGAACTGCCAAGCCATGTCTTCCCTGGACCGGAATCAAGCATCCTAGGACCGGTTTCTGGCTATCAGCCGTCATCAGCCAGGATAGCTTGACTCCAGTGGCGTAGTGAGCACGGGTCCCACGTCTGGGAATACCCATCCCACTTAGGGCGAAAAGCGTTACAACAAACAAATGATGGACGGAATGCTGACAATGCAGACATTCTCCCCCAGTCAAGAGATCTGGGTTAAATCCATCGTTCTTTTGCCCACTACGCCACCCCAGTTTAGACATGGCCATATGCAAATCAGTCTTGACCCTGTGCCTCATGGGAACAGTCCAGCCCGAACTGCCAAGCCATGTCTTCCCTGGACCGGAATCAAGCATCCTAGGACCGGTTTCTGGCTATCAGCCGTCATCAGCCAGGATAGCTTGACTCCAGTGGCGTAGTGAGCACGGGTCCCACGTCTGGGAATACCCATCCCACTTAGGGCGAAAAGCGTTACAATAAACAAATGATGGACGGAATGCTGACAATGCAGACATTCTCCCCCAGTCAAGAGATCTGGGTTAAATCCATCGTTCTTTTGCCCACTACGCCACCCCAGTTTAGACATGGCCATATGCAAATCAGTCTTGACCCTGTGCCTCATGGGAACAGTCCAGCCCGAACTGCCAAGCCATGTCTTCCCTGGACCGGAATCAAGCATCCTAGGACCGGTTTCTGGCTATCAGCCGTCATCAGCCAGGATAGCTTGACTCCAGTGGCGTAGTGAGCACGGGTCCCACGTCTGGGAATACCCATCCCACTTAGGGCGAAAAGCGTTACAACAAACAAATGATGGACGGAATGCTGACAATGCAGACATTCTCCCCCAGTCAAGAGATCTGGGTTAAATCCATCGTTCTTTTGCCCACTACGCCACCCCAGTTTAGACATGGCCATATGCAAATCAGTCTTGACCCTGTGCCTCATGGGAACAGTCCAGCCCGAACTGCCAAGCCATGTCTTCCCTGGACCGGAATCAAGCATCCTAGGACCGGTTTCTGGCTATCAGCCGTCATCAGCCAGGATAGCTTGACTCCAGTGGCGTAGTGAGCACGGGTCCCACGTCTGGGAATACCCATCCCACTTAGGGCGAAAAGCGTTACAACAAACAAATGATGGACGGAATGCTGACAATGCAGACATTCTCCCCCAGTCAAGAGATCTGGGTTAAATCCATCGTTCTTTTGCCCACTACGCCACCCCAGTTTAGACATGGCCATATGCAAATCAGTCTTGACCCTGTGCCTCATGGGAACAGTCCAGCCCGAACTGCCAAGCCATGTCTTCCCTGGACCGGAATCAAGCATCCTAGGACCGGTTTCTGGCTATCAGCCGTCATCAGCCAGGATAGCTTGACTCCAGTGGCGTAGTGAGCACGGGTCCCACGTCTGGGAATACCCATCCCACTTAGGGCGAAAAGCGTTACAACAAACAAATGATGGACGGAATGCTGACAATGCAGACATTCTCCCCCAGTCAAGAGATCTGGGTTAAATCCATCGTTCTTTTGCCCACTACGCCACCCCAGTTTAGACATGGCCATATGCAAATCAGTCTTGACCCTGTGCCTCATGGGAACAGTCCAGCCCGAACTGCCAAGCCATGTCTTCCCTGGACCGGAATCAAGCATCCTAGGACCGGTTTCTGGCTATCAGCCGTCATCAGCCAGGATAGCTTGACTCCAGTGGCGTAGTGAGCACGGGTCCCACGTCTGGGAATACCCATCCCACTTAGGGCGAAAAGCGTTACAACAAACAAATGATGGACGGAATTCTGACAATGCAGACATTCTCCCCCAGTCAAGAGATCTGGGTTAAATCCATCGTTCTTTTGCCCACTACGCCACCCCAGTTTAGACATGGCCATATGCAAATCAGTCTTGACCCTGTGCCTCATGGGAACAGTCCAGCCCGAACTGCCAAGCCATGTCTTCCCTGGACCGGAATCAAGCATCCTAGGACCGGTTTCTGGCTATCAGCCGTCATCAGCCAGGATAGCTTGACTCCAGTGGCGTAGTGAGCACGGGTCCCACGTCTGGGAATACCCATCCCACTTAGGGCGAAAAGCGTTACAACAAACAAATGATGGACGGAATGCTGACAATGCAGACATTCTCCCCCAGTCAAGAGATCTGGGTTAAATCCATCGTTCTTTTGCCCACTACGCCACCCCAGTTTAGACATGGCCATATGCAAATCAGTCTTGACCCTGTGCCTCATGGGAACAGTCCAGCCCGAACTGCCAAGCCATGTCTTCCCTGGACCGGAATCAAGCATCCTAGGACCGGTTTCTGGCTATCAGCCGTCATCAGCCAGGATAGCTTGACTCCAGTGGCGTAGTGAGCACGGGTCCCACGTCTGGGAATACCCATCCCACTTAGGGCGAAAAGCGTTACAACAAACAAATGATGGACGGAATGCTGACAATGCAGACATTCTCCCCCAGTCAAGAGATCTGGGTTAAATCCATCGTTCTTTTGCCCACTACGCCACCCCAGTTTAGACATGGCCATATGCAAATCAGTCTTGACCCTGTGCCTCATGGGAACAGTCCAGCCCGAACTGCCAAGCCATGTCTTCCCTGGACCGGAATCAAGCATCCTAGGACCGGTTTCTGGCTATCAGCCGTCATCAGCCAGGATAGCTTGACTCCAGTGGCGTAGTGAGCACGGGTCCCACGTCTGGGAATACCCATCCCACTTAGGGCGAAAAGCGTTACAACAAACAAATGATGGACGGAATGCTGACAATGCAGACATTCTCCCCCAGTCAAGAGATCTGGGTTAAATCCATCGTTCTTTTGCCCACTACGCCACCCCAGTTTAGACATGGCCATATGCAAATCAGTCTTGACCCTGTGCCTCATGGGAACAGTCCAGCCCGAACTGCCAAGCCATGTCTTCCCTGGACCGGAATCAAGCATCCTAGGACCGGTTTCTGGCTATCAGCCGTCATCAGCCAGGATAGCTTGACTCCAGTGGCGTAGTGAGCACGGGTCCCACGTCTGGGAATACCCATCCCACTTATCTCTTGACTGGGGGAGAATGTCTGCATTGTCAGCATTCCGTCCATCATTTGTTTGTTGTAACGCTTTTCGCCCTAAGTGGGATGGGTATTCCCAGACGTGGGACCCGTGCTCACTACGCCACTGGAGTCAAGCTATCCTGGCTGATGACGGCTGATAGCCAGAAACCGGTCCTAGGATGCTTGATTCCAGTCCAGGGAAGACATGGCTTGGCAGTTCGGGCTGGACTGTTCCCATGAGGCACAGGGTCAAGACTGATTTGCATATGGCCATGTCTGAACTGGGGTGGCGTAGTGGGCAAAAGAACGATGGATTTAACTCAGATCTCTTGACTGGGGGAGAATGTCTGCATTGTCAGCATTCCGTCCATCATTTGTTTGTTGTAACGCTTTTCGCCCTAAGTGGGATGGGTATTCCCAGACGTGGGACCCGTGCTCACTACGCCACTGGAGTCAAGCTATCCTGGCTGATGACGGCTGATAGCCAGAAACCGGTCCTAGGATGCTTGATTCCAGTCCAGGGAAGACATGGCTTGGCAGTTCGGGCTGGACTGTTCCCATGAGGCACAGGGTCAAGACTGATTTGCATATGGCCATGTCTGAACTGGGGTGGCGTAGTGGGCAAAAGAACGATGGATTTAACTCAGATCTCTTGACTGGGGGAGAATGTCTGCATTGTCAGCATTCCGTCCATCATTTGTTTGTTGTAACGCTTTTCGCCCTAAGTGGGATGGGTATTCCCAGACGTGGGACCCGTGCTCACTACGCCACTGGAGTCAAGCTATCCTGGCTGATGACGGCTGATAGCCAGAAACCGGTCCTAGGATGCTTGATTCCAGTCCAGGGAAGACATGGCTTGGCAGTTCGGGCTGGACTGTTCCCATGAGGCACAGGGTCAAGACTGATTTGCATATGGCCATGTCTGAACTGGGGTGGCGTAGTGGGCAAAAGAACGATGGATTTAACTCAGATCTCTTGACTGGGGGAGAATGTCTGCATTGTCAGCATTCCGTCCATCATTTGTTTGTTGTAACGCTTTTCGCCCTAAGTGGGATGGGTATTCCCAGACGTGGGACCCGTGCTCACTACGCCACTGGAGTCAAGCTATCCTGGCTGATGACGGCTGATAGCCAGAAACCGGTCCTAGGATGCTTGATTCCAGTCCAGGGAAGACATGGCTTGGCAGTTCGGGCTGGACTGTTCCCATGAGGCACAGGGTCAAGACTGATTTGCATATGGCCATGTCTGAACTGGGGTGGCGTAGTGGGCAAAAGAACGATGGATTTAACTCAGATCTCTTGACTGGGGGAGAATGTCTGCATTGTCAGCATTCCGTCCATCATTTGTTTGTTGTAACGCTTTTCGCCCTAAGTGGGATGGGTATTCCCAGACGTGGGACCCGTGCTCACTACGCCACTGGAGTCAAGCTATCCTGGCTGATGACGGCTGATAGCCAGAAACCGGTCCTAGGATGCTTGATTCCAGTCCAGGGAAGACATGGCTTGGCAGTTCGGGCTGGACTGTTCCCATGAGGCACAGGGTCAAGACTGATTTGCATATGGCCATGTCTGAACTGGGGTGGCGTAGTGGGCAAAAGAACGATGGATTTAACTCAGATCTCTTGACTGGGGGAGAATGTCTGCATTGTCAGCATTCCGTCCATCATTTGTTTGTTGTAACGCTTTTCGCCCTAAGTGGGATGGGTATTCCCAGACGTGGGACCCGTGCTCACTACGCCACTGGAGTCAAGCTATCCTGGCTGATGACGGCTGATAGCCAGAAACCGGTCCTAGGATGCTTGATTCCAGTCCAGGGAAGACATGGCTTGGCAGTTCGGGCTGGACTGTTCCCATGAGGCACAGGGTCAAGACTGATTTGCATATGGCCATGTCTGAACTGGGGTGGCGTAGTGGGCAAAAGAACGATGGATTTAACTCAGATCTCTTGACTGGGGGAGAATGTCTGCATTGTCAGCATTCCGTCCATCATTTGTTTGTTGTAACGCTTTTCGCCCTAAGTGGGATGGGTATTCCCAGACGTGGGACCCGTGCTCACTACGCCACTGGAGTCAAGCTATCCTGGCTGATGACGGCTGATAGCCAGAAACCGGTCCTAGGATGCTTGATTCCAGTCCAGGGAAGACATGGCTTGGCAGTTCGGGCTGGACTGTTCCCATGAGGCACAGGGTCAAGACTGATTTGCATATGGCCATGTCTGAACTGGGGTGGCGTAGTGGGCAAAAGAACGATGGATTTAACTCAGATCTCTTGACTGGGGGAGAATGTCTGCATTGTCAGCATTCCGTCCATCATTTGTTTGTTGTAACGCTTTTTGCCCTAAGTGGGATGGGTATTCCCAGACGTGGGACCCGTGCTCACTACGCCACTGGAGTCAAGCTATCCTGGCTGATGACGGCTGATAGCCAGAAACCGGTCCTAGGATGCTTGATTCCAGTCCAGGGAAGACATGGCTTGGCAGTTCGGGCTGGACTGTTCCCATGAGGCACAGGGTCAAGACTGATTTGCATATGGCCATGTCTGAACTGGGGTGGCGTAGTGGGCAAAAGAACGATGGATTTAACTCAGATCTCTTGACTGGGGGAGAATGTCTGCATTGTCAGCATTCCGTCCATCATTTGTTTGTTGTAACGCTTTTCGCCCTAAGTGGGATGGGTATTCCCAGACGCGGGACCCGTGCTCACTACGCCACTGGAGTCAAGCTATCCTGGCTGATGACGGCTGATAGCCAGAAACCGGTCCTAGGATGCTTGATTCCAGTCCAGGGAAGACATGGCTTGGCAGTTCGGGCTGGACTGTTCCCATGAGGCACAGGGTCAAGACTGATTTGCATATGGCCATGTCTGAACTGGGGTGGCGTAGTGGGCAAAAGAACGATGGATTTAACTCAGATCTCTTGACTGGGGGAGAATGTCTGCATTGTCAGCATTCCGTCCATCATTTGTTTGTTGTAACGCCCCCCAGCGCTGCAGCGGAATGTCCGCAGCAGCGAAGGGGTTAAACCACCAGTGGCAATGTCCAATGTTGTAAAGCGCGAACATTTTCCTCCATCATGGGAGGCAAAACACAGTCAACTTAGTTGGCAGTGATTTGTTAGATCTTGCATTGGTTCGCTTTGCAAGGGATGTAACACAAGCAACCATGAATAGTTGATTAATTAGGAAATCCCTACACTGTACTTACCTGATACAGCATTCACTACCAATAGCTCACACGAAACTAGTCATATGTCAAAAAAGGGTCAACAAGCACTGCTAAGGATTCTTTATTTACTAAGAATTATGAGTGCTTTTATCCCACCAACTTAGATTGTGGCCAAATAGTTTTATAACCTAAAGGAGGAAGTAGCAGTCATGAAAAGAGACGGGGAAGCTGCGTCTTATAAATACATATATGTGGTACTCACTTCTATGACTTTGCTGTGCCCCTTTACTTTAACCAGTCCCAGGGGATATTCAAAAACAGGGTTTAAAAAGTTCCAGATCAGCTCCACCTTCCCTTTTCTAATTTACTTCCATGAAGTGTACACTATGTGGATGTCTCACCTTGCCCTCAGTGTTAAGCACATAGCCAGGAGGAGGAACCTTAAGTAACTCATTATCTGGTTTAAAAAGCACACACGCAATGAAAGATGACAAGATGAACAGAGTACTGGCTGTTCAGGTGTCACTGTCTTTTGTCTTGTTCAGAGATAGCCTACTTCTTGCTACTTTGACATCTATCACGGGATTGGATTCAAAATCATTGCCATCAAACACACAACCAAGAGCTGACAGAGGCAACAGACATTGATTGGTCTGCCTTTAGATATGCAGTACCTAATGATTCTTTTGGGGTATCAATCCTGCTCTCATTAATCTAGTCAGCTGAGGGTGAGGAAAGAATTAAAATCCTTTCAAATAAGCTGTCTTTCTCGAGAGATGAAGAAGAAATCAACACGGGGTCAAAGGAGAGAGGTGTTTGTATACAATCAGTACTCGGTCTCACATCTCATATGCAATCTATGTTCATCTCACTCCTCTGTATGCAAGATAGTGAAGAAGTATTAGGCAACCTGAATCTTAACTACAATACATTCTCAGCTGTGATCCTCTACAGATGAAATGATAAGGAGGCGGATTCAGATCTGGGCCTTATTTTCAAACAATTCTCAGCCTCAATCCCTGTAGGAGAAAGGACGAGATGGTTTCAGCATTCCGCTGCATCTCTTATAACAATGATCATCTCTGGTGGCACCTGTGCACTTGGGAGTAAAACCGGAATACATCGAGCAACAACACACAAAAAACCACACATGAACAACAAATTGTTACCTAGTATTGTACATACCCCTTGTACCGGACACCTCTTGATAATCAGAAAAGAAGCAAGATCATAGTACGTCAAGTAAGATGTGAAACTTCACCCAGTTAACTCGAAAGTAGTCAGCATCCACTGGTGATGTACACACAAACACACACTGCAGATGATCTGAACTTTGCTTAAGAATGCCATCAGTGTTTAGGCCACCTTCTACTCTCCAGGTGAATGAGAAGGATAAAGAGCACTGTCCTCTCCCGCTCCCCGGAGAACTTCCTGCAGAGGTAAGATGGTACTCTGGACTCCAGTGTCATAGAGTCCACCTAATTGTAATCTAGAAAATTGATTCACAACAGAGGTCAAAGAGAGCGGGATCCACACATGATTTTCAAGTTACCAACACAGGATACATTTGAATATAATTAATCTCTAGAAAAACATTTTCTCTGGCCATTCTATAGGACTACCAACTCCATGAACTTTATTTAGCCTCTACGTGAAGAAGTGCATTACTCCGTGTCCATCCTACAACTTATGACTCCTCTGGTAGGCTCACTTCTAGAGGACTTTCAGAATCCTTACATTTACATTTGAATTGCGCATAAAAAACACAGTCTGCTTTTCATACTTTTTGAGTACAGGCAGTTCTTCATAGGGGCCCATGTTGAAGAGTCACCGCTGGTAGGTTGGCACTAAATCAAAGAGAAATGTGACGGGTGATAAATGTGGCTTCCCAGTGTTGGGTGCCAGGCTGGCATCATTCATGTACGCTTCAATCTATGTACCCTTTTAACTAGAGGAGAGTGGCACAGATAGGACCAGTGAACAGGCACATTCACATTTGAATGAAGATGCCTTCAAAGGGACCTGGGTATTGACAAGCTATGGACAAAGGGGTTCTTCAACAGGCATAAAATACATGTGCCGGGCATCTTCTCAACCATCACTCAGACTTCCTCTGACTGGGCAACACCACATGTATGGTTTGCCCAGTATTATTTTCCATTTAAAACCATGCTTTCTGCAGTCAAATGACTGATAATTCCACTTTACAATGTACATCTCTTGATGCCGACTGCTGGAAGTGGAATCAAAGTAGGCCAGTGGTTCTTAACTTGTGCTCTGGGGACCCAAGGGGGTTTGCAAAGCCTACTCAGGGGGCCTGTGACTGCTTAGAAAATTAAATATTAACAGATTAATAAAGTGGATATAAATAAAGAGGCAAAATGTACAACTGGAAATGTTAAAAACATTCTATAAATTTGAGGGAATTCGAAATTGGAGGCTAAAAATTAAGTTAGTATCAGATTGATTAGTGGGAGCAGTGCAAGTGCATCAAACAGAATACAGAATGGACGACGATTGATCACGGTGTATTGTTTTGTGGTTCCAAATAATGAAACTGCTTGGGCTGCCGTCCTCGGCTTCCAGAAATGGCTCAGCGGGGTTCCCTAAATTCCAATAGTAAATTTACTGGGAGTCACCAGGTTCCAGTAATGATAGAGTGGGGGTCCACAGACGTCAAAAGGGTAAAAATCAATTGAGTACTAAAGAGCAAGGCATAAGGTTACCCATATGCAGTGCTGGATTTGTAAAAAACCTAAGTGCCAGGGCTCACGTCAGGAGGCTGCTGCAGCTTGCACCACACATTGCCCCTGCCATACTGCCAATGAGCAACACAACTACTAACCATCACTCAGCCGCCCCGCCTTGATTCTCCTGTACCTCATCCTTTTTCCCTTGATGCTCCCTTACCCCATCCCTATCTCTCACCTCTCCCCTCTTTCTTATTT
The DNA here is from genome assembly GCF_964204655.1 of Triturus cristatus. Lineage (NCBI taxonomy): Eukaryota > Metazoa > Chordata > Amphibia > Caudata > Salamandridae > Triturus > Triturus cristatus. Next base: position 29,517,636 of record NC_140595.1, read on the forward strand.
GTCATCCTGCTCACTCTCTCCTTTCCCTCGTCTCACCCCTCTACTCCATCTACAACCCTCCCCCCTCTCCTCCAAAAATCTCTCGCTACCTACTTTACCCCCTCTTCACCAATTCTGGTTTTTACCCACCTATTCTCATCTAATTTATTCCTCACCCTTAGCCCAATCCACAATCTTTTTTCTCCCAACTTTCACTTTTTACGTAACCTTACCTGGCTTCTTGTTATTGTTCAAAATAGCCTTTGCATATATATCACTCCCTGCCCATTCTGTTTAACTAACTCTTTAATATTACCTCTCCGAATGCTCTGCTATAGCCTGTGCCTCCGATTACTGTTTAAATTAGCCTTCCATGTATATTGCTCTTTGCCCATTTTGTTTTCATTAATTTGTTTTATTTGAATGCTCTGCTACTGAATAACTGTTCCTAGTCTTATAATCCTTTGCACACTTGTAAGCGCTCGGATACCCCAGGGTCGAGCCAGCGCTATATAAAACCTTTCAAATAAATAAATAACCATCACACTCCTGGAAGTGTGACAACTCTGACTATTTCAGGCCTCCAAAGATATAAGAATGGCGTGAGCAGCAAGCAACAGTAATTTTGAATGTAGACTGAATTAATAATGACCTGTTAAATGATCAATGTCAGGATCTCCCTTTTATTAATAAGCATCCAGTCCCCGCATTATTATACGCAGATGACACGGTTTTAATGGCCCGTACCCAATTAGGTTTGCAGAGAGTTTTAAGCAGTTTTACTCTGTTTATGGACTCGAGGGGCTTGAAAGTGCACACATCCAAAACTTACATAATGAAATGTGGCAAGAATAGTGCTAAATGTCACAATATTTTTATTGATGACACTAAAGTAGAATGTATTAACAGCTTTCCATATTTAGGCATCCATTTTGACTATTGGGGGACTTGGTTCCCCGCAGTGCTGGCAAGGAAACTGCTGTTCTCCAGGGCAACTGGTGCTCTGGCCAATTTTGCTAGAAGATTGGGCAGAAGACCAGTGCAAGAACTAGTACAAATTCATAAAGCCAAGTGCCTTTCTACAGCCATGTATGGAGCAGGCATCTGGGGACACATGGACGCTAAGCCGATACAATTGATAGAGAACGCATTCACAAGATATTTACTGGCCGTTCCTAATAGCACGGCTAATTTTATCTGCCATTCTGAGATTGGCTTGCCGTATATCTCAGATTTGATTAAAATTGAACCAATCTTGTTGTGGCATAAGGTATGGGCCTATGCACATACTAATTTTAATCGTGATGTCGTTAACGACTGTCTAAAGGCATCCTCTATTCCCTGGCTAAATTATATTAGAAAATTAATGAGTGACATTGGAAACCCTGAATATTTTGACAGGCCTGACAGCATTGTAGCAATCTCAAGAAAGACACTAAAAGCAGGCTGTCTAGCACATTTACAATCAATTAGACTTTCTCTAGAGATTGTTAAACCTACAGTCGTGGACAACCAGCTGATGTTATCATGCCTTGGTATTCAGCCCTATCTAGTCTGTGTACCTGGGAGCTACGATGGAATACTGTTGACTCGTTTTCGTTTGGGGTCTTTTTATAGACTTACATGTTTTCCAGTTACCAATGATTGGTCTAAGAACTTGGGGGCCTGTCCGTGTGATGAAATATCTCAACAATCTATGCTGCATATCACTTTATTTTGTAAGTTTTATTCCCTCCCAAGAAAAAGATTTATAGTACCGATATTAAAAACCTATGGCTTGAGACAATGTTGCACAGCATTTTTGGCGTTACAAGTTTTAGAAGATTAAATGTTTATGCTGTCCATTGTTAGTTATCTGAAATGTGTAATTAACTCTAGGAAAACAATGTGGAACCTGAGCCCTGGTTCTTAACAATGATTATGTTTGTCTGCAAAATGTTTTTTAAATGACTGTTAAAATTGTCCTTTTATGATTTAGATGTTAAATCGAATAAAGATATTTTTGATTTGATAATGACCTATTTTTTTGGGTCATCTCCACATGAACCAGACAGTGCCACCTTGTGGCAGGCTGTCACAAGCACCGGTGTTGACGAACAAGTTACCTTCGGTAACGATGTATCTGTAAGAAACATTAGTTAGTTAGATTCCTCACCTTAGAATATCCCTTGGCGTCAGGCTGGATCCGTAAAGATTTTTGTAGCAATACCCCTTGCGCGTCGCTAGGCGTCGTCTCCGGCTCCGCGTCTGTCGTTGGCGTCGTGCGCCGGAATGACGTCGTCGGAGTACTTAGATGCCGCCCTCGCGCGCTGACGTCAGTTCTTGTACATAGCCTTCCGCGCCAGGAACGCAGAGCCATGCAAGAGACCGACACTGGTGCCAAAAAGTCTAGGGCGCTGAACAGGATGACCTTAACCCTAGATGTCGGTTCGCAGAGCGGGGAGGATGGGTGGGTTGGTGAGGAATCTAACTAACTAATGTTTCTTACAGATACATCGTTACCGAAGGTAAGTAACTTGTTCATCTGAAAGAAACACGTTGGATTCCTCACCTTAGTATAGATACCCCAGCAATACCAACCCCGGTGGAGGGTCTGCAAACCAAGATCACACCAGAAAGTCCTGGAGAACAGAACGGCCAAAGAAGCCATCTCTCCGGACTTGGCTGTCCAGGCAATAGTGCTTGGCGAACGTGTGCAGTGAGGCCCACGCCGCCGCCTGACAGATGTCCTGCAAGGGAACTCCCCGTCCCAGGGAAGCAGTCGCCGCCGTGGCCCGGGTGGAATGGGCTCTCAGCCCAACAGGAGGGTCCTTTTTCGCCAAGGAGTAACAAACTTTTATACACAAGATGACCCACCGTGAGATGGTCCGTTTGTGTACGGCTCTCCCCTTCTTAGCACCTACATATCCAACAAAAAGTTGGTCGTCCACCCGGAACTGTCTGGTGCGGTCCAAATAAAAGGACAGCGCACGTTTGGGGTCCAGACGGTGGAGCCTCTCTTCCTCTTTCGAAGGATGCGGAGGTGGAAAGAAGGTGGGCAAAGTGACCGATTGCCCGATGTGAAAGGGGGTCACCACTTTCGGAAGAAAAGAAGGACGAGTCCGGAGGACAACCTTGTCCGGATGAACAGAAAGAAAGGGAGGCTTAGATGACAGAGCCTGGAGCTCACTCACCCGTCTAGCCGAGGTGATAGCTACCAGGAAAGCAGTCTTAAGAGTCAGAAGACGAAGTGGACAATTGTGAAAGGGCTCAAAGGGAGCGCACATCAGAAAGGTCAAGACAAGATTCAAATCCCACTGAGGCATTATGAAAGGGACAGGAGGAAACATGTGAGTAATGCCTTTAAGAAAACGCGAAACAACAGGGGACTTGAAAAGAGAAGGCTGATCAGGAAGCCGTAAGAAAGCAGAGATTGCAGAAAGATAACCTTTCAAGGTGCCCAGAGCAGAGCCCTGCTGGGCCAAAGAAAGAAGAAAGAGGAGAACCTCAGAAAGAGGGGCGGAAAGGGGATCCACAGCCTTTTCTGTGCACCATGCCACAAATTTGTTCCACCTGCTGGCGTATACCGATTTTGTGGAGGGACGCCTGGCTGCCAGAATCACATCACAGACTTCAGGAGGCATGTCAAATGGCATCAACTGTTGCTGCTCAATCTCCACGCATGGAGGTGGAGACTGGACAAGTTCGGGTGGAGGACCGTCCCCTGCTGCTGCGACAGAAGGTCCTCCTGAAGAGGCAGTCTTATCGGAGGATCGATTGACATACTGAGTAGCTCGGGATACCAGTACCTTCGTGCCCAATCCGGAGCCACTAAGATGACTTGGGTCCGGTCGCGCCTGATCTTCTTCAGGACTCTGGGCAGAAGTGGTATAGGCGGAAAGGCGTACAACAGACCGCAACTCCACTCGCGACGAAAAGCGTCTCCGAGCGACTGCCGCCTTGGAAATTCCAACGCGCAGAACTGCTGACATTGCGCGTTCTCTTCGGTGGCGAATAGATCTAACCAAGGCTCTCCCCACTGCAGAAAGAGACCTTGTTCCACGTCCGAGTTCAGACGCCATTCGTGATCCATCATGTACCGGCGGCTGAGTTCGTCTGCTCTGGCGTTCAGAGAGCCCGCCAGATGTTGAACCACCAGGATGATGCCCTGGTGTTCCAGCCATGTCCAGAGGCGCCGAGCCTCCTGACAAAGGGTCCACGACCCCACCCCGCCCTGTTTGTTGCAATATCACATGGCGGTGGTGTTGTCCGTGAACACCTGCACGACACTTCCCCGGACAGAGGGAAGGAAGGCTTTCAGTGCAAGCCGGATCGCTCTCAGCTCCAACAAGTTGATATGGAGTTGAGACTCCGCCGGAGACCAGAGTCCTCTGATCTCCGCCTCTCCCACATGGCCCCCCCATCCCAGGAGGGACGCGTCCGTCACTACCACGTGCTTCGGTTGGGGTAGGGAGAGGCATCTGCCCCTGACCCAATCGCGGTCCGTGAGCCACCACTGCAACTGTTTTGCAGTGCCCTCCGAGATCAAGACGTTGTCGGACAGGTTGGCTCGATGCTGGGCCCTCTAAAACTTCAGGTACCACTGCAGAGCCCGCATTCGCCACCTGGCGTAATGCACCAACAGGATGCAGGAGGCCATCAGCCCCAGAAGCCGCAGCACCAACCTGACCGAAACCCAGGATAGAGGACGAAAGATGGGAATCAGAGCCTGAATATCCCGGACCCGCTGTTCCGGAGGATAAGCCCGGAACTGCGCCGAATCAAGAACCGCTCCGATGAAGAGGAGCTTCTGGGAGGGTCTCAGGTGTGACTTCGGCACGTTGATGGAGAACCCCAGCAAATGCAGGAGGTCGGCCGTAGTCTGGAGGTGGGAGACTACTTGCTGGGGCGAGCCCGCCTTCAACAGCGAGTCATCGAGATAGGGGAAGACTGGAACCCCTGATCTGCGCCGATGAGCTGCGACCGCCGCCATCACTTTCGTGAACACCCGAGGGGCACTGGTGAGGCCGAAGGGGAGCACGGTGAACTGAAAGTGCTCCTGACCCACTGTGAACCGCAGGTAACGCCTGTGGGCCGGCAGGACGGGGATGTGAAAATAGGCGTCCTGCAAGTCCAACGCTACCATCCAGTCTCCAGGGTCGAGGGCAGCCAGAACCTGAGCTAAAGTTAGCATCTTGAACCGGTCCTTCTGGAGGAAGGCGTTGACGCTCCTGAGGTCCAAGATAGGGCGTAGGCCCCCTTTGCCCTTCTTGGGAACCAGAAAGTAGTGGGAATAGCAACCACGGCCTACTTCTGGACCAGGAACGTGCTCGACGGCCTCTTTGGCCAAGAGGGCCGTAACTTCCTCCCACAGAAGATTCAAGTGATCCTCCGACATACGGTGGCACTGCGCTGGCATGGCTGGAGGGGTCGTCTCGAAGGGGAGGGAGTAGCCCTTTCGGACGATTTGCAGCACCCACCTGTCCGAAGTGATGGAAGGCCAGTGGAGCAGGTGATGGCGAACTCTGCCGCCCACTGGTGTGGAATGGGCCTGAAAGCTCGGACTAGGAGGGCTTTGAGGCGGATGCTGCCGGGGTGGATGTGGACTGACGGGCACGTTGTCCTCCAGTACCGCCACGGCAGAATCCACGTCCGCGACCATGTGCAGGTTGGGTCTGCGGCCGGTGGCTAGGCGGACGTGAGGAGGTGCCCCTTCCTTGACCACGAAAGGGGCGAAAGGCGGAAGTTTGCGGCCGTGGGGCCGAGAGACCCAAGGACCTGTCCGTAGGCCGGGAGTCCTTAAAACGAGCCAGCGCACTATCCGCCTTCTCACCAAAAAGGCGAGTGCCATCAAAGGGCATATCCATGAGGGAACTCTGGACATCCCCCGAAAAAGACGTGGACCGCAGCCAGGCGTGGCACCGGAGCGCCACCGTGGTGGAAATCGCCCTACCCAGCGAGTCCGTGGTGTCTCGTCCACACCGTATGGCATGTCGTGCTGCATCTCGCCCGTCAGCAAGCGCCTGAGAGAGACGAGTCCAGGCCTCCTCCGGACACAGGGGCAGCACGTCCTCCACCGTATCCCACAGAGAGTGGGAGAAACGGTCCAAGAGGCAAGCGGTGTTCAAAGACCGCAGGCCCAAACTCAGGGAAGAGAACTGCTTCTTTCCGAACTGTTCCAGCCTCTTGGATTCCCGATCCGGAGGGGCGGACAGGAAGGAGGATTGGGAAGTGGAGGCCTGGATAACCAGACTCTCGGGGGTGGGGTGTTGGGACAGGAAACTGGGGTCGCCCGGAGCAGGGCGGTGGCGCCGGGCACGTTCCGATCCACAGGGCTTGGACCAAGTGCCCTGCAAAACGTCTATGATGGCCTCATTGAACTGCAGCAGAGGCTCTGTGGAGCTTGCTGACGGTTGAAGCACCTCTGTGAGCCAGGCCCCTCATGGCCGAGAGGAAGGCACTGACCTCCGCCGGAGTCGCGTCAGTCCCAGGGACCGGTGGGTATGGGGACGGTCGCAGCTCCTGCGGCTCCGACGGAGTCGCGGGGGTGGGACCACCCTGACCCTCGGCCGAGTCGCGCGACCGGCGAGGGGAGTCCGACGAGCGGCGTCGCCTCTTGGACTTCTTAGATCGCTTCGACTTACCCGAAGACTTCAAGCCCGACGAGCGATGATGGTGACTGCAGCTCCGCGACCGGTCCTTGGACCTCCTCGACCGGGACTGTGAGCAGCGCGGAGCCGAGTGCCGAAGCTCGAGAAGCTTACGGGACCGCTCCTGCCTAGCCTTCGAGGTCAAGGCCTGACAATCGGGGCACGACTCCGCGTCGTAGTCGGCCCCCAGGCAGTAAAGGCACCGGCGGTCAGTCACCGACATCAGTCGATGACAGGAGTCACAGGCTTTAAACCCAGGCATCCTACCGGCACCAGAGTCGAGTCGACAAAAGACCAAAAAGAGTCAAAAAGGTTTAGTCAAAAATTGACTAAGGGGTAAGCTCTTCCCGGATCGGCGCTGTCTGGCGCGGAAAAAAGAAGAACTGACGTCAGCGCGCGAGGGCGGCGTCTAAGTACTCCGACGACGTCATTCCGGCGCACGACGCCAACGACGGACGGGGAGCCAAAGACGACGCCTAGCGACGCGCAAGGGGTATTGCTACAAAAATCTTTCCGGATCCAGCCTGATGCCTGGGGACATTCTACAGTGAGGAATCTAACTAACGTGTTTCTTTCAGATAATGAAATGCCAGTGCAAAACACCGGCAACCACTGGCTCAAATTAAGCACTGCCCATGTGTCACAGGCCACCTGATCGGCACAGATGGGAAACAGCTATTACATCGAATGCGTTACAACGCGGTTGTTACAACGACCGCGTTGCTACATCGGAGTACATTACATCGACTTGCTGTAGGGGGCGCACTAACATTAGGAATAGTATAATTTACTATTCCAACACCTTACCTTGTGTTGCGCGCACTGGAGTAGGAATAGTAAATTATACTATTCCTAAGTCCAGCGGGCCCCCTACAGCAAGTCTATGCAACGACTTACGTTGTAATGTGTTGCGATGTAACAACGCGGTTGTTTTAACAACCGCATTGTAATCGCATGCGTTGTAAATGCATTTGATGTAAAGTGTCCTATTCGCACTGATGGAGACTGCTTCCAGGAGAAAGGAGATACACCTAAGCCTTATTGTTACCTCTTTGTCTTCTAAAGAATTTCATTAGGGGTAAACAAAATCATTTTTTTTTAAATTAACTAATATAAAATATTAGTGCTCACCAGAGTGGTTCCTTTCTAGGAATTCCTACAACTTTAAAAGAAATGACAGAGCCTGCAGGGACAGTATACAAGATAACCATCACATGAACCACTGTCTCTTTAGCGTGAGGGAGTGGCCTCATTGGAGACTCATCACACTAAGGGTTCACTTGTCCCCTCTAGATCTTTAACTCACACTGGCATGTCCATAGTAAAATACTCATGTAAGGTTCTGTAATGCCTCCTAATCTTTTATTATTCATTAATTAATGTATCGATATATCACAAGCTTGCCAGAGGAGAAGAGCAACTCAACATTCTCTACATATCAAATATACATCACATTTCATCACAAACTAAAGAAACGTCACGCATAAGAACACAACTTTCCTAAGTTGTTAGCCCCTCTGGTAAACAAAGCCGCAGAACCATAACCCCACATTGATTACTCAAAACACTACTGACTTAAGACATAAAAAACTCTCATTATACTGCCTCCTAATGTAATTAATATGTTGGTGTTTATAATTCCAGGGTGAAAGAACACGAAAGGCTACAGGGACAGCAAAGCAGCACAAATCTACATTTCCACCATCTCATCAACTCTCTCAAGAACACAGTATAGTTCTCACTTTAGAGCCCTGCTTCACACACCAAAGTGACAAAATGTGTGGTCAGTCAACACCAATGATTTTGTTTGGAGAAGAGCTGACCTGAGACATCAATGGATCACCTTCGAGGCACCTGTGGCAAGAACAACATCTCTGCCTAACAATATGATAACTTACACTGCACCTTCCACCCGATTCTCTCAGGACATACATCAGCTGTCTATTCAGTGGTCGATGCACCTTTGGTGGGGGTAGGCGTTACCTTACACCTTCTGATGTATGCATGAGTGGCCAATAAGTTTGATTAACATAGAAAAAGAACAGATGATAGTGGAAGGGTGGGGAATAAGAAACAAACAGTAGATAGTAGAATGATACACTTGTGCCCACAATTCATTTTCAAACTGGGGCACAATTTAAGTCCAACTTACTTCAATAAGAGGTGATACAAGACACTATGTATCCACCCATTCAGAGCATGAGATGGAATTCTACAAATCACAGATAACCTATAGAAGTGCTACAAACTCTCAGGTGAACAAAATCTCAGTAAAAGGAGTGTCTGCAATATGAGAAGAAATAAGAGGCACCCAAGGTCCCCTTTTCCTGTCGCCAAGATAACAATAATGCAGCAGCACGGCGCATGCAGAATTTTCGTGTCCACTTGTTAGACTTGGCATCTTTTGACGCGTTTCCCCTGAGTTTTTGCTTTCTGACAACCCGGTTTTGACTCTGTTTGTGCTGGCTTAGTGTTTCTGCACACTTTTCTCACTGCTGATCAGTGGTAAAGTGCAAGTGCTCCCGTGGTACAATGTGTTATTATTTGGTGTTTCCATGATTGGCCTATTTGATTTATGTGTCAGTCCCTAGTAAAGTGCACTGCTTGTGCCCGGGCCTGTAGATCAAATGCTGTTGGTGGGCTGCAGCACTGGATTGTGCCACCCACCCAAACAGCCTGTAAATGTGACTCTGGCCTGCCATTGCAGAGCCTGTGCGCAGTCTGGTACTGTCATGTCGACTTGGCAAGTGGACTGAACTTTCTGCAATCTACTTTGTGAGTTTCTCCAAGGGCTTGAGGTAGAGCTTGCCCCCTGTTCAAGAAGTCTCAGGAACAGCAAAGACTTCAAGCTCTTCTGCCCTCAGCACTAGGGAATGTGTGTTTTGTGCTGCAACAGAGGAAAAAGCAACCCGACGCTGTCTACGGCGCCGCTGTTGACTCCGTGTCCTGAAGGCACTGCAGAGGGCATTGCCGCAACGCGACCCTGGTCTCACCGCCGCCGCCTACTGACGCCGCCACCGAGCCGCTGCTCGCACCGCGACCTGTGGGCACCGCACTCTGCCTCTCTTCACGACGACGCCTCGGCATCCCCGATGACGACGCGCCACGCCAAATCTATGCCGCTGCCTGCACCGTGGTTTAAGGGCACCGCTTGTAAAGTTACACAACGCACCGCCCTCACCCCGCAAAACAGCCTTGGCCTACCGACGCCGACACCATCGACTCCAGTTCGTCAGCTGACGCCAGCGCTTCAGCCACAACGACAGTGCTACTTGCACCGTGACCTGCCAGCACTGCGACGAGCACCGCCTTCACCTCGTGAACCTGGTCTCACCGGCAATGCCATCTGACGCCGCCACTGAGCCGTTGCTCGCACCACGACCTGAGGACCTGAGAGCACCGCACGTCCCAACCGCTGCACTTCGCACAGCAGCACTCAACGCCTGCCGACGCCAGCGCTCCTGACTTCAACAGAGGGGAGTTTGACCTGCAACGCGTGTGACTTCAAGGGCCCCGATGACTCCTGCCCCGACCTCCGGAATGGACGCCTGCGGACGCGATGCTTTCGGAAGCTAAACGAGAGGTCGCCGACGCCCTGCATTTCTAAAAGGTACTGTGTGCGGGTCTTCCCGACACCGCAACTGGCCCGCAATGCTGCGGTCAGCCAGAACTGTTTGGATTTGTTTGCTTACGACGCCGTGATAGCCCCGGACGGATCTATCGACCTCAAGGAACTATTTTTCAAGCATATTTTGATAATTGAAGATTTTTAAGTACTGTATTGTGGGTTTTTATCGTTTTTGGTCTTGTCTTAAGTATGTAAAAATATTGGATATTTTTCGAAACTGCTGTGGTGTCCTTTTGTAGTGCTTACACTGTATTACTGTTGGTTATGTGCAATTGCTTTACACACTGCCTCTAAGATAGGCCTGACTGCTCGTGCCAAGCTACCAAGGGGTTATTTTAGGAGTGTAACTCCCTTATCCTGATTAGAGTGGTCGCTTCTGCCCGACTTTGGCACACGCCCTAGCCGACCAAAAATCTCATTTCTAATACCACTTCAGCTGTGAATATAGTTGCTGTAACCTGAATAGTGAACACCTGCCCCTGATCCCTCAGTTGCATCGCTTCAAGCAGACGGCGGAATGCCATGCACACCATCTCTTAGCATCACAAATGTCACTGTGAAGAAGCCCCAGAACTGAGGGCAGGCAGGATTTCACATGCATTTGGAGAAATGTTCCCAGTAAGATTCAAGGAAACATACGCCAACTGGAATTTTCCTCAAGTACTGCGAACCGGTTACAATTTTACATGCAGAATTTCCTCTTTGTGGAAGTTTATACATATCAAAATGTAACCCATTTATGCATTATTACATGCAACTTTTTTCTTCACGGGAAAACGTGTTTCTCCGGAAAAACTCCCTCTATAGAAAGTTTAAATATGGTGGCAGTCGCTCCCTAATACAAAACACACATATTGCTGTCTTTGACCAGTGATAATATATGCATTAGGTTCCTGGGTGGGAAAATATCTGAAAACGGGCATTTGAATACTCTCGGGCTACCAGGTTTGTTGGTTTTTGAAAGTAGACCCACTCAGTATGACGACAAACTTGACCCTCACCCAAAGTTTAGGATTGTGAAAATTCCACTATACTAGCAGAATTTGAGCATTTGCAATTGCACGTTGTGAAGATAAAACTCTTATTATATTAACTAGCATTGAGAATTTACATCCTCAATTGGCTTTTTTTGTGCATGTAAGCTGAACTTCGTTTTGCTTAAGCAGGCATTTTGGATATTAGGCAGGACAAATACTGTATGTCAGTATATAATAACGTTTTTGTTTTGATGCTCAAATTCGGTGTAATTAATTTCAGACTCTTCAATGCTCAGAGAAGGATGAAAGTAAGCAATAGAAACTTCCCAGGTGGCAGGAAAAAAAACCTGCTTAAAAGTAGAAAAAGAATTAAAAACAGCAAAAAAGAAGCTGTTCAAGCAGGGAGAGGGCAGGCCAGAGAAAAACAGATTATGCTCTTCATTTAAAAGATTACTTACAGGCTTCATTTTCAAATACAAACATTTCCAATCTCTCTTCATTTAAAACATTTAACCTGAAAATGAATTACATGAAAGCTGCTTTATCAGGAAAAGGTTATGAAAGGGAATGTATGGTATGAGATGCATAAGCCAAATTGTGTAAAAAGCACACAGAGCCCAGAGACAATTTTTGCAGAAAAAAGCAAGCAGCTTGGTTTGCATTTATTGATGAAGTCATTCATGCAAATATATAAATACAGAGTACCATGTAAAGCGACAGAATAAATAGACACAAACACAAAAGCCCGTAGATTGCAGGGTTTCAGCATAAAATGGAGATAATTTCTTTACACGCAGGAGAATAGTTTGTACAAAGAGGAGTAACTCAACTTACAGAGCTGAAGTCTGCAAAACCCATGGAAGAGTCTTTTGGTGCTTTACCGGAAGACAGAGGGGCAAAAGGGTCTTTCCCACTAAACGGGTCGTTGAAGCCTTTTTTACTGTGGAACATGTCGCCGCCGTCGGTGCCAAAAGGCTGAAACGGGTCTTTGGGCTTGGAGAACTCCGATGTCCCGAGCTGGCTCACAGGAGTGTTTTTACCTAAGAGATTGAAAGCAGAAATCAAAATTATGAACCATGATAGAGTACAGACCTGTGGGGCTCTTTGAGATGACAAGAGCGACACTTAGATTATCATTTTGTTTCCTCTCCACTTCCTTCTCAGTCTCACCTCTCCCCGCTAATTTTGAAATCCATGTACGCAAGTTCCCCTATAATACTGGGCAATAATTTGTGTTCAATAATATTCTGCACCTCAAAAATACAATTAAAATATGCCATGGAAACACCAGCACAAAGTATGAAAATGTAACTCTGGATAAGGATCACATAGCAAACAAAAATGAACATGGTGTCCGCCGTTATCCATGATATTTTATCATTTCGAAATCCAGCCTTTAAACGCTTTCAAATGCATTTACATCGGTTTGTGTCTTTCACACCTACTTGGAATCAATTTCCTCGCAGAAGCTACTCTTAAAATTAATTTATACCTCTTTAAGCAGTGCCTCCCCCACTCTCACAAGATGGCTGTTCTAAAATCATAGCAGCTCCCTTATTCCCTTTAAGTGAGCTCATCTCTCAAAGAGGAATTTCCTTTGCCTAAAATTTCTCAAGCTAAAAAAATCCTCAAATTTGACTTTTGAATTGCCTAATCTCACCAGTGTGTCTGTATGTTTTCACAGAAGTCTGCTGAAATGATAAAGCCTGTTTCAGAGGCATGTGTGCATGTTTTGTTGTTTGCACGACAGTGCAACAATGACAAATTCAAGCACTGAGGTGTGTATTTGGGTTTAATTTTGTGTGCTTCCTGCAATAAAGCATTCCCAGATGTCATGGTGAAAGTGGTCCATAGGTGGGTGATGGGAGGGCTTACAAACAAGTTATACCAGTTACAAGACTACAATAACTAGGGTAAGGTAAAACCTTAGTCTGGGAGAGCAGATATATATGCAGGCATCCTTATGCTGAACATTTTAGTCACCCTTTCCAGCAAACTACAGAAAGACCCAAACATGAACACCGTCATTGAGATTAGTTCAGATCTCACGATTGCATCAGGTTTCTACATCACAAGTCAGAATGGTCCTTAGCCAACAATGAGTTGGTTTATACATAGACATTTCACAAAGTTTTATACTGGTTTACCACAACAATATTTGCAGCTTGGGACTCTGAGTTCTGAAGTACCACTGAAGGGAGAACATGCTCAGACGACGTGAAAAACTTACCAGGCCCCTTGATACTGAGGGCTGAAAGAACTGTACAGAAAGATCAGTAAAAGCGTTAACTTCCTTGACGCAGGGAAGAGATTCTAAATATGAAGAAGCTTATCTAGTGAGGGGGTAACGGGAAGTTGCCTGAATAGTCGTGAGAACACTGTGAACTGAAGGAAGAGAGAGCAGCCTGAAAATAACATGATCAGACTCAATTTCACCTGACACAGGTAAGATTTCCTAGATAAGATGGATGTCATCTACCGAGGGAACGACACAATTCGCAACCGGGTGTCTCGGTCACCTATCGTTTCATCAACCCATCTACAGAGCTTCAACCACAAACGGTTGAACAAGCTGTTTGAAGAACAGTGTTATCAAGATGAATTATTAGTAAGAAGGAAAGTGCTTAAGGCAGTGTGTTCAAAAGCATAGCAGTTATATGTACACATGTAATCAACAACTGTGACAGGATGCCTGCAGCTGCAAATATTAAGAGGGTGACGTGCAGCAGTGTGTGCCTGACGTCCATCACCCAGAGGCGCACCCAGATCCCATACAAAGAGACATACTTCAGACGTACAATTTATCAGACATTAAAGTTGCTGAAATAAGAGTGCTGCTCCCTTTATGCAGATGCGATCGGCTAATCTTTCTGAAGTCCTCTTACCTAATGAGACACTTTAAGTTTTCAACGCTAGGGATACTTGTTAAAAAAGGAACTAAGACACGGTCAGTTGTCTCAGACTACTTGATTTAATACCAAACTCTGCCACTGGCAGTGAAGGACGTGTTGGAGGAATTCCAACTCTTTAGAGATTCGGACACAAAAGCGCTGCATTCAAGAGGATTCACAACCAGACACACTCAGTCTCACACTATTGCATGACACAAAGGTAGACACAATGGTATATACAACGAAATCTTATTTCCTACCACCTACAATATAGCAATTTAAAAAATAAAAGCAACAAAATCCAAGCTGGCCTAAGACGTCAGAATCTGTATTGTCAAAGGCCATCACTAGGGGGCTTAGTGTCTTCCCTTGAAATTAAATGTTGCACCAGCTTGGAGTGTAATTTAAGTGACCATGTGTAATACATATATGTTTATCCAATCCTGATCCAAAACACCTATCAGAGTACACTAGGTCCCTCCACTTTCCCCAAAAACACTTACTTGTCCAGGTCGCTTTTTGCATGACCTCTGTGGGAGGCTGGGGAACCTTTATAGCAAGATGTAAACTCTTGAATATCTAGCTGGTACTTCTGTAACAGGAGGCCACCACAAACTGTGGTAGGCTTTTACAAACATACCTATTCTAATTGGTTCAATTCTCCAAATACAGGCAAGACAGCATCAAAACATCTGGTGATGGCTCACGATAGAGTGGACAGTACAAATGAGGTCACTAACACAAATCCCCCCAATATCCCTTTGTCCTGCGTAAGCTACAGCTGTACTCAAGCCATTCTAACTTGCAAAACCCCACAACAACCGACAGGAAACCTAGCACCTCACAACAGAAAAAGCAACAAGGGCAACCACAGACAATAAGTTCTAAAAACAACACCGAGCTCTATCTGTGCACTAGATATGAACAATAATGGTTAGTTGAAAGGAAACCGCAAACAAGTCCAACATTTAAAAACCAGAGAAAGTAAAAATTAACCTACATCAACTACAAGGAGTGGGTTCCTTTGTGTCAACTCTTTCACTTACATGAATGGAAGCCTTAATCCAGCCCAGTGAGACTGCGTTTTGCTTCCAGATAACCACCTTTTGTATTCTGTGTCATACATATGTTACAAACTGAGCACAGGTGCTCACATGCTAACAGCAGGAACTACTTCATCTGTTATTTTCAGTCATTTTCCTATGCTGTCAAACAAGGGCATCTAAACAGACTAGTGTACAGAAAGCTTGCACTATTGCTGCCTATTCTGCCCTCATTTTGATCAGCAAGAGAGGTTTGCATTGCTGCCATGGGTGCTGTACAAAGCTAGGAGGAGGCTTGCATTGTTTGAGTGTGTGTAGTTTGCAGTGTTGCTGCTCGAGCTGTGACTCTGTTTGCACATGTATGGGGCTTGCACTGATATTGCCAATGCAGTATAGGCCTGTCCATCACCTGTAAAGAGTGTATATGAAGCCTGAACCACTGCTGTGCCTGCTCTGTATGTGATGGCAGCTTGCATTCCTGCAGTTTGTGCTATGCCTTTAGCAGGTGGGTAAGAGAGGATGTACGGGTAACTTAGACTTTCTCTGATCTTGCTAAAAATATTCAGGGGGGTATTACTAAGGCTGCATGGCTGGCTCCTGTGCCATACTTGTCTGATCCGTGTGAGAAGCTGCCTTTGCGAAAGCAAAGCTACAGCTGCCTGTGCTGTTTCCAAGCTGATGTATACATACCACCAGAGAAAGAGGTACTCCTCTTGCAGTGTGCCTTTCAAATTTCATTCAAGTATAGAAATCATAATCACAAATGGCTGCAAGGTTCTTCCAACCTTCCAAAGGAGAAAGCAGGCCCTGCCTCGCTGGAGGCTGGGTTGAGGGGTCAAAGACAGTTCCAGTATCCCAAGGTGCAACATCGTTCTGGCCCAGGTGGAAGCACCCCGTGGAATTCAGCTTTCTCAACATCATGAGAAGGATGAATGTTGGAGAGGATACCTATTGTGGTTGGAAGTGTCACTGTTCGATCAGAAAAGCAACACCCACATTAAGTACTTGAGAAGGAAGCTTCTGGAAAAGCGAGAATTCTGATTTGTCGCAAACAAGTCAATGTTTGAGGTCCCCCAGGAGAAAGTGATCTTCCCACCTCCTGATACAGCTCTCATGCTTGAGATGTCACAGAACATCTGCACAAAGCATCTGCCTGAAACTTGTGCAATCCCATCAGATACACAACTTCCAGTGAGATCCATCAGCAAAGAATAGCGACTAGGGCTCTCCCTGAACACCCAAATGGACCTCACTGAAATTACAGTTAATGTACCGGCTACTGTGCCTGTAAGGAAAATTCACACATGCACAGAGGCCAAGGTCAGTTGAATTTTCCACAACTTCACGTGGGAAGGGGATGCTAAGTGCTTCACAAGTTGCTAGTGCAGAAATCTCAGATATGAATCATGGAGCGCATGACAAAAGAATCCATAACAGTCACCCAGGGCCATTGCTGCTCAAAAAGCTCCCCCCACTAGCAAATATTTCAACACTGCAGGTCTGTTTCTAAATCCCTGGAAATGGAGAATAAATCCTGGTCCACGTTTAGTTTAAATAGGCTCTCAGACTTCAATGCAGGGTCTCATTTACAAACATGCTTAAGAAATGAAGAAGACGCATGAAGTCACATGACTCAAGAGTCATAGAAACATCACAGACTGGGTATTATTCGGGCTAGAAGATGCAAACTGTTTGATGACCTGCTGACACTCTACAAAGTTTGAAGGCCCTCTCATGAACTGTGTCCACCAGCTAGCAGAGGAATTCTAGTCTATAGCTTAGTATCAGAGAGAACATTTGAACAGAAACTATGTATCTGTCAGTATATGCAACAGGTTGCTTTTCCACTGGATGTGCACGGACTGCCAAGAAAGAGAGTCACCTCAACAGGAAACTTGCAGTTGTTGTGCCCATTGTGAGAGAGGTGTCTGCCTGTGTGTGTGCATATATATATATGTTTGTGAGGAATGCTTACAATGCTGCTGACCACAGTAGTGGATGAGAGAAGCATGCACTACTTTTGGACAAATAGAGTTTACTGTGAGGAAGCATGGATCACTGCTGTCCATGCTGGGTTTAGTATGACGGAAGCAGACCTACTCCTGCCCGACCTGAGTTTAGTGTGAGAAGCATGCACTACTGCTGCCCTAACTGTATTTAGTGTGAGAGAAGCAGCAATACGAATGTCTCAAATTAATTAGGGTGAGGAAAGCAGCACAACAGCTGTCTGAACTGTTTACTGTGAAGGAAGCATTACTACTGCTGTCTACACTGGGTTTACTGGAAGAGAAGCATGCACTACTGCTGCCTGACCTGTGTTTAGTGTGAGGGAAGCAGCACTACTGCTGCCTGAACTGTGTTTACTGGAAGAGAAGCATGCACTACTGCTGCCTGAACTGTGTTTACTGTGAGGGAAGCAGCACTACTGCTGCCTGAATTGTGTTTAGTGTGAGGGAAGCAGCAATACTGCTGCCTGACCTGTGTTTTTAATGTGAGGGAAGCAGCACTACTGCTGCCTGAACTGTGTACTGGAAGAGAAGCATGCACTACTGCTGCCTGAACTGTGTTTACTGTGAGGGAAGCAGCACTACTGCTGCCTGAACTGTGTTTACTGGAAGAGAAGCATGCACTACTGCTGCCTGAATTGTGTTTAGTGTGAGGGAAGCAGCACTACTGCTGCCTGAACTGTGTTTAGTGTGAGGGAAGCAGCACTACTGCTGCCTGAACTGTGTTTACTGGAAGAGAAGCATGCACTACTGCTGCCTGAACTGTGTTTAGTGTGAGGGAAGCAGCAATACTGCTGCCTGAATTGTGTTTAGTGTGAGGGAAGCAGCAATACTGCTGCCTGACCTGTGTTTTTAATGTGAGGGAAGCAGCACTACTGCTGCCTGAACTGTGTTTAGTGTGAGGGAAGCAGCACTACTGCTGCCTGAATTGTGTTTAGTGTGAGGGAAGCAGCACTACTGCTGCCTGAACTGTGTTTAGTGTGAGGGAAGCAGCACTACTGCTGCCTGAACTGTGTTTACTGGAAGAGAAACATGCACTACTGCTGCCTGAATTGTGTTTAGTGTGAGGGAAGCAGCACTACTGCTGCCTGAATTGTGTTTAGTGTGAGGGAAGCAGCACTACTGCTGCCTGGCCTGTGTTTTTAATGTGAGGGAAGCAGCACTACTGCTGCCTACACTGGCTTTTCTGGAAGTGAAGCATGCACTACTGCTGCCAACACTGGGTTTAACATGAGGAACGAATGCATCACTGCTGTCCATGTTGGGCTCAGTGTAATGGAAACATGTGGTACAGCTGCCCACACCTGGTTTACCTGACGAAGGATACACAGAAATGGATTGGTGCATGGACATGAAAAACAATACTTCTGATGTAACAGGATGCCCAAAACGTTAGAAGAGATGGACCCCTCGGTAGCAGGCTGGTTTATGTTCCCAAAACAGGTGAGGTGGACTTGAACCTCTGCAGAAACCTCATGCAGGAATAAGATACAGAGTTGTTAAAAGATGAGGATGCTGCAACATCTCAATTCAGAGACCTGGTTTTAGTGGGAGTGGGATCATGTAAAAGATGTAATACGAATACAAGATATAGTGGTGCCACTTTGCATCGGAATAATTTTGTTTATTATTTTAGAACTTAGAAAATTAAGAATAATACAGATAGTTAAAAAAAATTAAGTAAAGCATGCACTGTTGCTGCCTAAGTTTGTGTACACGTGATAAACGTGTGTGCTGTTGTTACCTGTGCTTCTTTCATATATTCCATTCATGCATGTGGAAAACATCTGATATAAAAAAAGCTGTACAGTTCTATTCAATAGTTTGGAATAAAGTGCTGGTGCCCGGCAGTCAAAGTATCTTTATGTAATGCCCGTTTGTTCCTGCAACAAATGTAGGTTTGAGAAGGTGCAATTTCCTTCAAATTCATGAGACAGATGAGTTTCAGTACAAGTTTGAAATAAACTGATGTGCTGATGAATAAAAGTCACACACCCAAACCGCACTTCCAGGCATGGATTAGCAAGACCTTAAAAAACAAAAAAAAAACACAGCGTAATCTGTCAAAGACGGATTTCTTGAAGTGCAAGAAAGAGAGCTTGCTCCCCAGCATAAATTCTGTTATGCGAGTGTTACCAAAAATGAAACTAAACAAATAAAGACTATGTACATAATTAATATATGTCCATGTGGTTTAACTGTGAAACGACAAATGACAGAGTAAACATCATCTTAGGAAAAACGTTACAAATATCTTTAAGGAACTTATTACTAAAAAGTCAACGAATAGTAAGAGCACAACAGATGATAAATTAGCAATATCAACGTGGGATGTTGTTTTCCACATCAACTGCTGTGTGTTTTTCTAGTTTCTGCTCGTTGAACTTCCTCAGTCTCCTTATGACTGTGGACGAGGGTGCAAGTTGGGTGTGTGTGTGTGTTTGTGTGCTTGTACCTTTGTTGCTTTACATGAAGCTTGCTGGTTGCTTTCTGCACACGTGTGTGCAGGTGTCTCAGAGAGTTCCTGTGGTTGGATCAAAGAAGTAAAGCCACAGCACGATTTGTTTGCTGAGAAGGAAGAGATCATGTAAAAAAGTACCCTGGGCAGCTTCTTTCCCGGATTGCTTGTTTTCGTTACAAACCTCATCTGTCTTTGGTTAAAAAACAAACAACTTATGTTTGATGTAGGGAATATTGTATAAATTTACAAGACTGCTTGAAGTACAAGTTACTTACCTTCGGTAACGATGTATCTGGTAGAGACGATTCTAGCCGCAGATTCCTTAACGTAGAATTATCCCCAGGCGTGAGACTGGACCCGGAAAACGTTCTTGCCCAGCATCTCTGCGCGCCGGGGGCCGGTACCACGCGACTCCGCCCGACGTCGTCCGCGGGCGTGACGTCAGCGAGGTCACATAAGCCCCACCCCGGCGTGCTGACGTCAGTTTGCTTCGGAGAACTTTTCCGTGCCACAACATGGAGCAATCACAACAAAACTGAGGAGAGCATGGGAACAGTGGGCGAAAAAACCAGAGGAACAAAATAGAGAGAAACAAAAGGTGAGAAACATCACCAGGTAAGGCACCAGAAGGCGACAACAGCAGGCCAGAGCAGGAAAAGAGCAGAGCACCACTCTGAGGAACCACCGTGCAAGCCAAGGCGAAAGCACCAGGTGGCAGTAAAGCACCAGAAGGCCAGAGCAGTGAGCCACAGCAAGAAAAGTGCAAAACACCACTCCGTGGAACCACAGTGCAAGCCAAGGCAAGAGCCCTCTCCTGGAGAGGGGGTTGGAGAGGGGAAGAAGAAGAAGAAGAAGAAGGGGAAGAAGGAGAAGGAGGAGAAGGAGAAGAAGAAGAGACTGCAACCACAAGCCTGGAACAGAGGAGCAAGAGCAATCCATCCCCAGACTACTCTGCCAAGGAGGGCCATAACCTCTGAAAAGAGTGGGAAGTCAAAGGACAGGTAAAAGAACCCCTAACAAGGAAGACCGTGTGGGATCAGAAACTCTAACAACAGAGGGAAGGAGCAAAAGTTGGCCCTCACGCTGGAGAGAAACCAACTGGAAGGATGCCTGACCGGAAGAAAACGAAGAGGACACCCACAGAAGACAAGTCACCCAGAGGGGGGGGATGGGGGGGGGGGGGGGGGCAACCGCAGAAACCCAAGCAGAGGGTCCTCGCAGAACGGGGAGGAAGGGCGGGTTGTGAAGGAATCTGCAGCTAGAATCGTCTCTACCAGATGCATCGTTACCGAAGGTAAGTAACTTGTACATCTGATAGAGACTACTAGCCGCAGATTCCTTAACGTAGAATAGATACCCTAGCCATACCCAGAAGGGAGGAGGAGGCACTGCGAGAGAGCCTCTCCACCAGGAGAGACACGGGCCCCAGCAGGGGACATGTCACAGGGACAAGAATGGAAAGGCCAGGAAAACCTAAGCCCAACCAAGGGAAAACTGCCCAACACACTGTAGAGGCAGACAGCGCTCGAAAGCTTCAAGGAACACAAGGACCACCTCAACCCCTAGGGAGAAGAGGTAGAACCGGAGGCAGGGCCCTACCTGAAGAAACACATACACAGTGACAGAATAGCCGCTCACAGCCTCAGCCGTAAACAGCGGACATGGCAGGGACAGCTGCATCGCCAAAAGTGTAGACGGAAGAAGAAAGGCACAAGAGAATACATCAAAGGCCACAACGGCGTAGCAGAACAAACAGGCCCGCACTGGCATGCACAGCCAGCAGCAGACAAAACCATGGAACGGTGCACCCAAGACAAGCTAGACGCCGGCCGAAGGCAGAGGCCAGGAAGGGCCCGGACACGCCCCAAGGGAGGGGCCGGCACACACTGACCCACGAATTAAGAGGAACCAGGCAGAAAGAATGAAAGACGGGGGACGGACCAAGCCGTCCACCCGAACACAAAAAACGGGGAAACCAGTACCCCCAGAGGACCAAGGCGGACAGAAGTGCAAAACCGCATCAATGCAATGCCGCAGACAGCAGGCCGGACTAGGCCAGTGACACAGCGATCCAGGAGAAGGACGGACCGGGGCGCAACGCAAACCACTCCAAAACCATCAGCAAGTAGATCGCACCAGCGACATACCGTGACGCCATGGAGAGCAGAAGCCCAAAGGACGCCCACACATCCCCAACACATGATAAAGCTATATAATAGCTACCATTACCCCACATAGGGCATGTTACGTCCCAGAACATGGGAACCCTCTTAGGAAAAGGTTTCCACAGCCGAGGACAAACATGGAGACCGGCGGAGAAAACTGCAGACGGCTTGCTAATCAGCCAATAAAGATTACACAGAAGGCCTAATCTCAGGGCCTACACGGCTTACCAACAGTCAAAACCACAAGTTAAAAAAGGGCTGGACCAGCAGCCAACAGCACTACGGTCCTACAAAAGGACCTGAAGGCACAACAACCACACAGAACACATAACCGGGGCTACTCGCTACAAGGCCCCAGGAAAACAATGGAAGAACACCTCCCAAAACACAGACCGACTTACAGGTCACTGAGGGGGAGGGGGAGGAGAAAGCCCCACAAGAAACCTCTAAATGGCAGAATCCGCAGGGGAGTGGAACAAGAGAGTGCCATCAAAGGGAAGGTCCACCAGCCGTTCCCTAACGTTCTCCGGGAACACACTATCCCATAGCCAGGCATGTCGACGAATGGCCACTGAAGAAGTCATGGTACGACCAAGCACCTCCGAAATGCCCAGAGCCGAGCGAAGAATAAATGCCACCAGCTCCCGGCCATCCAACACATAGTGCCTCAGATCAACACAGGCACCCTCCTGAGAAGAGGCAGACATAAGGGACTCTGCCGAATCCCACAAGCAAGAAGTGGCCCTAGCCAAAACACTAAGAGTGTTAAGGGCCCGCAAAGCCGCACTGGTGGAGGCGAAGATAGTGCGCCCCCATGATCTAACCAGCGGGCTTCCCGCAACGGGGGTGACAACACCAATGGCAGGGAGGGAAAGGCAGTCTGGAAAAGAGGGCCCCTGGTAGAGGGGTGGAGATAAAGACAGACAGGATCATGCGGCGCAGGACGGTGGCGGTGCAGAAGGTGCTGGGGCACCGGGTCCCCCGTGGCGGGCCGCCCCCAAGCCCCCAAAATAGAAGTGTAGAGCGAAGTCTCGAAGGGAAGAAGCAGCTCCCGACCACCAGAACCCGATGGAGGACCTCCAGAAGATGATCCGTGGGGAAATGGGCAGATGGATCGCCCATGCGCAAGATTCCCGCAGCCGTGGAAACAGCCCGAGCAAAGGCAGCACTCGCCTCCGTAGGGCCCCATGGCGGGGAAAGCAGTTCCTCCGTGGGCGACGGCTGCAAGCTAAGGTGGCTGTTCCCCAGTCCAACCGGAGGAAGGAAAGGCCAAGCCCAGAAAGGGGGAATGGGGACCGAGGAATGGGGAACCTGAGGCGCCTCAGGCGAAGACTGCGGACGCGGTGACGGCGAAGAGCCGTCCTTAGAAGACGCCGAGGATAAAGCCACGACGCAGCGGCCCGTCTCTGGAGAAGATGAAACCAACAACCACCGAACCTCTGGAGAAGAGGGGGAGTCCGAAGAAGAATCAACGACCCGATGCCAGCCCGGCGACGTAGAGTCTGTGACCGGCGTCAGGTCAACATCGGCCGGCGCCGAAGGAGACGCCAGAACGACCTCCGCCACAATGCGCGGCGCAGGAGACCGAGGCTGGGTCTGAGCCAGGGCGGCTAAGGAACGGCGCCGAAAAGGCGTCGACTCAACCTCCAACAAGGCAGCCGCCCGCGTGGAGGGACGAGGGGGGCGCAGTGGTCCGAAGGGCCGCACCCGATGGCACCACATCCTCCGAACCTGGATCCGGACCTGTCGGTGCCAGAGCGTGGAGGGACGAGGGGGGCCCGGGGACACACCCCGACCCCTAGCCGGCTCCTGCGACGCCGCCAGGGCCAGCAGCTGCCGGCACCTGAGAGGCGTCACCTCGGCCTCTGACAAGGCCGCCGCCTGCCCAGAGGACCGAGGTGGACTCGACGACACGCCCAAGCTCTGGCAACCTCCTGCGACACCACAGGAACCCCCACGGGGGTTTGCGGCGAGACAGAGGCGCCGTGGTCCGAAGGGCCGCACCCGATGGCACCACATCCTCCGAACCTGGATCCGAACCTGTCGGCGCCAGAGCCACCAGCGACGCCGCAGAAATCCCTGCACGCAGCAAGGGATCCGCAGACGTCCCAGGAAGAGAAGGAGGAGAAGGAAGAGCCAATGAGGCCTGCAAGGCGGCCGCATAGGCCTCCATCTGGGCTCTGGTCGCCCCCGCGCCGGTGGAACGGTGGATAGGGTGGCAATGCGCGGGGCCGCACCACCCACAGAGAACCCACACCCCCAACAGGCTGGGGACCGGGCCTCGGGAACAAACTGCAACACTTACCAACAGGTGAGCGACGCCCTTGCGGCCTGGGAGAAGGACGATGTCGGAGACGGAGGCGGCGGTTCTTGAAGCCGTCCGCGGGGGACGGACGCGGCGCCACCGCCGACCTGGACATGCGTGCCGAAAGGAGTTTCATCCGCCGCTCCCGCCGGGACTTCGGCTTCATTTGCTGACATGCCTCACAGTCTGTGGAGTCGTGGTGCTCCCCCAAACACCACATGCAGATGGGGTGAGGATCCGTCGCCGACATCTGGTGCGCGCAAGACGAGCACATCTTGAAGCCCGAAGGCATTCGCACACTGTTCCCAAGAAAAACGCTCAAAAGTGGAAAAAGGCCTGAAACAGGCCAGGAAAGCGATCCGACGTCAGCACGCCGGGGTGGGGCTTATGTAACCTCGCTGACGTCACGCCCGTGGAAGACTCATCTTAGAGCAGAAACTAAACTTCTTTCCTTTCACAAAAATCTTTAAACCTAGTTATTTGCTAATGTCTGTTTCCTCGTCCCGTTCGTTGTGCTCCCGCTCTTCCCCAGTTCTAGCGGTAGGGCACCTATAGACAATCGCTCGCTTTTACAAAGGCCACATAGCATAACAGCGCCATAATACCTGGGCTGCACTAGAATGTGTCCCAGCACCACCTCATTACTGTCCCCAAGCGAGTACACCCACTTCTATCGAGTAGGTGAACGTCCAACCAAAGAAATATTTAAAATAATCAATGTCAATTGATTCACATTACAGCAAAATCTTCAAATTAGTTTCAAAGAAGGCCAGAACTTCAGGGTCCGGCACAGTACCGAGGAGGAATTCTTCTCTGCAGCAGCGAATCACGTGTGCCTTAAAAAATGTGGCCTGTTCCTGAAGCTGCGATAGGTCTGGGCATCTCGAAGTCTGCCCATCCTTAAACTGAAAGCTGCCATCTTTTCCCACGCTGTTGGTCTTTTCCCTTTGCCCCATATGGCTGGTCCTACACTACATTGTACCCTATATACTAGGATTCTGGTACAACAGTGAAAAGCTTATTTAACGTAGACAGCTAGACATTTCGCATGAGTAGACCTTCACCATATACATTTAATTATTATTGACTCTAAAATTACGTTTGAGTAAAAAAGATTGTGTTGGAGCACAATTTAGCGAGATCATTAGCCATGCTGCACCATAAAATTAAAATCCAAGAGCAGCACATTAGTAAAACAGTCACCTCTAGTACGACACTTGGAATGCAAAGGTGCTGATGCTTAACCATACAGTCCAACAATTAACTTAGAAAAAAGTGGCTGTTTAGGATTGCCAGATCAAGCTGTGCCAGATAGCATGACCTTCTGAAGAGTAACCTGAGTGTAGATATTGGAAGAGAAACCTCTCAGAGTTCCGACCGACAACAAGGTGCGTCCATGGGTGAATTTTTGACCATTATACAGGAGTCGTTCTTGTCCAAGACTGAAGAAATCAATTCAACTCCTCAACAATAAAACCACTTCCAAAAGGTCCATAATACCTAATCTTTATCCAGCTCCCAAATCCTCAATTCCAC
Source organism: Triturus cristatus (assembly GCF_964204655.1). Classification (NCBI taxonomy): domain Eukaryota; kingdom Metazoa; phylum Chordata; class Amphibia; order Caudata; family Salamandridae; genus Triturus; species Triturus cristatus. The sequence goes on from NC_140595.1 coordinate 29,543,256, forward strand.
AAATCCCTCGTCAAACTCCAATAACTCTATACCAGCCTTCTTGCTCAAAGAATGCAGACAGGACATCCATCCCCTCGAAAATAATCAACTCCTCCCTAGAGGCTCTTCGCTGTAAGCTCCTAAATCCGGCTAAGCAACTCCATTGCTCAAGAAAAAAAACTTGTATCCAATGATTTTCAGAACTTTCGAGCAGTCTCTAAAATGAAGTTCCTGGGTAAAAATAATTGAAAGAGCTGCAGCATCCCAACTGCTAAAGCATATCACAAATAACAACCTCCTACATACGTTTCAATCTGACTGGTGCCCAAAACTTAGCCCAGAATATGCCACAATTCAAATTCCATATTATGCACTAAAATCTAAGCAGAAGGCCTGTTAGTTCTTCGAGGCCTCTCTGCACCACTCAATATGCTGGACATCATTCACTCCTTCAGATCCTAAAATATAGAATGGAAGGAACTATTGTGAGCTAGTTTGAATCTTCTCTCTTCAAGATACTAATTCGCAACATTTGATACTTTTGAACTGCCCCCAATTTTATGGTGCACTGCAATTTTCCATCCTATCACCTCCCTGATTCAACTTATATAAGGAACATCTACCAACAAACGTTCAAGAAAATAGCATCTATAGTCACCAATAAGCTAACACACATATACCTTTGTGCATCCGAGCGATCAAACATTCTAGGCCATAGGGGCAAGATGTACGACCCATTTTTGCATGCGCAAACAGGTTTGCGACCTGTTTAAGCATGCAAAAATACCAATGGGCCATGTATAAACCCTATTTAGTGAGTTGTAATTTATTTGCGACTCGCTAAATAGGATTTGCAACTCGCTATTAGGAAGGGGCGTCCCAAAGGCGTCCGTTCCCAATAGCGACTCGCTACCCTGTGTAAGATTGTTTTGCGACCGCGGTCGCAAAACACTCGCAATTTACCGCCCTCTTCAAGAGGGTGGTAAAGCACTCGCAAAAGGGAAGGGGTCCCCAAGTGACCTCTTTCCCTTTGTGAATGCAGGGGAAAATATTTTTTAGGGGCTGGCAGTGGTCCCAGGGACCATTACCTGCCCTTAAAAAATGAAACAAAAACGTTTAATTTTTCTTTTTTTAAATGCATCCCATTTTCCTTTAAGGAAAACGGGCTGCATTTAAACAAAAAAAAATGCTTTATTTAAAAGCAGTCCCAGACATGGGGGTCTGCTGAGCCCAGCAGGCTACCATACCTTGGAGGGCCAGCCATTCCCAATGGGTTTCGCAAATTGCGAGTGCCTCATGAATATTGATGAGGCATGAAATTTGCGACCCCATTGGGAATCGCAAACAGTGTCGCTAATGCCAATGGTTGTACATCTGGCCCCAGATCTTCACAGCAAACTAGGAAACGGCATGGAATCACTTTCTCTAAAGCTGAACCCTCTAAAGACAGAATTCCTTTTCCGATTCTAAACTGAAAATCCTCATCCTGTGCAAAATTGCTGGCCAATCATCATCCCTTAGGTATCTTCCGTTATATAGTTCTTCGAGCAAAATCACTGGGGTAGATACTTGACAGTAATCTCACCCTAAACGACCAAATCGTCTAAATAAATTGGCATCTTATCAACTCCAACTCAAAAGAAAACTAAAACCGGCCATCCCCTACTGACTTCATATTCACAGTTCATCCCACTGTACTTACTCATCTCGACCTGGGAAGTGGCACCCTAGCAGCATTTTCAAATCCTCTGCTGCACACGGTAGAAAAGTGCCCCATTTTGATATGGTCACTTCCATGTTTTGCCTGGTAATTGATGCAACTTTGACTGAAGTACACTGGGTTCCTGCTAACACAGGTTACCAGTGCCAGTGTTCTTTTTTGCCCCAAAACAAGATAACTGTGTAATTGTCCCACAATTGGCAAGATCTTTTACACCCCTGTAAGCCCCCAGTAAATGGTTCCCCAGGTACCTAGGGCATGGGTACTAACGAGGGTCCCTAAGGGCTGCAGAATGTATTGTGCCACCCCAAGAGACCCCCTTCCCCAACCAAACTTATGCAGACTGCCATTGCAGGCTGCGTAAAATGGTGCTGACAAATGTAAAAAGACGACATGGTACACAACCTATGAGCCCTGTCCCCAGACACTACATGCAATATATGTATGACTCCCCTACAGCAAAATGAAACGAAATTAAATACCAGCATTTGTAAAGCGCACAGCCACCTCCGGAGAGGTGTCACGGTGCTGGGGGCCATCGGGAACATTAAGCGAGCTATTGCCCAGAGTCACATGGTGCTGGGTTAACCTTCCGCCGGGGATCGAACCGTGAACCCTGTTGTACGGAGTCAGGCACCCTGGCCGCTGCGCCACACCTCTTCCAGGCCTTACCGCCCTAAGGCAGGGTGCATTATATTACATGTGAGGACATATCTGAAAGAGCAAATATGCCCCTGTGCTATCTAGTCCAATTACTAGTACAAGTGAACAGGTAAGTCATCTTGAGTACTATACTGGGTGCTGGTCATTACGTGATCCCGAGCTACATGATGGCTTCACTGAAATCTATGGTGTTTGTTATCAAACACCTCATCTTAATAAACCAGTTCTGATGCCTATACTAGATTTATTATGGCATGCACCCAGAGGGCACCTTAGAGTTGCCCCCTGAAAACCTACCAGCTTCTGGTGTGCTGACTGACTGGTGTAGACCAGCCTGCCTCCACAGACTGGTTTCTGACTCCCTGCAGGTGACAACTTACACTCTCTGAGGGAAGAAACAATGCCTGCTCCGGCGGGAGGTGTTGTCAAGTTCTCCAAGCAGGATGGCTAGGAATCAGCATATCAAGGCAAGAGGCTTAAAAGGCTTCTACCTCCTTTGATATACAAACCTGGTTTCCCCCAGACAGAGGTAATGCCACTCCCTGGCTTGGGCCCATTTGGCACCAGGACAGGTGGGGAAATTAGCTAGTCAGGAAGCGTGTTCACTATTGGGCCTGTCCCACCCCTTAGGTGGGCTACCTGACGTGAACATGAAGAGTACAATTCCACCATCTTGGTTTTTGGTTAAATTAGATACACTGGGTCAAGGTGGTCATATAGGGGGTGCAGGCAACCCTAAGTTGAGTATTTAAGTGGTACCCCTGATACCAGGAACTCAGATTCGACAGACACAAGAAGAGAACAAATTAGAGCGAAGTCAGCGAGAACTGAGAACCAGCTGTGGACTTTTTGGCACCACACCCTGTCTGCACCTGTCCCGACAATCGTGACAAGCCGACTCGTCCTGCCTCTGTGCATCTGCCAAGAACCCTAGTGGGCTGCCAGCGCTTCGCAAATTGCCTGCAACCTCCCTTGGAGTAGAAGAGCTACTCCCCTGCAGCTTGCAGGCATCAAACAGCAAAGTCCTGTCCACTGTTCTGCCGCCCTCCAGTTCCACCGATGCAGTAGCCGCCTAGAAAGAGGTCACCGTGCTCCAGAAGGTCAGATCTATCTCCCCACCAAGTAAGGAAATGCCAAAACCAACTGGAGCCCCACAGCACCAATACCCGGGGTACCAGACACCTTGCAGCAACCAAAGCCTGTTTGAGTCCAATCCGGACTCCAAGACCGAGCAGCCATCGAGGGACGTCAGCATCACAGAGACCCATTTCAAGAGTGACCCAGCTGTCCTGATTTCTGTTCCCTCAACCGCCGAGAACGACAACCTTGAGTGCCCGAGACGCACAAGCCCAGCCGAGCTAACCACTCTGCACCTGAGCGCCCCAGCCCAGGTTCCCAAGAACCGACTGTGCTTTCCTGCTCCGAGGGCCCCCACGAACCGAGCTGCCCATTGGGAGCTTTTGGACTCGTCTCCAAGTCCCCCTCTGCAGCCTGTTTCTAGGTGGCCCTCCCTCTCTCCTTTGGTGTAGCGCGCAAACCTACCAACCTGACCAGCTCTGCACCCAGACTCTCCAGGGCAGGTAAAAACCGCTGGTAGGTCTTTGGACCTTGTCCACCTACCGCCTTACGTCCTGATGGGGACCCCTGGAAATCTTTTGCAAGTAACTGTATGCAGTATACGCCTTTTTTCCCCATAGGAAAGCATTACTGCGTAAAGACGCATTTTAGTAAACATTTTGCATACATGTGAAAAGTCAGTATCTCGAAAAGTACTTACTTGATAACTAAGTTCTCGGTGTTGAAATTTTCATTAAAATACACTTTTTTTTAATTGGTCTTGGATTTATTCTTGAGTGTGTGTCTAATTTATTGCCTCTGTGAGTTCAACAAATGCTTAGCACTATCTACTGATCAGCCTAAGCTGCTCGCCCACACTACCACAAAGGAGAACATTTGGGTTTGCTGCTCGTGCCTCTGTAAACCAATATGGGTTGCCTGGACTCTCTAAACAGTGTCGCTTAGTTTGATGCACTACACAGAGAGCCAGCTTCCTACACACACCATGGAAAATTCTGGTCATCGCTGCCAAGCAAGTTGCTGGCGCTAAGAAATACAATCACATCTTCCCTATACTAAAGCACATTAATTGGTTCCCACTAGAATCAAGAGTTCATTTCAAGATTGCATGCATCACTTATAAGGCGATCCATATCGCTCCTTTTCCTTATTTATAAAATAAAATCAAACTCCCAGGTGATCAGTGGAAAACAAGAGGAAGAAACTGATAGAGGAAACTCTGAAAAGCATAAAAACAAAACACCAAGGCAAGCTTTCTCATGTCAACCCCATAGAGTGTGGGAAACTGTACCAGTCTAAAGAAGATCGAATCTTAACCTTCTTGCTTTCAGCAAAGACTTCAAAAATCATCTCCTGAAATGTTATCTCCCGACTGACTCAAATGTTAACCCATCCTGTTTCTTTCTAGTACCCCAGAGGTTATCCATTACTGATATCTTTTCTGACACTTAGATTAAGATCTTGGCGGATGGGTTATTCCATCACAATAGTGACGGATATCCCGTCCGCCGAAATATAAATCCCATAGGATATAATGGGATTTATATTTCGGCGTGGGATTTATATTTTGGCGGACAGAATATCTGTCACCGTTGTGATAGAGTAACTCATCTGCCAAGATCTAAATAATGCTCTTAGTTCCCTAAAAGCGCTGCACTGCCAGTTGGCTAGGTCCACGATATACAAATACTTTAAGTAATTAAGATTTTAAAAAATGGTGGTTCACATTGCAGTTGCTTAATTTGACTCATTCAGCACGTTTATAAGAAGGCTGACTGATATATGACAACCTCTTCCAGGTGCAGATCTGTGGTATGATGGAAACAGCCCCAGTGCTTCCATAACGTAATGATCAAGACTCACCTGGGGGAGGGGCTGCCGAGACTTGACATAGCTGAAACACATTAGTCAAAACATGTTGGTGGTACTATTGCTAAAAGGTGGCAGATTCAGAAACAGCTGGAGAAGCACTCATCAAGTGAGAGTGTTTATATAGTGAATGTGGGATTCCAACAGAATACATAAACACCAACTTGGGCGCCCTCCAGAAATGTGAAAGTTTATAGATCTTAAACTCCAAAGAATGGAGAAAGGAGGCCAAGACGTCTTTTTGCACATGGTACACAAAACAATGTAAAGCACAATACTTATAGAAGTGGAGACAGTTCAGAAGTATATACCAAACAAAAGCAAGACAACTAATCGGAGTATTTTAATTATTCAACATCATTGTTGCCACGTGGTATATTACTGGAATTGTTGGTGGCCCACACGTACTTACAACATCAACAAAAAAACAAGCTAGCAGGCTCCTATTTTAACAAGTCCTAGTAGAAGGTGAGGACCTCAAGACTTTACATGGGCGTTTATAACTAGTCCATAAGGACTGGATTCATGCCAGTTTTTAAGGTTATCAAAATGGGGTACATTTACATCCAATGGTTTTAAATAGGAATCATTTACATAGTCAGTGCTTATCATGAAAATCCACAGGGATCTGAAAAACGTTGAAAGCACAAAATGAATAAAAATGCAATGTGCCAGGCCGCCATTTCAATCGTGAAATAAAGTAAAGCATGACACCTTCTACGTTATTTCTGAAATGCGGATAATGCAAGCCCTGCATTTGTACTTTTTATTGAGTGTGCAAGAGCAGGGGTCACACGGCATCTTAGATTTAAGTCTTATTTAGTAAACATTTACAGGAAAAGAGGCTAGAAATACGATGACAGATAAAAAAAAACCTTCTGCTGAAAACCACAGTAGTTTCATCAGTTACTAAAGCGGTGCACCAAAACCACACCAAGGGTTTGCACTGGAAAGTAAACCGGGTGAACCAAATATTTTATCAGTGATGGCTATTGGTGCACACCCAGTCCAACCTCACTTAACTACTATCTGTGCTGTGAAGCCACAAGAATGTCACAGGGCCAAGGTCACCTCTGAGACCGTTTTAGGCGGAATGAAGGCATAGGTAGACCTTGGATCGATATAATCTATGCTATTAATACTTGCTGGAGTATGAAAGATAATAAAACAGATTGCAGGAGTCTACAAAACTAGGAGCTGGCATTGAGTGCTTAAGGATTAAAGAATTTGGTGTACATGTGGTTTTGAAGTAGTGTTATCAACTGAATTAGTTTTTTAGATCACAGTGGCAAAGGGTAATTTACTACCAACATGAAATAGGCTACCATGTCGCCTAGATAATGATCGGGTTACAAGATGACACTATTACAAAATCAACTAACATTCTGAAGCAACTGAAAGAACCTTACAATTAAACCTATACACTGGTACTTCTGAGCAGAAATAAACAATATCATTCAGTATGAGCGACAAACATACATCTCTAATACAGAAGTAATGACATGTTTATTTCCGTTGCAGCACCACTTGCTCCTATTCCTCCCAGGGGGACCACAGCTATCGGCTCCATCGCGACTCCTGCCGCCATCACCACCACCGTATTTTTGCGCGCCAGGAAGCGCTTGATAAGGACAGAGGGGTTCCCGCAGTGCGGGACGTGCGCGGGCATGCCCGGGCCAAGGGCATGCCCGTGTGAGCCTGTCCGCGGCAAACCGAGGCAGGGCAGGGCCACCCCTCTTGGTTGGTTACAACATAGCACAAAAGTTCATGGTGCCATTGGGTAAGAACCTTCCATTTATTTTATACTCTTGGAACTTTGCGAGTTGGTCCCATGCTCATTTCCCAACTGTATTACCTTTATTAGATTACTAGTAGCGACACCCAAATTAGGAATTTACTGACCCTAGATTGATTGATTTTATTGGAACTCTATCTAGACAGTATAGTGAAACATATGTTTTAATTTGTATATTTTGAACAAAGGACATACTGTAGTACACAATAATGATTTAGCCTTGCCCTCCTATAATGGTTTAAATGGTTATTCAGAAGCTTAAACGTAAGTAGGAAAAAGCGCCTTGAAAGATATCTGATTTTCTTTTCGCTAGGCTGGTACTAACAATTGAGACTTGGACTGTGTTATCTTGTCTAAGGACTATCTAAAAGTCATTACACCTGTTGCTGCACTTCAATATATATCTGCCCTGAGGCTGTTGTAGAGGCTGTAAAGGCTGATAGTTTTCCCAACTTTAGGAAATCATCCCAACAGAAAGTTTGAGCGGCTCCTGGTAGGATAATGGGGGGAAAAAAAAAGGCAATAGAGACGGCCGCTGGCAGGAAGAAGATAGCAGAGACCAGCAAAACAGCAGATAACTGCACATTGACAGCGATTGATTTCACACAGCACACCATCACAGCTGCAACCTGGCATTCCTTGCACCAATAGGTTAATTCCCTTATTGGCCCGATCTGATAAAGCAATGGAAGACCAATACTAACATGGTCCCAAACCGATAGAGTTGACGTCTGTTGCTCCTAATGTAAGTACAGTGACCTCAAGCACCCATCAGATTATCAAGGACCTGAGGGCTGAAGTAGGGTCCCTGAGAGCAATGATAGAGGGACTCACTACATTAGTTAAATCATTATTGCAACCCAGTCCTCTTCCTACACTTATTCCTACATGCGAGCCATGCGCTATAGCTGGGCGATTGCAACCGGCATTACAAGGAGTGAGCAACTACTATCAGACACACAAAGTAAACACCACCCAGGGGATAATTCGTAACTATCGGCACCTACAACCATCACAAGCTGCCGCTGCTTACCCTAATCAAATACCCTCTGATCTTAATGGGATGTACACCTCATCCTCATTTGTCGTCAGCAAATAAAATCATAGTAGTTACCCAGCATGTACACCTCATCCTCATTTGTCGTCAGCAAATAAAATCATCATGGTGAATGTCCCAAAATTAGGCACAAGGCAAGGGCCAGAGGGGGAAGACTCTGATTAACAAAGCGATCCATTGGATCCACCATGTTAGGGGCTGTCGCTCGATAACCCAAGAGGATATTATTAGGGCACGCAGGTGTACATTACCAAGACAACCAGTAGATTGCATAGAGCTGACACTAATAGGACCAGAATTGGTTGATAATCTACTACTCTGGAATTTCGCACTTGTTCCCCTGACTCTTCGTCGATTCAATTCAAACGCTCCATCCCCCACAGGTCAGCCCAGCCACTATTAGGGCAAGATAGAAGACTGAGTAGCTCTAGTCTAGAGCACGACTGACTGACATCTGGAGGGAATCCATCAACACACTAGATCCCAGCCTCCAACCCTCACCCCCCCCCCCCCAAGTTCAGGGTGATACTAGACTGAGTAGTAAACTCCTACGAATAGTGCCTAAATCATATGACAGTGGTTCCCAAACCTTTATAAGCATAAGTAGTGTTGTCAGTGATTTAAAGGATTTAAATGAGCTGGAGGGGACTCCACAATGCGAGGGCGCGTACCCTACTATAGATTCTAATACCCAACACACAAAACTACTGCGATAGGGCAAACAAGTATGGCTATAGTATCCTGGAACATAGCTGGCCTAAAACAAAAGCTTGAAGACCCCGATTGGCATAGCTACATAGACAAATTTGATATCTGTCTTTTCCAGGAGACATGGTTACTTACACCTCCATATAAGTTAGGTTATAAAACATATTATAAGAACGCAATTTCCACGCAGAGAGGGAGACCATCGGGGGGGCCTTGTGATATGGATCAAATTAATACAGGGGATGCGATCTAGGAATTTTATTATAGACTCTCCAGACCTGCTGGCAATGTATCTAAATGACAATAATGAAAAACTGTATTTGTTTAATATCTACAATAGACCAATTAGGCAGACACCAAATTCTGAGATTATCATCACACTAGGTAGCTCCCTGGATCTTGTCGACCCTAGTGACACAGTGATTGTATGTGGGGATTTCATCTGTGCCTATGAGCCATTAAGCGGATTAGAAAACACCACAGAAGAAGAGGATATGGCCTTAGGCTTGCCTCAGTTAGAGGCCGGGCCATCTAAACCTTGCACTAATGCTGCACTACAGACAGTACAGTTTACTGTAGAACACAGTCTAAGGGCATGTAATGGAAGGGTATTCAACAACTGGGACGAAACTGCCTCTCAATACTTTTAAGCGTGGCAGCACACAGTCGAGAATCGACTATATAATGCATAGCATTCACAGCTGGAGCAGAATAGTGAGCTTTAAAATAGAGATGAGGGATGATAGCGACCACCGACCATTATGTTTGGAAGTAATAGGCCAATTAGCAAGGGGCGATCAATCAAATACCTGCATGCAGAATGTGCACCCCTTAGTAGGGAATAACAGAAGATCTCTCAGGTGGCCTAAGATAACAGGTAGCATAGCGCTCATGACTAGTATCTATAATACTTTTGCCGAAGTAGTGGGTGCACACCTAGAGATAAGTGATCTGCATATAACATCTATGCATATAGCCCTGGTCCCAAAGTTAGAGCTCCTCGTTACTAAAAATAATGGGAAGCACCTGAAACCCAACCCTAAGGTGAGACTAAAGGCAAACCCATGGTATACAACAGAATGTAGAAGATCCAAGACAGCTCTACTTGAATCAATAAAGCAGGGAAGAGCAGATTCAGTAAGGAACGGACAGGGATGCTCACCGGAAAGCACTGACTAACGCCAAGAGAAATTGGGAGGAAAATAGTTGACTCGATCTGTTAAGGGCAGCAAAAACTAACAACTCGGCAGAGACTTGGAAAATTATAGCATGTGGGGGCAAGGACCAGGCACGAAGGACTGAGCATTATTTGGATTCGGCGGTTTAGACCGACCACTTTACTGACTTGTACTCTAGCTTTCGGCCCATTGTAGCCCTGAGTGGAGATAGACGGCCTGTTAATATCGAGGGAGACAGCGGAGTAATCGTCTTCTCACTGCAAGAAACTGAGTACGCTACAGATTCCATCAAACCAGGAAAAGCACCGGGATTAGACACAATTCCTGGTGACTTATTCAAACATGACAAAAAGGTATGGGTTCCATATGTTAATGCTCTTAGCAACGCAATATCAGCAGGTCTTCCAATACCGGGAACGTGGAAAGGTGCTGAAATTGTCCCTATTCACAACAAGTATTAAAAATACAATAGGTTTCGCCTTTCATTAAGTTAAAGCCATTTGCTTTGCTATACCATACCATTAGCAAAGCAAATGGCTTTAACTTAATCAAAGGCGAGACCTATTGCATTTTCAATGCTTGTTTTTATAGCCACGTTTCAACATCCAATGTTAGGATATCACTTTGTTTTAAGCAATGGCACGATCGCTTTTATGTCTTGTACAAACGTGTGAAGTGTGAGGCAGAGGCAGCGGTGGGGCTTGCTCGCAAACTCCACCAATTAAGAGACACTGCCTAAATGGCTATGAATATTTGAGCTTAAAGCCATTTGACAACTGGGCACCCGGTATAGTAAACGTTGTAGATGGAACGAAGGGCTGTGATGTCGCCAGATAATGCACACTGCAGAATATGAACTGTCAAATAGAAAAATAGAAACGGGTGCGTTTATTTTGCTGAAATAAAGAAAGGGGATTAAAATTAATAGATTCATATAACCAAACGCTTTTTTTTTTATCTGAGAGTTTTGTATAGCGTTAGTTAAGAACCTTAAGTGTCAAGTGGCTTAAAAAGACAGCTTCTAAAACAACATCCAGTCATGTCGTTCACTCCCTAAATTGAACAAAGGCTGCTTTGATCACAGCGCCCGCTAATGGAGCATTTTAATACGCCGTACACAAATAATTAAAATCGTGTGTGAAACTTGTTGATGTTGGGGTGGGCTGACTTAATTAAAGACAAGGGGACAAGCATTACGCTGATCCCTTTTAATCATAATATAATAAAGAACAGTATCCAGAAAACGCAGTCAACAGAAAATCTGGCACTACCTGCGGTAAGCAACAATACACCACATGCAGCCAACGTTTTCGTGCTTGAAGGAATGCTGGAAGGCCCATTAACATCCAGGAGTGGGAGAAAAACAATGTGCTTTTCGTTAATGGCAAACTTACCGTATTCACGTATGAAAAACTACATCGACCATAGAGAACTGCTGAAACGAGCCCCCCCCCCCCCCAAAGCACCAACCTATCAATCTGTGAAATTAGGTGGGTTCTTAGGAAGCCTAGCATAAATAAAAGTTACCTGATAAAATCTGATTCTTTCTCGTTATGTTATTACATAGACACAGTATGTGCTGGTTTGCCATAAAAACATTTGAATTTAGTTTCTACTCGCCCATCGGAAAATTTCATGCTGTCCTGCATACCCCTGCCTAAAATTGTCTACAAGCCATCAAAATCTAGTGTAGTGGGTCCTGAAAGGAGAGATAACGGCGTGATCGTGTTGGATTTCACGTTTCACCATAGGCTGAGCTGGTGGTGTGAAACTGGAGGCGCCGTGAAGTTTGAGGCTTTCTTAATGAAACAAATAACCGAGCGTCGGGAGGGCCTAAGGGAGTCTTCGAAGCGCCAAGCACGGATTGCCAATGGCACTGAATTAGTTTTCGTATTTGTGGTTCTTGCTAAGGAAAAGCAGACTTCATCGGAGCATACATTTGTGTTAGAATTGCCAGCTCTCGGGAATGTGAAACTGGAAACACTTAGATTAATGTTAGGAGTGTTTTTTTGCTGGTAAAATGCACACCGACCTTCGCATTAGTCGTGTGAATGCGTTTATTTAACTGTTTGACAGATAATATGACCAGAATGAGATTTTTGTTATTTCTGATTATGTAGTTCACAACAGCTGCTAAAAACAAGCTTTGGGAGTCTCAAGATTGTTTGGAAGGGAGGGGAGGAGGGACAGCAGAGAGAGTGGGGTGGAGGAGCAAGGGGAGCGAGACGGCAAAGAAAGCAAAACCAGCGCTGCACTCCTGAAAACGCACCACGCTGATAACAAGCATCGATCTTGTCTTTATGGGGCCATGTGTTTCTACACATGGCCCCAAAAAGATAAGGAAGTGCTTTGCGACAAACGCAAAGCAGGTGAGCCAGTCCGGTTCGCAGGGGAAAGCCTAATTTCCAATGGCAGGTCATCGTTTAGCATAAATGGTGACGCCAGCCAATGGAAATGAGGGGTGGGGCTTAAAGCCCTCATCTGAAAGTCCTCACTCACAATAAATCTCGCCGAGCGAGCTGCGCAGGTGCCATTTAGCCTGATAGATGTACTCCAAAAAATGTACGCCAGGCAGTTCCTGAATAGGCCCAATGATTGGATGGAGACCAATAGTATACTGTCCCCATATCAGGCAGGATTCAGATCTTGCACAAGCTCTACAGACTAAGTCTTTAGACTCTTGTGCATTATCTGGAAATATGTCAAGATCAGGAAGGGGCATATTTACGTGGCATTCGTTGATCTGAGGGCAGCTTTCGATCTCGTACCCAGAAGCCTACTATGGGAGTCACTTGAAAAACATGGAGTTCCCCCCAATCTGGTCACGCAGTTAAAAAGGCTACACAATGGAAATTATGCTAGAGTCCGCTGGGGTATAAAGGGGGAACTCACAAAGCCAATCCAGATAGAAAGAGGAGTGAGACAGGGTTGCGTACTTGCTCCCACCCTGTTCTCACTGTATATCAACGACATGGTAAACCACTTACAAGAGCAAGCAAATGACCCCCCAAAGCTGAATGGGACCATGGCACCGGCGCTGCTCTTTGCAGACGATACCACCTTGATATCACAGACCATAAAGGGGCGGCAAAACATGCTGAATGGTTTTAATAGATACTGTACCGAAAAGGGTTTAGAAATAAATGCAAATAAAACCAAGTACATGGCCATAAACCCACAAAAGAGCCCTAAAAAGAATCTTGTGCTGAGTAGCCAGAGAATAGAATATGCCACTAATTTTACTTACTTGGGTATATTATTAGACACTAAACTAGCTTGGAACCAGCAAGTCAGCCACTCAGCTCTACAGTTAGCCCAAGGGTCAGGGGCAATCCTCAACAAGCATTTGCAATGCAATAGGTCTCGCATTTATAAGAGTTTGAGCTATTGGCATTGTAAAATTACAATGCCTTTTATTTATGTTTTGGTTTAAAAAAAAATAAAAGGCATTGTCATTTACAATGTCAGTAGCATAAACTCGCATAAAAGCAGTGTATGGAGTGCAGCAGTGTGCGGCGTGCAGCAGTGTGCGGCGTGCAGCAGTGTGAGGCGTGCAGCAGTGTGAGGCGTGCAGCAGTGTGCGACATGCAGCAGTGTGCGGCGTGCAGCAGTGTTTCGTGTAGCAGTGTGAGGCATGCAGCACTGTGACGTGCAGCGGCGTGCAGCAGTGTGCTGCGTGCAGCAGTGTGCGGCGTGCAGCAGTGTTTCATGTAGCAGTGTGAGGCATGCAGCACTGTGGCGTGCAGCGGCGTGCAGCAGTGTGCTGCGTGCAGCAGTGTGCTGCGTGCAGCAGTGTCGTGCAGCATGCAGCAGTGAGTAATGCAGCAGTGTGCAGCAGTGTGTGGCGTGCAGCAGTGTGCCGGTTGCATCAGTGTGTGCCGTGCAGCAGTGTGTGGCGTGCAGCAATGTTTCGTGTAGCAGTGTGTGGCGTGCAGCAGTGTGTGGCGTGCAGCAGTGTGCGGCGTGCAGCAGTGTGCGGCGTGCAGCAGTGTGTGGCAGTGTGTGGCGTGCAGCAGTGTGAGGCGTGCAGCAGTGTGTGGCGTGCAGCGGCATGCAGCAGTGTGTGGCGTGCAGCAGTGTGAGGCGTGCAGCAGTGTGAGGCGTGCAGCAGTGTGAGGCGTGCAGCAGTGTGAGGCGTGCAGCAGTGTGAGGCGTGCAGCAGTGTGAGGCGTGCAGCAGAGACACGTGGAGGGTGAGGAGAGACATGTGGAGGGTGAGGAGAGACACGTGGAGGGTGAGGAGAGACACGTGTGGAGGGTGAGGAGAGACGTGTGGAGGGTGAGGAGAGACACGTGTGGAGGGTGAGGAGAGATAGGTGTGGAGGGTGAGGAGAGACACATGTGGAGCGTGAGGAGGAGACACCTGTGGAGGGTGAGGAGGAGACACATGTGGAGGGTGAGGAGGAGACACATGTGGAGGGTGAGGCGGAGGGTGAGGAGACACATTTGAGCTATTGGCATTGTAAAATTACAATGCCTTTTATTTATGTTTTGGTTTTAAAACAAATAAAAGGCATTGTCATTTACAATCTCAGTAGCATAAACTTGCATAAAAGCAGTGTGTGGAGTGCAGCAGTGTGCGGCGTGCAGCAGTGTGCGGCGTGCAGCAGTGTGAGGCGTGCAGCAGTGTGAGGCGTGCAGCAGTGTGCGGCGTGCAGCAGTGTGCGGCGTGCAGCAGTGTGCGGCGTGCAGCAGTGTTTCGTGTAGCAGTGTGAGGCATGCAGCACTGTGACGTGCAGCGGCGTGCAGCAGTGTGCGGCGTGCAGCAGTGTTTCGTGTAGCAGTGTGAGGCATGCAACACAGCGGCGTGCAGCAGTGTGTGGCGTGCAGCAGTGTGCTGCGTGCAGCAGTGTCGTGCAGCATGCAGCAGTGAGTAATGCAGCAGTGTGCAGCAGTGTGTGGCGTGCAGCAGTGTGCCGGTTGCATCAGTGTGTGCCTTGCAGCAGTGTGTGGCGTGCAGCAATGTTTCGTGTAGAAGTGTGTGGCGTGCAGCAGTGTGTGGTGTGCAGCAGTGTGAGGCGTGCAGCAGTGTGTGGCGTGCAGCGGCGTGTAGCAGTGTGAGGCGTGCAGCAGTGTGAGGCGTGCAGCAGTGTGAGGCGTGCAGCAGTGTGAGGCATGCAGCAGTGTGAGGTGTGCAGCAGTGTGAGGCGTGCAGCAGTGTGTGGCGTGCAGCAGTGTGAGGCGTGCAGCAGTGTGAGGCGTGCAGCAGAGACACGTGGAGGGTGAGGAGAGACACGTGGAGGGTGAGAAGAGACACGTGTGGAGGGTGAGGAGAGACACGTGTGGAGGGTGAGGAGAGACACATGTGGAGCGTGAGGAGAGACACATGTGGAGCGTGAGGAGGAGACACCTGTGGAGGGTGAGGAGGAGACACATGTGGAGGGTGAGGAGGAGACACATGTGGAGGGTGAGGCGGAGGGTGAGAAGACACGTGTGGAGGGTGAGGAGAGACACGTGTGAAGGGTGAGGAGAGACACGTGTGGAGGGTGAGGAGAGACGTGGAGGGTGAGGAGAGACACGTGTGGAGGGTGAGGAGAGACGTGTGGAGGGTGAGGAGAGACACGTGTGGAGGGTGAGGAGAGACAAGTGTGGAGGGTGAGGAGTGACGTGTGGAGGGTGAGGAGTGACGTGTGGAGGGTGAGGAGTGACGTGTGGAGGGTGAGGAGTGACACGTGGAGGGTGAGGAGAGACACGTGGAGGGTGAGGAGAGACACGTAGAGGGTGAGGAGAGACACGTGGAGGGTGAGGAGAGACACGTGTGGAGGGTGAGGAGAGACACGTGTGGAGGGTGAGGTGGAGGGTGAGGAGAGAGATGTGTGGAGGGTGAGGAGAGACGTGTGGAGGGTGAGGAGAGACGTGTGGAGGGTGAGGAGAGACGTGTGGAGGGTGAGGAGAGACGTGTGGAGGGTGAGGAGAGACGTGTGGAGGGTGAGGAGAGACGTGTGGAGGGTGACCAGAGACACATGCGGAGGGTGAGCATAGACACGTGTGGAGGGTAAGCAGAGACACGTGTGGAGGGTGAGGATAGACACGTGTGGAGGGTGAGGAGAGACACGTGTGGAGGGTGAGGAGAGACACGTGTGGAGGGTGAGGAGAGACACGTGTGGAGGGTGAGGAGAGACACGTGGAGGGTGAGGAGAGACACGTGGAGGGTGAGGAGAGACACGTGTGGAGGGTGAGGAGAGACACGTGGAGGGTGAGGAGAGACGTGGAGGGTGAGGAGAGACACGTGGAGGGTGAGGAGAGACACGTGGAGGGTGAGGAGGGTGAGGAGAGACACGTGGAGCGTGAGGTGGAGGGTGAGTAGAAACAGAGTTGGAGGGTTAGGAGAGACGGAGGTGGAGGGTGAGGAGAGACGGAGGTGGAGGGTGAGGAGAGACGGAGATGGAGGGTGAGGAGAGACCGAGGTGGAGGGTGAGGAGAGACCGAGGTGGAGAGTGAGGAGAGACCGAGGTGGAGAGTGAGGAGAGACCGAGGTGGAGGGTGAGGAGAGATCGAGGTGGAGGGTAAGGAGAGACCGAGGTGGAGGGTAAGGAGAGACCGAGGTGGAGGGTAAGGAGAGACCGAGTTGGAAGGGAATCAGAAGTGGAGGAGAGAGAGAGGTGGAGGGTGAGGAGAGACAGTGGAGGAATGGGGGGGAGGGGAGGATATCACTTTTACTTCCTCTCCTAGTGTAAGGTAACGCCCCCACCCCACAGGCCCTGCCGGGGCCGAGAGCAGATCACTGTTCGCATCAACCGTCACCCGAGACCGCTCCGTACTTGTTGGTAAATAGAGGTTCACTATCTGTTGATAATGGAATTCACTTGGGGGGCTGACTTACCTCCTCCACCCCCAGGGCCAACACTGAGAAGGCATCAGAGACCTGGTGCTGCCTATGCTGCATTACTGAGAGAGAGAGGGATGGGGAGGCGGGCAGAGGAAGAGGACTGGGGTTAGAGAAGGGACAGGTGGGGAGAGAAAGAGGAGAGAAGGGACAGAGACAGAAAAGGAGCAAAAAAGAATTAGAGAGAGTAAAGAGGAGAGTTGGGGAAAATGAAAACATTACGAGAGAACATGTAGCAAAGAGGTGGAGAGAGAAAATGGGAGAGAGTAAGGACGCAGCCAAGAGATAGGGCAGAGGCAAAAAGAATCGAAACAATACAAAAGTATTTTCCAAACTCGTAAATAACCAAGGGCCAAACAACTGATCTGCAATGAAGCATCTGAATCCAGTATATCATGACGTTAACCATGCAATAAAAAATAAATTAAAAAAAAATAAAAAAACACGTATACACCATGTTGACCCTTTTCCATGCAACGTATTCTAAAACGCCATTCTCATTCATACATTCACAGCAAACCTGTTCACAAGAGTGACAGAAAATGTGGTATTAGTGTTACATTTTTGTTTACATCCATACAAGCTCACTTATGCAATTAAAGGATTCATGACCACACGGTTAAACAAAACGTACTGACACACACTCCCGATCTGTGAAACGTTCACCCCACTTTCTCGAAATTGAACCAGTGCATGTGTCCGACGAACTTCCTGCCGCTTATCTGAATGCACCAGTGGCAGAAGATAGTCACCATCTTGCAACAACACAATTAAAGGGAGGCATGTCTGTCTCTCCCCACCGTCACATGTCTCTGAGTCTTACTGTCTCATGCGAGAGCTCCCTCTAGGAGACAGCTGACACCGACTCTTCCCCTGAGACAGTACGGGAGATGCGTGTGTGTGCATAGTGTGTGTGTCTATATGTATATATCTGTGTGTGTATGCATGTGTGTGTGTTTGTATGTGTATATGTTTGTGTATGCATGTGTGTGTTGGTGTGCAAGTATGGGTGTGTCATTGTGTTCATTTGTCTTCATGGATGTGTACACATATGCTTGTGTGTATACCTAGGTCTGTGTATGCATGTTTGTGTGTATGTATATGTGTTTGAGTATGTTGGTGTGCGTGCTTGTTTATATGTGTATGTGGGGTTGGTGTGCATGTATATGCATATGTTTATGCATGTCTGTGTGTGTTTGCATATGTTCATATGTGTGTGTAAATGCATGTGTGTGTTTGTATGTGTGCATAGTTGTGTATGCATGTGATCAGAGGGAAGAGTGCACTTGAGGGCAAAGAGGAAAACATACAGGGAAGAGTATGTGAGGGCAGGGAGAAATAATACAGAGGTAAAAGCACGTGAGGGCAGAGAGAAAAATACAGAGGAGAGTCCATGTGAGGGAGGAGAGAAAAATAGAGAGGTAAAGAGCTCATGTGAGAGCAAAGCGAAAAATACAGAGGGTAGGGCGCATGTTAGACTGGAGATAAAAACAAAGAGGGAAGAGAGCATGTGAGAGCAGAGAGAAAAATATAGAGAGAAGAACACATGCGAGGGCAGAGAAAAAAATACAGAGCGAAGAGCACATGTGAGAGCATAGAGAAAAAATGCAGAGGGAAGAGTACATGTGAGGGAAGAGAGACAAATTAAGAGGGAATAGCATGTGTGAGGAAAGAGAGAAAAATGGATAGGGAAAAGCACATGTGAGGGCAGAGTGAAAATACAGAGGGAATAGCACATGTGAGACCAGAGAGAAAAACATAGAGGGAAGAGCATATGTGAGGACAAAGAGAACAAGTACAGGCTATGCCAAGCGGAAGTGATCGCGTTTGCGATCAAACATCAAAGCGGCGAAAGTGAAAGTAATCGAGCAGAGCATCAAAGGGCTGGTGAGAAGGGAGGGGGGAATGCAAGGGTCAAAGCGGCTAAAGTGAAAGTAATCGAGCAGTGCATCAAAGGGCTGGGTGAGAAGGGAGGGGGGAATGCAAGGAGCAGAGGAGCAGCTGTGCACGTGCACTCAAGCCCTAGGACAGCAAAACCATGTGGGTAGCACTTTTGAAAGCCCACTTACAAAATGTCTCAAAGAGACAGCTTTCGCTGTCTCAGCGAGACCTAAAAAGTATAGCTCAACTACAAGTAAATCAGTAACAACAGCAGTTGAGATATACAAATGCAAGGTCCAGCCAGCAGCATTGTATGGCTCAGAGCTATGGGGATAAGTGACACCAAACAACTGATAACCGGGGAGAAAAAAATTGCCAGGAGATTATTGGGGCTACCCCAATCAACACCACTTGTCCCAATGTTTCATGACCTAAATATGAAGCGAATAGGGCGTCTTGTAATCCTGCGACCATTGCTTTAATGGATACGGCTATGGATAATGCCGGAATTACTAGTATATAGAGAAGGTGTCAGTGAATTATTGGCCATTGATACAGGTCTTACATTCCCATGGCTAAGATTTGTAAGCAAATGGCTCATAGAGCTAGGTCTTGAATCATATTGGACCAACCCGCACAGTTTAACGTCAAGCTGTAAAGGCCATTTGAAGGGAATTTATTGGCAACCTACATTAAATGCACTTCACTCTGACCCGAGACTAGGAAGGCTAACAACTGAATTCCTTCCCGTCATGCCAAGCCCGAATAGTGAGGATTTTCTTGACCACATACAGCCGTACTTGGCAAGAATTTTATATCAGAAGCTAAGATACAATATATTACAGATTAAGAGCCCTACTGCAAACTGGGGGGGCAAGGAAGACCGCTCTTGCACTTTATGCACTACACGCACTTTAGGGCCTATAAATAATACAGAAAACATAGCGCATATTCTGTTCTTCTGTCCAGCGTACTACAGGGCAAGGAGGAAATGGATCCGACCATTATGTAATTCAATGGGATTCAGAAAGCACCAAGAGGCACTTAGGGTATTGACAACTAGCACCTTACCACATATTATATTTGCGCTATCTAGATATCTGTTTACAGTGGGACTAATAAGGAAGATAGTGGAGTTAAACCTGTGACGTGCTAAAAGACCAGGATATCTATGACCGCAGAAACCACTTTGGATTGTATAAATAACCAGATACTTATCCCTCTTAATGTACTACAAGAATTTTATATCTAACACAATTGTTTTATTGGGCTCTTTAGACCTTCTTTTTGAAATCATGTAACAAACGACAACATGTATTTTATATTATTTTATGAACGATTGCACAAGTCACTTACCTTCGGTAACGATATATCTGTAAGAAACATTAGTTATTTATAGATTCCTTACCTTTGAATTACCCCCAGGCGTCAGACTGGATTGGAAAGCTTTTTCGTCGGCAGTATCTCTGCGTGTCGGAAGGTGGCGTCGTGGTCGCCGGGATGACGTCGCGGCAGCTACTTAGACGCCGCCCTCGTGAGCTGACGTCAGTTCTGTACACGACTTTCCGCACCAGAAACGCAGAGCCATGCAAGACACTGATCACTGGTGCACAAAACGAGGGCCCTAAAAGGATGTCATTAACCCTAGAAATCAGTTTGCAGAACGGGGAGGATAGGTGGGGCGGCAAGGAATCTGTTACCGAAGTTAAGTAACTTGAACATCTGAAAGAAACATGTTAGTTATAGATTCCTTACCTTAGAATAGATACCCCAGCAATACCAACCCCGGTGGTGGGTCTGCTAACCAAGATCACAGCAGAAAATCCTGGAGAACAGAACGGCCAAAGAAGCTGTCTCTCCGGACTTGGCTGTCCAGGCAGTAGTGTTTGGTGAACGTATGCAGCGATGCCCACGTGGCCGCCTGACAGATGCCATTCAGAGGGACTCCTCTTCCCAAGGCGGTACAAAAGGGAGTGGTGATGGACGGAGCATCAGAACCAATCAAACAAGGCAGTAGTGGCTGCCGTTGCCCTGGTGGAGTGAGCGTGTAGCCCGACTGGAGGCTCCTTTTCAGCCAGAGTAATAAGCCTTAATACACAACACGACCCATCGAGAAATGGTGCGTTTGTGTACGGCCCGACCCTTCTTTGCGCCCACGTAGCCAACAAAAAGTTGACGGGTCCAGAGAACCACCTTGTCTGGATGAACAGACAGGAAAGGAGGTTTTGAAGAAAGAGCCTGGAGCTCACTCACCCTTCTAGCAGAAGTGATGGCTACCAGGAAAGCAGTCTTAAGAGTCAAGAGACGTAAGGGACAGTTATGATGCGGCCCAAAGGGAGCACACATTAAGTAACTTAGCATAAGATTCAAGTCCCACTGAGGAATAACAAAGGGGATTGGAGGAAAAAGATGTTACGCCTTTTAAGAAACGGTTAACTACCGGGGACTTGAAAAGAGAAGGCAGAGATGACTGAAACATAGCCCTTGATAGTGCCCACAGCAGAGTCTTGCTGGGCTAAAGAGAGAAGGAACAAGAGTACTTCAGAAAGAGGGGCAGAAAGGGGGTCCACAGCCTTTGCTGTGCACCATGCCACAAATTTGTTCCACCGGAAGGCGTATACCATCTTAGTGGAGGGACGCCTGGCTGCCAAGATTACATCACAGCCTTCGGGAGGTAGGTCGAAAGACGTCAACTGCCGCCGCTAAATCTCCACGCAAGGAGGCAGAGACTGGACAGGGTCGGGTGGAGGACCGTCCCCTGCTGCTGTGACAGAAGATCCTCCCGAAGAGGCAGTCTGGATACCAGACTCTTCGTGCCCAATCCGGAGCCACAAGAATGATTTGGGCCCGGTCGCGTCTGATCTTCTTCAGCAATTTGGGCAGAAGTGGTATAGGCGGAAAGGCGTACAATAGACCGCAACTCCACTCGCGACAAAAAACGTCGCCAAGCAAGTGCCGCATTGGAAATTCCAACGCGCATATTTGGTGACATTTCGCATTCTCTTCGGTGGCGAATAGATCGAACCAAGGCTCTCCCTACTGTCGAAAGAGACCTTGCAACCCCTCCGAGTGAAGATGCCATTCGTGATCCATCATACACCTGCGGCTGAGTTCGTCCACCCTGGCGTTCAGAGAACCTGCCAGGTGTTGAACCACCAGGGATATGCCCTGATGTTCAAACCATGACCAAAGGCGGAGGGCCTCCTGACATAGGGTCCACGACCCCACCCAGCCCTGTGTGTTGCAGTACCACATGGCGGTGGTGTTGTCCGCGAACACCTGCACTACTCGTTCCCGGATAGAGGGAAGGAATGCTTTCAGTGCAAGACGAATCGCCTGGAGCTCCAGACCGTTGATGTGAATCCCGGACTCCGTCGGAGACCAGAGGCCTCTGATCTCCGCCCCTCCTATGTGGCCGCCCCATACCAGAAGGGATGCAACCGTCACCACAGTGTGGTCTGGTTGGGGAAGGGAGAGGGATCTGCCATTGACCCAATCCTGGTTCGAGAGCCACCACTGCAGTTGTTGTGCAGTGCCCTCCGAGATCTGGACGCAATCGGACAGATTCCCCTGATGCTGCTTCCACTGGAACTTCAGGTCCCACTGCAGAGCCCACATATGCCACCTGGCATGATCGACCAGCAGAATGCAGAAGGCCATGAGGCCCCCCAGCTTCAGGGTCATTCTGACCGAAAACCGGGATAGAGGCTGAAAGATCGGAATCATATCCCGAATATCCCGGACTCGCTGTTCGGGAGGATAGACCCGAAACCGGTATGCTTCCAGAACCGCTCCGATGAAGAGGAGCTTCTGAGAGGGAATCCGGTGCAACTTCAGCACATTGATGGAGAACCCCAGCGAATGCAGGTCGGCCTTAGTCTGGAGGTGGAAGACGACTGCCTTGGGCGAGCCCGCCTTCAACAGCCAGTCGTCAAGATAAGGGAAGACTGAAACCCCTGATCTGCGCAGATGAGCTGCGACCACAGCCATCACTTTCGTGAACGCCTAGGGGGCGCTGGTAAGGCCAAAGCGGAACACGGTAAACTGAAAGTGCTTGTAGCCTACCGTGAACAGTAGGTAACGCCGGTGGGCCGCAGCGCGGGAATGTGAAAATAAGCATCCTGCAAGTCCAACGCTACCATCCAGTCTTCTGGGTCGAGGGCAGACAAGACCTGAGCAAGCGTCAACATCTTGAACTCCTCCTTCCAGAGGAAGCGATTGACGTCCCTGAGGTCCAAGATAGGACGCAAGCCCTTGTCCTTTTTGGGAACCAGAAAGTAGTGGGAGTAACAACCACAACCTACTTTTGGGACAGGAAAGCGGTTGATGGCTCCCTTGGCTAAGAGAGCCGCAATGCCTGACATGCGGTGGTATCACGGTGGCATGGCTGGAGGGGTAGTCTCGAAGTAGCCCCTTCAGAATATTTGGAAAACCCACCTGTTCGACGTAATGGTGCGCCAGTGGGGAGGTGATGGCGAATCCTGCCGCCCACTGGCGTTTGATGGGCCTGAAAGGTCAGACTATGAGGGTTTGGAGGCTGCTACAGAGGAGAGGTTGGTGGACTGGCCCTCCCGCTGACCCCCTGAACCACGACCACGGCGTTGATTCCCACGTCCCCGGCCTCGCGAAGGTTGGGTAACTTGCTGCGGGCTGTGACTCTGGGTGGGACGTAGTGGGGCACCCTTTTCGTAGCCACGAAAGGGGCGAATAGCAGACTGCACTGGACGAGTGGAGAGGCCCAAGGACTTGGCCGTAGTCTGCGAGTCCGTGAAGCGCTCTAGGGCGTTGTCTGCTTTGTCGCCAAAAACACGACAGCCAACAAAGGGCATGTCCATCAAGGTGTCCTGGACATCCCCTGAAAAGCCAGTGACCTCATCCAGGCATAGCAACGAAGCGCTACAGACGTTGAAATGGTCCTGCCCAGAGAGTCGGCCGTGTCCAGCCCACAACGTATCGTAAACTTTGCTGCATCCCTCCTGGTGGCAACAGTCTGGGACAGCACTGCCCGGGCCTCCTACGGACACTGAGGCAGCACTCGCGCCACGGTATCCCATACTGAGTGGGAATAACAGCCCAAGAGGCATGCAGTGTTTACGGACCACCGTCCTAAGCTGGCGGAAGAGAACATTTTCTTGCCAAGGTGGTGCAGCTTCTTGGATTCTCTTTCCGGTGGAGCAGTAGGGAAGGCACTCTTGGAAGTGGAAGTTTGGACTACCAAGCTCTCCGGGGTGGGATGTTGCGAGAGGAAAGTGGGGCTGCCCACCACTGCGTATGACGTTCCCTCCTGCGTAACCACAGTAGGAGGAGACAACATGCCAAGGTCAGGGGAGATGTCCAAACCACTGGCATCCCCCAGTTCCTCTCTCCAGTCCTGTTCACTGTCCAATTGGTCAGTTAAAGGGTCACCTGACCCCTCCCACTCCCCCTCCTCATCCACTGGGTGCCATTGTGGTTGAAAAGGAACCCCAGGAGTGAACAGGGGCATGAAAACCCCACCTGGCGCCGGAACCGGCATCGGACGACGCCGGTCCGGTTCTGTGTCCACATCAGGATGGAGGCCTGGGTTGACGCCGGCCGGGGGGCCAACCGGCGTCAAACGCGGTAGTGGTGCCGTCGAAAGCGGTGCCAATGGAGGTGTAACGAGGTCAACCGGCGCTGATCCGGATCCAGGCCTGGATCCAAGGGGTGCCTGCAGCGCCGGAGCCGCCAGCAGTGAAGACCTAGGCCCCCCAACTGAGTCCGCGACGCCCGAAGGCGCGCCAGCAGGGTCGGTCCGCCCAAAGATGGCATGCATCGCCTCGTAGAATGGACGAAGCTGGGCGGTAGTCACTCCGGGTCCCGGAAAGGGAGGGAAACTCGGAGTCGACATCTGGGCTCCGTGCGCGGAACTGCGGGAGGGGCACCACTTGCGTGCCTCGTCAGATCGGCAGACCGACGAGTAGAAGTCGAAGAGCAACGATGCTTCTTTGACTTACCCGACACCGAGTACAAAGACTTCGATGATTTCAAACTGGAATGGTGGTGGCTCCGCGACCGGTCCCTCGACCTCGAACAGCGCGAAGCTGACTGCCGGTGTTCAAGCGGCTTTCGGGACCACATTGGCAAAGCCTTCGGCGTCGACTGGCAGTCGTGGTCGTGCTCCAGGCAAAAAAAGGCACACGCGGTGCGGATCCATCACCGACATCAGTCGGTTACAGGAACAGCAGGCCTTGAAACCGAGCATCCCTTGTGCACCTTTTAGAGAGTCAAAGACTCGAAAAAAGTAGTCGACAAAAAAGGTAGTCAAAAAATGACTGAGGTACCACTCTTCTCGGATCTGCGCTGGCTGGCGTGAAAAAATAAAGAACTGACATCAGCGCGCGAGGGCGGCGTCTAAGTAGCTGCCGCGACTTCATCTCGGCAACCACGGACGCGGAGCCGACCAACGCCACCTTCTGACGCGCAGAGGTACTGCTGACAAAAAAACTTTTCGGATCCAGTCTGACGCCTGGGGGTAATTCTAAGGTAAGGAATCTATAACCAACGTGTTTCTTTCAGATGTATTATTATGAAACACTTTTATGGCCTTTGGCCGAAATAAAGTATTTAAATGGTTTATGTCTCATATGGTCCTAGTGAGTCTGAGGCTTCACATGCTAGAACTTTGGAATGAACAAGTTACTGTAGCTACAGATGGCAGAGGTTTGAGGTATTCACAGGCTATTATCTTTTCATCTTTTCCATATGAAATAGGTCCTCCAGTAACAACATGAAGACTGCCTTCCATTGTTCACCATATTAATGAAGCAAATTTGATTACACCTCAATTCAACGGAGCAAGACAGTGTAGTAGCTTCTCCTTACAACAACAGGCTAATGGCTGCCATTGGGTGGTTCTATGCCGGTTACAGAAAGCTAAAGCAGCTTGGAGGATGCTGCTGAAGGGGTTGGGGACTGAAGTTCATTGTCCCTTATAGCCTGGGAAATGACTGAGGTGACTGTTGCTGGGCTGGTGGGCATTGGCCTTGTCTGAAGGCGAAGTCTCTACAGATTACTCAAAAGGGGCGAAATTGCGGAGGTTACTGCCTGACATATGTGAAAAGACCAAAGAAGCGCGCAGAACTCTTCTGTCCTCAAAGTATCTGAGGGCAGAGTCAGCCTTGAAGGTCCAGATCCAAAGTGGAATCGATAACAGCCTGGGAAATTCAGGACACGTTGGGTCTAGCTGAGGAATAGGTTCCATGACGGAGAGCTCGAAGAAGGGTGACAAACATTGTGACCCCTTTGCCACTTTGTGAGAAAGTGGATACTGTTCCCAAATAGGTACAGGGTGTACAGAGTCTACAGTCCCCAGAGGTTTGGCAGAGGCTAAAGTTAGATATAACCTTACTCTCTAAAGTGGTAGCTTGGTCTAGCAGTAAGACAGTATCAGGGGACAGTGTAAAGCATTTGCTGTACACACACAGTCAGCAAAATGATTTCACACACTCAATAAGTGAAC
Organism: Triturus cristatus; assembly: GCF_964204655.1. Taxonomy (NCBI): domain Eukaryota; kingdom Metazoa; phylum Chordata; class Amphibia; order Caudata; family Salamandridae; genus Triturus; species Triturus cristatus. Next base: position 29,569,488 of record NC_140595.1, read on the forward strand.
TCTAGGCCAATGGTTTATATACAAAATATATGTCTGTTTTATTTTAGAACCAACAATAGGAATTAAAATATACTTTTTCAGAATGAGATGCTTTATATAAATACTTTTGCAATGTGCAATTGGCTTTTGTAGGAAGTTACAAGTTGTTGCAATAGGCAACACAGTTTTAAACACAATAATGCATTGAGTTCAATGGAGGTTTCAAGTTATTTGCAATAGATTACTTTCAGGATTACTTTTGGGATTCCAGGACTGGATCGTAGATTCAGTCCTGGGACAGTACTTAGAAACAAGTGATCAAAATCGACTTAGTTACTACTAGGATTTTTAAGTAATATTTTGCTATTTTAAAAGTTGACACAGAAGAAATTTCATAGAAAACAGTCAATGATTCCCTATGGAAGAAAATTCAAGTTGCAGGTACAGTATGTTCTCGTTACTTTTGTAATCCAGTACTGGGTGCCTAGACTCAGAACTGGAACCTTTATCCAAAATAGGTAAGTAATTACGTCTTCATAATTTATACGATTTTTAAAGAATATGTAAAGTTTGCAGAAATCGACACTTAGAAGAAATTTCACAGAAAAACAGTCAATGATTTCCTATGGAAGAAAATTGGGTTACTGGTAAGTACGGTTGTGAATATTTTTCAGAGTCAGTACTGGGCACCAAGATCCAGCACTGGGAGCTCACCTAATAGCAGGTGCGTATTTTCATTTTCGTTACTCGGGTGATTTTTGGTGAATATTTTAAGTTTTGAAAACTCCACACTTCGAAGAAATTTCAGAAGAAACCAGTCAATGTTACCCTATGGAGAAAATTGAGTTCTCGGTTATAAGGTAACTACTCAACTGGCAGAGTTAAGGTTCTGGGCATAGACTCAGGGGTCTCCCAGGGTCAGGTAGGTACAGTTGTTTCACCCTCAGCGGCACTGGGGCAGCCGGGTGCAGAGAGAGTTAGGCCCAATGTTATCCTATGAGAGGCAGGGAGGCCTTGGTTGGTGGCTGCTGACTAGCAGGCCATGCGGCTGTGGGAGCTGGGCTCCTGGTCACTTGCTCAGGGCAAATGAGGAAGTAGATAGGTGTAGAGGTTCCACTGCCAGGGCCGCTCGGGCGGCTGGGTGCAGGGTGCTTTTGAGCCTTCGGGCGCTCAATTGATTTCAATGGGAAAGCTCCGGTTTAGAAAATGACTGCAAGCTCGGGGACGAAGATTCTTCAGGTGCCACCACCACTTTGAGAGGAAAGTTGGGTAGTTGGAGGATAGGTAGGTACCCAGGAGTTGGGCACAGGGGGCCGCAGGGCGCCGGGTGTAGGGGTGCCTTTTGGTGTCGGGAAATCTTACCCTCTGTTGATCGCGGTTGGGGGGGTACCTGGTTCTAAGGCTGCAGGCGTCGTCCAGAGCATCGAGGGAAGTCCTTGGGTCCCGTACTCGGAGTTACAGTTGCTGTGGGGTCGTCCTCGTGGTCTTTGTTCACTCCGGCACAGGCCAGGCTTGGCAGGTGCAGAGTGTGTAGGGTTCACGGTTCCGGGCTGATGCCAGGGATTAGAAGCAGATTTTGAGTAGATCCTCTACTCATGGGAGTCGCAGGTGCTTAGAGCCAAAAGGTAGTCAGGTCCTCCGGGGTTTGTGAGGTTGCTGGCCACAAGAGGTGCCGGGTTGTAGCAGGAGCTAGTTCGAGGGTCGACATGCCGGTAGGGCTGAGGCCAAAGCAGTTGGTGTCTTCCTCTTCTTAGCAGCTGTAGGGCAGGTCTTCCTTCTTCTTGCTCTTCTTTGTATTTCCGAATCTGGAATCTGGGGAAGGAAGGTTCAGTGTGCCCCTAAATACTAGATTTACGGGCGTTACAGGTAGGTGAAGGGCAGGGACCAATGGGTCCCTGTCCTGGGGTGAGCACACCCCCTATTCTGCCATTCTCCTGTGGGAGGGGGGCAGTAGCCTAGTCCTGATTGGGTAAAGCCTCCCATCTTCAAGATGGCGAGCGCCCGGAGATGTGCTTCACCTCGCCTCCCCCACCTGAGGGGTGGGGTTGGCAGGCTGGCACATCCCCTGTCCTTATTTGGGGTTTCCGGCCAAGCTTCCCGCCAGAGTGGGGGTTGCAAGTGACCTGGGGAAGCTCACAGAGGCGGCATGCCTTTGAAGCTTCGCCCTGCCCATCCTGGGGGAGGAGATCTAGCACCTCGCCCAGGATGTGCATTGTTGCAGACCCAGGAGAGCAGGGGCTCACCTACCCAGGGGTCCAGCAACATGTCTGCTGTGTGGCAGCCTAGGCAGCCTCTCAGACCAGACGTGGATTGTAGGATAGGTTTCAGGGGGCATCTCTAAGATGCCCTCTGTGGTGCTTGGTACATTAAATCCCATACTGGCATCAGTGTGGGTTTAATGTGCTGAGCAGTTTGATACCAAACGTCTCAGTCTTCAGTGTTGCCATTATGGTGCTGTGGAGTTCGTGTTTGACAAGCTCCCAGCACCATGTACTCTTAAATGGCAGCACTGCACTTACAGGGCCCAGGAATGGACTTGGGTACTTGGGTACTGTAGGGGCACAGGGCTCATGCCTCTGTGCCCACACCACTGGCATAGGGCACCCAGCTAGAGGGGTGGCTGATGTATGCCATGGCAGTGTAGGTGTGGGCATGGCACACAGGGATGTGTGCCATGTCGACTCTCTGTTTTGTCTTGTACCCAGACACTCAGCCTGCAAGGGCAGTGTGTGTGTGTGTTAGGGCACAGGGCCTCTAAGGGTGGCACAATGAGTGCTGCAGCCCTTAGAGGCCTTCCCTGGTCACAAGGCCCTGGGTACCTAGGGTACCATTTACCAGGGGCTGACATGTGGCCAGGTTTTGCCAATTTGGGTTTGAGGTTTTTGTTTAGGGAAGGAACATAGGCCCTGGGCACCTGATTGGCAGGAGTCCAGGGCACACTCAGTCAAAGTACATTCAGCAATTCAGCAAAAAGTGGGGGCATACCATGCAAGAAAGATGGCACTTTCTCACACCCTTATCTTTGGAGTCAGAGTGGAAGAATGGAGTCAATTTTCACTTCTTCTTATGCGTGACTTTAACTTACCAAAGAGCTTCCAGCACAAGCTTGAGCAAACGGGGTACGGTCTTGGGACCGAGTCTGCTCCTTGGATGGGGTGTGGGACTTTTGCAAAGGTCTCAACTACTTCTTGTGTTCTGCAACGTACAGCTTTGCCTCGCAGACTTGGATAATCTTCAGATGCATGTGGGTGCACTTATTGCACAATTTAGACTCAAGCCCAAACACTAAAGACACACCTTGTGTGGGTCCATGCCACGCATCAGCTTCCTATAGTTACAGAATTGCTTGAAACAAGTCGTTTTCGGCAGGACACATTGCTCTTTAGAACACTGGTCCAATCACTTGAGAAGGCACCCAAGAAGCTGACAACCCTGGGAGAGGAACTCTGGATCGGCATCGTAAGATACTGGAAGAATGCCACTCATGTCAGACCACAGCAGTGAAGCTTATTTGCGAATCTGCCCCATCACTTCAGGGGCAGTTTGGAGTGCCAGCAAAGACTATGGGCACCATTTAGCGGCTAGAGGGAGCGTTGGTATGGAGGGTCTAGTCTGATGCCTGGGGAGTATCCTAAGGTGAGGAATATTCAGTTATAAGAATCCATCAATTTGAACTATTAAAAATAAACTAGCAACCAATGGTTTCCCAAAAATATTGCAAACTTTCTGTGCTGTAAGCACTTCACACCAGGCGGTCACATAGAGTACATCCATAAACGTGTTTGTCACATACTTCCGAAATGGTTTAAATCTGCTGTTGACTGAGCGCGAAAAATGCAACAATTTCATCATATCGTCTAATATAGATCGTGGGATAGCTGTGACTTTTCCGAGCAGCTAAGAAAATACCAGCTGATAAAAGCACCGTGTGACCAGAGCTCTGAGCTTGAAGGCAGAGGTGTTAACCACAGCACCATCACCGGTGCCACTCTGCAATGAACTAGTGTCAGTAATTACGTAACAGTATCAGGAGGATGAACGTGACCAACGATCTATCGAAACCTCTCACCGTAAATCGAGATATTGGGATGCTGAATGTTTAGGGCTTATGTCCATCTCTAGATGCTGAATCCTTTAAAGATAATAGTACACACTAATCCATGGTCAGAAGAAGAAAGGTTTGGGAGTTGATGGAGTTGCCTGAAATCATTATAAATAAATGCAATAGTTACCAGCATTTCAAGCGCTCCTGCAGGCAAAAGGACAGATTCTTTGCAGGATCCATGCCAGCTAGCCATAGGACAGCCTAAGCTGGTAACTATCCACCCTGATCAGCCTGGAGTGACTGTGATAGCTTCTACAAAGATATGATGAAGCTTTCACTACAAGCAGGTATCCTTCATTATGGTGGATACCCAAGCATCCAGAATGAAGGAGTGATACGGTATGGTACCAAATTTTGTCTGATGAGAATGCACATTTTTGTTGCCTCTCCACTTTGTACTAAACCTACAGGATGTGGTGCCACGAATACCACGCAAAGTGGCATACAATTTACTTTGTTGGTGGCTATCAGCAATGTCACAGTAATGACCATGACAGTAGGAAAGACTGACATGGAAATAAGACATACTTCGTTACAATTCTCTAAACAGTGAGAGGATGCAGATAGGAGAGGTCGCTTGCATGCTTTAACTCTTTTGTTTCCCTTCAATGGTCAAACCCAAAGGAGTTATGTTGGCTCCAAGGATATTAGGTCTTCTGACCAAGTGATTTTCACTTGGGTTACTCAAGTGGTCTGCGGTAACTCCTGCCTAAATATGTTAATTAGGAAATACAATGTTATGACCAGTAGTGATATCCTACACAGCCTGCAGTACACAAGCGTCTCTGTCTATAATCTGCTCTCTGACAGCCAATGACCAACTCCTAGCAGTACGTGCACTGCACTGGCTGTGCTTTTGCCAAAGAAAACTATGAAGCACAAAACAGAAAGACATTTTTCAGATAAGTACTGAAAGGTAACATTCACCAATCACGCGTGAAATGCTGCGTGCAGGGCACACATTCAATTAGAGCATTATGTATCAAAGTTTAAAAATAGCCACATAGACCAACCACGCACAAATATGAGAACTGAGTTCATATGCATTTGGATGAAAATTGTGTCTGTGATACTTGGGTGTAATACATGTCTATAGTGACCTTATTCAGGTTCCAATGCTTGAATCATTCATCGATGGCAGGCTGGGAAGATCGGCCAAACAGCATTATTAACAAGTATGCATTTACTATAGCATAACTAACGGCCAATTCACCTCATTTTGTATGTCCAAATGGCAGCCAATGAACTGGATGCTCTTTGAACAGCATTTCCACCAGAGGGAAAATGCTTTAGCACAAGAAGGAATATGCTACGTACCCTGTAAGCATTTGTTTGCGGCATGTAGTGCTAAAGATTCACATGCTGTGCATACTTCCGCCATCTAATGTTGGGTCCGGATGTGTGTAAATTGTTTTTCTTCGAAGAAGTCTTTTGAGTCACGAAGTAAAGTGACTCCTCCCCTTGGTGATAAGGCGCATGGACTCCATTGTTAATTGTTTTCCCGCAGGGGGGTGAGAACGGAATGAGAGTAAATATCAGTAAAGTGATGTCCATGCAAAGAAAATAGTGTAATGGAACTGGAATGGCCACAGGTGTCCAGGGAGGAGGGTGGGGGCGCATGCGAATCTACAGCACTACACGCCATGAACAGATGCTTACATGGTAAGTAACATATTCCGTTCAAGGCATGTGTGGCTGCAGATACACACGCCTGCATAGGCTGCAAAGCAGTTCCTCTCCAAAAGCGGTGGCCAACCTGTGGGTGTTGCAGTTGTTTGAAAGAGAGTAAGTAGCACTGCCTGACCTACATTGGCTTGCTGGCGTGTTAAGACATCCACACAATTATGTTTGGTGAAAGTGAGAAGTGAAGACCACATAACTGCATTACACATGTCAGCTATTGGGATATTGCCCATGAAAGCCTTGGAAGCCCCTATCTAACATGTAAAGTGTGCCCTAGGTGGTGTAGGCAAAGTCTTTTTACCTTTTGCATAACATGTCTGAATGCATTTAATTATCCATCAAGAAATGTCTGAATTTGATATAGTTTTTCATTTGTGAGGGGACGAAAAAGCAACAAAGATCTGTTTAGTCTTACAGAACTCTTTAGTTCTGTCAACATAATACGTTGGAGTTTATATATTCGGGAACAACAGGTCTTCCCTCCCGTTCCCGAACAGAAATAAAAGAGCACCAGACTGTCGGCGCTAATCGGGGCAGGCGGCTTAATGTTCTTAAACCAACACCCCCCACACCGCCAAGATGTCTGTCGGGGTTTCCAAAGGCAGAACCTGAGTGGGCGTAACAGTCAGAAACTTGACAGTCTGACTGAATCTAAACAGAGCTGGAAGACGAATAGTTTGGCGGACGGGGTTCTCTAAACCAGGCCCTAAATCCTTTTATGAGCGAGAAATCAACTTCTGCACGTACAAGTCAAAAATGTAGCCAGCACATTACATTTTAACCAGAGTTTGAAAAGGATCTATAAAATGTTAATATACAGTTAGGCTTACCAGTTATCAGTTTCTATTTCTTGTGAATTCTGGTGGGCTTGTTCTTACTGTTTTCCAGTGTCGGTCGTTGAATACAGCTACTGAATCCAGTTTGGGATGGCTTGTTGCGCATCCTGCACACACTAAGTGGCCTAATAGTTTTCCTCCAAGTGAGACACCACTGCTGACACCGTAGTGGAAGTTTGCATCCATTTGACGCCCTCTGACCACACAAAGTCCAAGATCGGAATTAACTTTGTGGCTGTTTTTTGAAAGTCATAAAAAATCATGAGGAGATAGAATGTTTTAGCTACTCTCTATACCACTGAAAGAATACAAGCAATGTCATCAGGAGGAGATTCTGGTTGGGTCGCCTTCCTTTTGCAAAACACAGTCCTCTCTCTCCTTCATGCAGTTCGTCATAATCTTCTTCCCTTTCAGGGAGTTCGCCTTCTTCATCAACGTCTGAGAACTGGTCAGAATCCGTGGTACGCTCCTCACCATATCCCTAGGAGGTGTTGATGGATGTGGAGGTGAAGGTGGAGGCGGGACCTTGGGCAGTGGCTGAGGTGGAGGGGGTGGGGTAGGCGGCAATGGTGCATGTGCATCAGTTAATGGTGCTGATGAGCCAGGTAGTGGGCCGCACGATGCATGAACAAGAGGTTTTTGAGGGAGCACCATTTGTGAAGTGGTTATCATTTGCTGCAGAGTGCACATGAACGCAAGGTGTATTTGCATCATCTGGGGCTTCCTATAGCAGCAACGTGAATCATAGTATTTCTAGACCCTTGGAGGCATCTTGGATGTGAAAGTTTGAGGCTGGTGCTCATCCTCATGGTATTCCTCCTCCTCCTCAGTCTCTTCTTCAAATTCTGTTATGTAGGGCGCACACAAGTGCAAAGGGCCTTACGTTGTATCTGAGGCTTGCTCTCAACTGTTGATGTCCACTTCTAATTCTGAATCCAGCATTTGAGACGGTAGTTGGGGTGAAACGTTCACAAGAGAATGTGCAAAAGTCTGTTAAAAGGTATTTCCAGCAGAGCTGCCATCAAGGCTGTTGTCGTCAATGAGAAGGTAGAGTGTTCACTGTCGTTAAAGCAGTCATTGAGGGGTGGTGATGTGGATGAGAGACATGCGTAATGCAGCAGTCTACAGCATTATGGCAAACTAAGGTTTGCTTAATAACAGTTTTATAGTAATAGGCCAACAAACCCAAAACCACGAAACAATGCTCAAAACTTGGTGCACTATTAGGTGGTGAGAGACCCACTCCGCAGATGAGGGAAAGGCCAACTAATCCTTTAAATACAATGGTTATTTAATGTTCAGAGGGCGTCATCTGATTTTCTGCACTTTTTTATACATTTTTTTAGTACCGATTCATTTTCACGATTTTTCATGTTTATTCCTATACAAGTTACTTACCTGCACACTGTGTTTCTTCAGTATTATACCTTTTATAGAGTCACATGCTTTAACCTTCCCTGTTATCATGGTAGGAGTCTCACGGTAACAGCATTAAAAGCAGTGCTAAGGCTTTAGTGTTAACCACTATTGTAAAAACAATGCACATATTGGCCTATTCACATTGTTTCAATGCACCCAAGCTTCAAGCAATCAGAGCTCAGACCCAGAATTACTCATCCCCTGTAGAGCTATTATACCTCAGATTTCGAGCAAAAGTGTTTTAGAAGCATCAGAGGTCTGAAATGGCAAGCCTTAAAGGGGAGGAGGGAGGGTCGCAGGTCAATCTATACAAACTATAAATACTGGAGAAACACAGTGCACAGGTAAGTAACTTGTTTTTTCTCCAGTATTGTATCTTCTATAGATTCACATGATTGAATCAGACTAGTTAGCAGTACCAAGTTAACAATGGCGATTGGTGACAACCAACGGGTTAGCGCTTCAGCAAGGGGAACTGCAGGAGGCACTACAGGGCATGGCTCGCTACAAATCGCAGAGCTCGGATGGGCTTCCAGTGGAATTTTATCATACATATGCAGATATTCTGCTCCCACGTCTGCTGGAAACTTTGCAGGGCATTTCCTGCAGTATGCCAAGGTCTCGCGTACGGTACGGGAGATATGGACCACATTTCCGGAAGAGCCGCAGGAGTCACACACACTATTGGATCCGAGCTCTTGCAGAGGCCTGATCTAGCGCATATACAAAGCGATAAAAGACCACGTGGCCGACTTATCGGCGTCTAGGGGGAAATGGGAGGAGGACTTACCTACTCCATTGACAGATGGAGAATGGAAAAGAGCTCTAGCACAGGTGGCTGAAGCGACAAGTAACACTAGGTTTAAGCTCATCCAATTCCATTACTTGCATTGAACATATGCAACCCCACAGCATCGAGCGCGGTTCACAACGGGAGCTTCGTCTTCCTGCCCAAGATGCGCACGCTCCCTGCCACCTATTTACACATGAACTGGAGCTGCATACATTTACAATCATACTGGAATCAGGTGGTACAGACTCTTTGCACTGCAACTGCAGGTTTCATGTTTCATTTGGTTACGTTTATAATTACGGGAACACTTAAAGGGCATTGCAAATATATTGTGATCCGCTATGCTGCAGAGGAAGCAGTACATCGACATATAGAAACTGAAATGTAAGAATACATATGACAAAGGTATACGATGTGATGCAATGCTATCAATAAAAACAGTTAAACGAAAAAAACAATGTGATTGGTAATGTGAACAATCCCACCATGAAACAAGCATTAGCATAGCCAATAGGTCTCGCTTTTGGGACCTTATAAGTATTTAGTTATGCAGTACAATATCCTTGGTGCAGCAACATCAACCGTTGCATGGCTAAACACTTATAAGGTCCCAAAGGCGAGACCTATTGGCTATGCCAATGCTTGTTTTTATTTACTCTTTCTTCCTTGTGCTGCCAGTGGCACAACTGTACATACAGTCATACGGGACAGACTGTTACCAGAGGTCCCTTTGAATTGATAGAAAAGGATGCAGCAACTCAGGTCATTACTAGAGGAACAACTAAAGTCAGCAATAAGGGTGCAGGACCACAGTTGTTAACCTCATAGCCTGTGCACCCAGAAGCCTTCCAACACCCATATCAGAACATTAAGAATGTTTCTTCGTTTTGCATCCCATACTGTAAAAATATAAAGCCAGGTCTGTGCCAATAAAGCAATCTTGTACTGGAAATAAGTTGTGCGGCCTCGATTTTGTGCCAAATGCCCTTATAGAAACCTTTTAATAAAAGATCAGGCAAATATCCCATGAGAAGAAACCTATTATGGAGTTATCACAGCTCAGAGTGACTGGTAGAGGGATTATCAAATAGCTCCTGGTGCAGGTACTATGAGGAAGTTGGACTCAATGGTACGTTGATGCCGTGGTGATGCATGGATGATGTGACATTGCTGACACTGGACTTCCAGTGCACACTATACTCTGAGCATGGGCCAGATGTGTGGAATGTTGGACTGCGCTGGACTACCTTGTAGAGAGGACATTTCCAGGCTGGCTGTGGCAGCAAATAGCCTTTAATACCTAGTCAGCGTCCACTGATTTGAACTGCCCCATGTCAAATAAATAGACAGTCAAATGGGGGTTGGTAGATGTGAAAATGGACACATATAGGCAGAATCAGAAGATACGCTCTTACTAATGTTGTTTTGTATAGCATCTGCGCACTCACAATACTTTCACATGATCATAAATTATGCAGTCTCATTTGTATTAGCATGGATAAACAACTTTTGCATTTGTTCTGCCAGATAGTGTGTTTAAGGTGTTTTTTGCTTAATTGTGTGTGGTTGTAGACTACGGGTTGACACAGTCTATCATTGCATGGTTCTTACCATTTGAGCAACAGTTTAGTGTGCAAACCATCAGCAGGAAAAGGAAGTGTACAGTCTTTTTTTCCCTGCATATACCCTTGAACCTTGTTTAGAAATGATGAAGGTCTAAGAATTATAGGAGGTTTTCTGAACATCTATTTATCCAAAATCCTTTAATTATCATGAAATTTGGAACCGTAAGGTGCGTCTATTGAAAAAAATGTGATCGGCAACTTGAAATTACTGTGCATTGAAACAATTCTGAAGCAATATGCAAAGCAAAAGAACCAAAATAGTACCAATATATTTTTATGTTTCGAAGATTGTGGGTGGAGCTGCTTTCAAGATGCATCCAACTGCTTGAGAGACATTTTTCTGAATGTTCCATAAGTTAAAGCTTCCTCCTTCCTCATAGCGCGAGCACCTGGATCTTAATTTCATTTCCTTGAGTGGCCTTTAAAAGGCAGTCATGGAAGGGTTGGATTGCATACCAATGGTGTAAACACACACACACACAGACAAACACACACAGATACTATTTCCTTCCTATCAATTGTCATTTAAGTTAAAAAACTAAATATTTTACATATACCAGTGGAAAAGGCAAAATACATGGGCATTGTGGCTTCTATTTTCAAGGGGCCCTTTGCCTCAAATATTTTTCAACTACTTTTCAACTGTTGGTTAAATTCGCTTGGACTCCTCCACTACTGCAAAATAGAAAACTGTATATAACCCCCATGGATTGATTTAAAATGTGAACAAAAGTTAAAACAAGCAATGGATGAAGGGAGCTCACCCACTGTCTGTGTATTTGTTTATGTTCAAGCCACGAACTTGTGCAGACAGCAAACACTGCCATAACAAGACCAAAGGACCAGTGCTATTGGAAAGAGGGTCTGCTTTACAATAGACGGCCAATTAGAAGAAGCGCGAGTGTTCCTGCCCCGAAACAATTGAACAACAAGTGGGGGGAGTGCACAGAATAGAAGAGACACCCTGGGAATGCTTCCAAACGCGCACGCACGAAGCAGCAGCTGTTTGCTCTTTTTGGAAGCACATACTCGTGCTTGTGACGCGCCCCTGCGCGCTCCCGCAAGGTGAATGCCGCCACAAGCACAAGTATGTGCTTTGAAAAAGAGCAGAACGACAGCTAAAGGTCCTCCCATGCAGCACATGCACGCTGCGTAGGCGAGACCTAAAAACTTAAATAAGAAGAGTAAGAAGAGTAAAATCAGAGTAATGTCACCCTACCACCTCGAACCAGAGAAACCTTTGGTGCTTCCGATGTATCGGAACATGGAAATATGCGTTCAGTTGATCTAAGGAGGACAGGTAGTCTTATGAGTCCACCAGTTGAAAAATCTCCTGAAGAGATAGCACCCTGAAGGGCTGTTTTTGATGAACTTGTTTAAGAGCCTCAGGTCTATTACCTGCCTCCAATTTCCGGACTTCTTGAGGAGAAACCTCAGTTGTGCTGATTGAATGGCACCCCTTCTACTGCCTTATTGGAGAAAAGCAATCGAATTTCTTTCTTTAGAATGGGATGATGTGATTCCTTGTGCAGAGGTAGACTTGGAGGCTTTTAAACAAATTCTAGCGTGTGACCATGCTGGATTACGTCTAACACCCACCTGTCAGACGAGATGAGCTTCCAGCAATCGAAGAATTTTGAAAAGGGGCTGCCTAACTTAAATGGGATTGCGGTGACGGGAGCCTGTGTTACATCATTGCCTACTGGTAGTATCCTGTGTCTTTCCTCCATCCGAAGCACGGCAACGCACTGGCTATATGGAATACTTGACCGTTGATGTTGGTCTGTAGGACTGGGCTGAATATTGTGTTCGAGAGCCTTGCTGAAACCTCTGCTGGAACTGTGGTGGGGTATTAAATTCATATCTACCCCTGCCCCTAAAGGCCTGGAAACGCATCTGCTGCAAGGTGCCAAGAGATCTAGCAGTCTCGGTTTATCCATCTTTAATGACTGCAAAGCATCATCAACACGTTTCCCAAACAGGTTCTCCCAGTCAAAAGGCATGTAGCGTATTCTGGCTTGTACATCTGGGAGAAATGCAGTCGTCTTAAGCCATCTTTGGCGGAACAATACTGCCGCTCCAGACATTTGCCTGAAGGTTGTGGAAGAAACATCCAAGGCCACATCAATTATTTCAGAAGAGGACTTTTCTCCTTCTATTTCTATTTCCCGGGCCTCTTTCTTCTTGTCCTGTGGGAGATACTACAACAGAGATGAAATGTGAGACCAAGTCTGATGGTCGTATCTCCCAAGGATGACCAGAGCATTGGAGACTCAAACTGAAGTAGCCGTCATAGAAGAAAACCTTTTCCCGATATTATCTAGCCTGCACCCTTCTTTATCCGGAGGAGCTGTGCGCGGCGAGGAAGGTTTCTTTGCTTTTCTCTGAGCAGCCAGCATGATGACAAGTCCAGTCTAGGCTGACTGATGAGGCATCTAGGTGGATTCTCCAGAGCCTTTTATTTTTTATCCAGCTTCGGGATAAAAGAAGCTACTGATGCTTGGACGCTCTGTCAAGCAGGTCATAGAAATTACCAATGTCCGCTGGCAGAGAATCCGCTGTAGGAGGAGTAGGAGATGCTGGTATTGGTGTCACAATCATCCCACTCAGGATGATCACTAGGATCCAACAGGATCTCTCCCTTTTCTGACTGCTGGTCACCATCCATGTCAGGAAAAGTATCCGGAACAGTAATCCGTTGCAGTACAGGCCTTTCTCTTTGTAGCCTGGGTGTGCTCTGTGGGGCAAGAGTGGTCTCAGGGGCTTCCTGCCCAAGTGGAGGCTGTTGAGCGGAATTAGCATCTGGGAACCTTTTGCAATAGTCCCTTATCATCATACGCAGGTCTATGACTAGTGTGACAGGGATAGCGATTGCCAGCTCCTGCACGAGATGCAGCTCATCCTCTTGGTCTTCGTACGAACAGTGTTCCCGCAATGTGTCCTATTCCTGAGCAGATTGATGACCGCTGTCAAAGAAGGAGAATTCGCCTTCAAGATAAGTTGAATGGTCATAGGCCGCTTCCTCATCTTCCATCTACTGACATTTAACATTCAACTGGGAGAGGCTAGACGAGGGACCAAAAAGACCTTCATCTCAAAATTCCTGAAACTCAAATAGAAGTGTAGGTGGCTGAGGTCACATCATTAAAATAGCCTAATGCATAGAAGTCGTCATGTCTTTACTAGAAATGTATGAAGTGCCTTTTCCTGCAGTCGGCGGGATCCTTGACCAAGCTGTCGACAGGGTCGTTGATGATGTGGATGAGGCAGTAACCTTAGTCGACGGAACAGCCGTGGGTGCGGCCGCCGAGGAAATACTCGCCGTCGACAACTTTAGTCGAGGAAATCTTCACCATCGGAGGCGGTCTCGTCAATGATGTTATTGTCAGAGTCTCCATCAAAGACAATGAGGTAGCCATCATCATTCTGGTTGTCGATGTAGTCGAAGTCGCCGTTGACACTTTCGACGACGTTGACACTCTAAAAAACATTGAAGCTGTAGACGGTATGATCTTCGACGGTTCCATCACTAGTTAAACTTTCTTTGTAGAGGGCTCCTTGAATGGAGTATGAAGAGCAGATAAAGGTGGTGAAACGGACCTTTCATGAGAGGAGGAAGGCCCAGCCGGCTCCTTGCTTCCTTTCCTTTTAATACTGATCTCCTTACTGTGAGGCCTGGATTTTTTAGAGTCTCTGTCAGAGGATGAGAAACCCCCTTCTATTCTCTTTCTTGAGGAAGAATGAGCCTTCTCCTCGCACTCAAAATCCAAGTAATGGTGGGCTCTTCTTTTTCTGCAACCACAGGAGCTCTATACCCTTCAGATCTTTGACGGTTTTAGCAGAAAAATTATGGCAGTAATTGCATTCTTTAGGCTTATGTTGAGGGTAAAGACAAAATAAGCACTCTTTGTGTGGGTCCTCGGAATAGAGCCTGAACATTCCACAAGTCTTACAAGGCCTGAACAGCCTTTTGTTAGACTCAGATATTCAGTCAAACACACTCCCAGACTGTACTTCATATGTTCTTTGAAGGTTTGAAGATTAAATTAAGAACTGTAGGTCAAATGTTAAGCAGTGAAACACTGTGACTGAGCAGAACACAGGGAGACTCCCTAACACACAAAGTGCAGTAAGAAATCTGAGGTATGGTGGCTCTGCAGGGAGGAGTACTTCTGGCTCTGAGCTGTGATTGGTTAAAGTTTGCGTGCATTAAAACAATGTGAATAGTGCATTTTATTTTTAACAATAGAGGTTGATGCTAAGGCCTAAGCACTGCTTTTAGTACTGTTACAGTGGTACTCCTGCCATGACGACGGGGAAGATCCAAGCATGGTAGTCTATAAAAGAAACAATACTGGAGAAATATGATTACAAGTTGTGAAAACTCCAGGTAGTAAACATTTAGTTATGAGTGCAAGAAATTGTTAAAAAAGATAAATGCCTTGAAAGTTGTGTTAATTTTTCTCTTAATCTGGAGATGTTGCTCTTAATTTTGCTTGCACAATATTTCACAGCAGTATTCTGAAATGGGAACAGTTACACAACTAACACGGGTATCACTCTTTGCCAGCGTGCAAGCTAGAGCACTTTCAAAGCTTATGTCAATTACACATGATTCTCCATTTAAAGCATCCAGTCCATCACATTTCTCGCAATGACAGTGGCCTGTAGTCCAGTGGTCTTAACGTTTCTATAGTGACTTTGTAGAAAGTTATTGTAGTCCTCTAGATCCAACTCTGTCGGTTTCTAATTATTCAGTAGTGTCGACTAGTCCAATTCTCGTCAGTCAAGCAGTGGCGATTGTCTCTGTGGTCCTGCGTTCTGTTTTGGATTTGTCTCTGCTCGTAGACCATGTTGTCGTCGGCAAGAGTCTGGTTGTCCGCGGTCCTGTCATTGTTGATGCGGGTCTGGAAGACAGGAGAATTTTCGTCATCGATGAGGGAGACTTCTTCATCGAAGGTCAGACAGGTTAAGAAGGGCCCAGCTTCTTGAGAAAATGTTTTATGTGAAATGTTTTCCAGCAGATGCTCTTCGTCTTTTTTTTCAGTCTATTTGAGGAGAACCCAGGCTTTTCCTTGGAAGAGGTAGCTGTGGTTGCTTTTTTAGTCAGCACCATATCAAGAAGTATCATATAATTTCAGTTTTTGCGCCACCTTTGTATGGTGACGCACTCATCACAAAAACATCTCCACAGGAGGGGCCATCCCCTATGGAAGTGGGACGTTTCTTGTTTGCCATACAATAAAGTGCCAATCTCCTCTCCCTGGCTTTCAGAGTTTTTGAGGGAAACGACTGACAAAAGTCACATCTAGACACTTTGTGTGCAGAATAAAGACAATAGACACACTGATCATGAGAATCTTCAGCGTAAATCTTCTTTTGGAAACAGCCAGAGCAGGGCTTGAAGAAAGACTACTTCTACTCAGTTACAGTGACAGTTGGTTGCCCTCTGGGCTAGTGAGGAGATGAAAATCTAACAATTTTCCTAAAAACAACTCACAGTTTGACGAAAGAAGGAGATGGTTGAAGTCCAAGGAAAATAAAGTAAAGGTCTAACAGTAACTACTTTGAAGTCAAACAAAAGTTAGAGCAGTTTTTTTTTCAGGAACACCCTCACACACGATGTGCAGTAAAAATGTGAACTATGGTGGCCTCCGGGGGAAATAGAAGAGCTCAGCGCGTCGACATCATTGGCTGAAGTTTGGGTTGTTCAAATGATGTGGATGTCTTACTAACCCTTTGTTGTTAAAGCCTGTGGCCATTTTAACGTTGTTTACTGCTATTTACGTTTACCGGGAAGAAATAGTCTGACAATGCAGAATTATAGAAACATACGAGTGATCCAATGCTGGAAAAACATATTTCTGTATGATTTTTATGGGCATGGCCATTACATCATTTCTATTGTGACCACATCATTGACTTTGGGGACTCGAGCCGTCTAGCTCAAGAAACTGCTAGCCAGGCCACCCCCAGAGGCAGGGACACAGGAGGAGCTCTACTGTGACTGGCAGCCTTTAAAGCATTTAGATGAACTTTATGAAACAACAAGTAATTCTGACACCCTTCATCTGACATTTACAACATTACATTTTACCGTTACTGTGATGATTTATGCCCATTCCCAAGGAATGATATTTATATATTGTCTCGCTGAAATGTGCAAGTTTAACTTTATTTTGAAAAACTATCTCAAATTGGTTTTGAAATTTTGTTTGTTTAATTTCAGCAAATGTTCAAGGGAAATACAAAATCACTATATGCTTTGGAAATACACACCTAATGAGGAAAAGCTACTCAAAATCAATGATTCTTGAAAAAATTAACATGAAAAATCCTCAAAAATTGTGGTGTATGTTTGGTCTAAGAATTCTGAGGCTGCTGAAAGGCTGATGTGCTTGTGAGTGTTGCAGGTTGCCACAATCCTGCCCAACTGATTCCACGTCAATACTTACTACGTCTCAGTTGCTGGAGTCCGATGCAATTGCCGTCTGAGCTATCAACACCTACATCCTGGAGAGGAAATCTCAATTTATTGTTTGTGCGGTGTGCAGCTGTGATGTGTTTGAGGTTATTTGGAGGAAGATGCAATAGTTAAACTTTTAAACATGGTGGTGCAGCTAAGTGAAGGTAATGCATGTTTTTTTTTGTCATGTGCATGTGTGCTTGTGTGGGATTTTCCAGATGCCATTTCTTGGCGACTGTTTAATGTGGCTGTTCATTCTGGTGCCAGAATGTCTTCCATTTTCTTTTGTGTAAAGGATCATTTAAGTCAAAAGAGAGTTCTGAATCTAGAGTGCTCGATTTTCTGGGTTACAACTTCTGGGATATATTATTAAATCAGAAGCAGCCGGGGGGGCGAGGGTCATTTTGGCAAATACCTTTACTATATTTCCAGCCGCCTTGATGTGCACCTTAAGAAAATAAGTTACTTACCTGTAACTGTAATTCTCCAATATTGAAATCTTTCATAGATTCACACACTTGAATCATTCCCCTTTGTCAAGATGGACGTGACTACCAACTCCACGAAGGGGAATGATTCAAGCATGTGAATCCATGAAAGTTCAAATAGTGGAGTAAGAAAATAAGTTACTTACCTGTAACTGTAGTTCTCCAGTATTGGAATCTTTGATAGATTCACATGTTTGAATCATTCCCCGTCGTCGAGATGAGAGGCACGCCCATCTCGACGACGGGGAATGATTCAAGCATGTTAATCTATCAAAGATTCCAATAGTGGAGCAATGACCGGTTAGTCAAGGACAAAGTCAATGATAAGTCAGGGGTGTCAGGAAAAGAAAGTACTGACAATACTCTCATTTTTCTAGGAGGAATATGTATAAATGGTGCTACAGGTAGGTTAGACTAATGTGCGACAGAGTTACTATTAAAGGAAAACATTACTTAGCTATAACAAACACTTTGACCCCTGTAGTGGTGTAAATTCAAATATGCACTCTTCTGCCATTTAGGGTTGGTTTGGATTAGTGCAACGTCTTTTTCTTAGAAGACATTTGATTCTGTTTCAAGGGTGCTTAAAATGACTCATAATGAAACGGCTTGAAATACACAATGCCTCTTGATGCAGAGGTTAAACCGCTGCCAACCAACACGCTTTTTAGTCTCTTGTTTTTAACCAGTGACTTGTCGTTGCTACCCCTAGGGATTTCTTAGCTTCGTCTGTTACGTTTTCTAAATGTTCGTCTTCACAGTACAAAAGGGATGGCTGTGTGATGGTCTCTGGCTGATGACAGAGCATACCCCCAATAGCAAGAGCTCGAAAATGTAGTAAATTCTGCTTATGTGTCAGACGCTCTCCAAGGGAGAAGCACTCCTGTGAAAGAACTTAAAGAGAACATAGAACGCAGGTCTTTAAAGTCACCTACCACTGATGTGAAAGAATATGCGCCCAACTTAGACTTTATTTTATCAGTCATATCAAGGAAGCACCTGCTGGGCTCTATATCTGGGGTGCACTGTCTGAAATCCGAATGATATCCATCGCCTTAAACAAGTAAGAATAAATTATACATGGGATCTTGCTGTGACTACTTAGACAAGCGACAAAACGAGGGAGCTCTCTAGCTGCTGCACTCCAGCTGGAATTACAATTTACATTACAACACAAAATATGCAAGGACATATACTTGTGAGCTCTTAAATACACACATGGTTCTGGAAAATAGGGCAGAAAAAAAGCAAACCCCAAACCATGTGGACCACTGAGCGGAGAATCATTGTGTTCATTCAGCTGGCCATTCTTTTATTTGAACATATTTGTGCTAGATTTAAGGACAGGGACAGTCACCCAATGGGCTCCACTGTTTTTTCCATGTACATTTCTGCTTATATCTGTGCGGTACGACTAATTTGCCACATGCTTGTCACAGCACAATAGCTTTTTACATGTTTGACACATTTTTGTCTCTCTCTTTTTCCCATTAAAAAAGTAAAACATTTTCAGCCGTTGCCTTCCCTCTACCTTTATGTATCAGGGCCCTCCTAGGTGATGTCACCCTAACAAAATGCAGAAGTCATATCACACAAAAAACTGACCTCATCCGTGCATATGGAACAGGAAAAGCACAATAATCCCAAACTGCAGAGAAGATATACATGCAAAACATGCAACTTCTAATTAAGTGAAAATGCAAGAAAAATAAATAAAACGGGAGGCGATGGAGCAAACTAGCAACAGGAGTAGTACTAAAAAGGGAAGATGAATTCTTTTTAGTCCTATGACATAAGACTTACCAAAATACTGACATTTTTAAACAAAGTTGGAAAAGTGACAATTGCAGAACAAAAGTATGCAAGTAATATTTACAGAGGCCAGAGTCAACATTTACTTGTCAGCACAGTAGCATAACAGTTTCTTCTAATGAGTGAGGAACAGCGTGGTGAAACGTAGAGGGAGTTCAAACACAGGGCAGGGGTTAAATGGAAGTGGCTATCGGCCACTCATGTTTACAAAGTTGTGATGAGCTATGACTGCAAATTCATCTCTTGTTTTTAGGAAGGGAGGGCAATCCATGTAATTATTCACACAGGCGCGAGGCACCAATGAAGAGGCAATTTTATGGAGACTCCCTGCTTTCAGAGCAGGAGTGTCATGTCATGGACCACTAAAAACTTGTATAACTCAACAGCATCAAGAGATGGAAGCACAGTACGCTTCTGCACCGATGAAACTTACAAGCACTGCTCTTAAAACCACAGAGTTTAGCGCCGGGTGTTACATTCACAAAGGAAGTGGGCAAGGGTGGGGCAGCCTAGAGCGAGGTCCCAACCGTGCACTGAGGACAGCATCCCACCGACACCCACACAGCGGCTTCCTGTACTAAAGACAAAAAAATCTGATTCTCCCTTTCTGCAAGCAATCAACAACTTTTACCTAGAAACAATGCCAGTGAACTTTGACTGATTTCAATCCGTTCTTCGCTGTCAGCACAAGGTAGGTAGGTGTTCGGGAGATGAACTATACGGGCATGGAGATCAACAGACAGGTGTCAGTTGAACAAATTCACAGCCGCTTAGATGACTTTTTGAGAATGCATTCAAACTGCCTGTCCAGCTCAACAAGAAGGGTGCCAATAGGTGAGACCAAACTAAAGATGGCTGAGGTCATCATGGCTTTAAGGTAGATAGCCTTTAAAGCACATGCTTTAGGTAGAGAAGAGGGTCCAGGTTGGTGGTAACTCAGAAATCTTTTTTGATTTGTCACTGCACTCTCGCTGCATTATCTTCGTGTTGGACTCAGACTCGTGCCTGTTGAATCTAAGTAGCTTTTAGGAGTTACACGATTAAACATAGAAATTTTTTAAGCTGCTACTGAAATCCACTACACTTCTTTCACTTTTTATGAGCCAGTCGACATAAGAAGATGGGATACAAAATAGGTTTGTGAGACAACTACCACAACTTCTGGCGTTTTTGGCACAGGGCAAGTGGGCGCTCACCTAACTTATGTTAGCAGAATACATTTATAAGAAGTACTAGAGTTGTGCAGCTAAGTGAACAATGTTCTGGCTGCTGTTTCAATATGTATGTCACCTAGAACGCTTATATGATGCAAAAAACAAGAAAAAGTGGACCACATTTAAAACCATAATGCTACTGCTCAGGGAGTATATGGGCTGCCTTTTTGTAAGAATTACCTAGACAAACAGTGGTATTGTAGGAAGCTGGCACTTTAAGTGATGGATCAATAATAGTCTGATATACCGTGTAAGGAGTCCAGGGGTTCGCTTACTCAGACAGGGTTTGCTATGTAATCCGAAAGTGCACTATTAGGGGGTAGTGTGGTCGAGCAACATTAGGCTTAATACAGAGGAGTATGAGACATTTGCAAATACACACGATTAATAAATGACAGCACGACTCAACAAGGAGATCCACACCAATTTATAAAAATAGCAAGTATCTTTAGATATGTTTAGGCATCACAGAAAAATCGTTCAAGTAAATAAGTCTATAAATATAAATTCTTTTCTCTTTAAAAAGTGGACAAATTGCAATTTCTGAGTTCTGCAATGTTATCCTATGGAAGGAAGAACAAACTCTGCAAACAGGTACAGTACATCGACTTACAGGACCAATCTCCGGGAGTTAAGGTGAGTGCAGGGCAAGGCCCAAGGCAGCACCAACAGTACACCACCAGCGGCACGAGGGCGGCCGGGTGCAGGGTGCAAAACAGCGTTTGGATCCCAATGCGATTCAATGGGGATTGGTCTCTGTAAAAAGAGGCTGCAGGCTCTGGCTAGGAAGCCAGTCAGGCTGAACCAGCAAGTGGGCTTAGGCCTTGCAAAGCCTGGGTATGAGGGGCACCAGACCTCCAAGGCCCAGGGGCGACGGGTGAGGTGGTGTCTTTAGGTGTTGGGTTTTTCCTTATCAGAGCAGTTGCAGTAGAGGGGGCCAGCATGCAGAGGCTGCAGGTGACGCCGGGGAGTCCGGGAGGGGTGAAACCACAATTGACTCGAGCTCTGCTCTGGAGTGCTGGGGAACCTTTTTGGCACCGTTGGCCCACTTCAACTCGGGCTAGAGGCAACGGGTGCAGTAGTTGCTTCAGGTGTCGGGTTTTGGTAGTTACATAGGTCTCAGTGTCATCCTTTTTGGAGTTTCTGCTAAACAGGTCCTCTGTTCAATGGAGGTCTTGAGTCTTTTTCAAAGGCAGGCAGTCCTCCCAAGTTTCTGGAGTCACAGCTGCAGGATGAGGCGACTTAGGCACAGTTATCGACGAGGGCTGCAGACAGGTTGGCGGGGCTGAGGCCAAGCCAGGTGTTCTCTTCAGTCTTCTCTGCTTTTGCAGCTCTTTGGTGTCCTCTCTCTTCTTAGGTCGTCAGGATCTCCTTCTCTGGTGACAGGGATTCACCTAAATACAGACTTTAGGGGTGTTAGGGGAGTGCAGGATAGTAGCCAGTGGGCTACTGACTCTTGGGGGTCACTAAGCACCCTGTATGACCTGTGGGAAGTGGGCATAACCCTATCCCATAATTCCTAGGTATGCCATCACAAAGATGGCTACCTCTCCATATGACGCCAGCCGCCACTTTTTTACCTCTCTCCTATCCGATTAGATTGGTATGGGGTGGCAAGCCACCTCGCATACAGTGGGGTGTACTCATGCGACCATACTCGCAGGGCGGTTTCGACATTCCCAACTTCGAACTGTACTATATATGTGCCCAGGCACATTATGCTCATTTCTGGTTCCGCCCGCCCCGATATACACCACATGTCGCTACCGAACACTGGCTCGCAGATCCTCTACCATTGGAAGGGATTACCCGTCACCTCGAAGACAACAACATCATGGACCCGTCCCAATCAGGTTTCCGCAGCAACCACAGCACCGAGACCGCCCTCATCGCCGCCACAGACGACATCAGGATCCTTCTAGACAACGGAGAGACGGCAGCCCTCATCCTCCTGGATCTCTCCGCCGCCTTTGACACCGTCTGCCACCGCACACTACGCACGCGACTCCAAGACGCAGGGATCCGGATGAAAGGCCTTGGACTGGACCACCTCCTTCCTCTCCGGCAGAACTCAGAGAGTCCGCCTCCCCCCGTTCCGGTCTGAGGCCTCCGAGATCATCTGCGGCGTCCCTCAAGGATCCTCCCTCAGCCCGACGCTGTTCAACGTCTACATGGCACCACTAGCATGCATCGCCCAACAGCATGATCTCAACATAATCTCCTACGCCGACGACACACAGCTGATCCTCTCCCTCACCAAGGACCCTCTCACCGCCAAATCAAACCTCCACCAGGGAATGAAGGCAATCGCCGAATGGATGAAGGAAAGCCGACTTAAGCTGAACTCAGACAAGACGGAGATCCTCATCCTCGGGTCCAACCCCTCAGCATTGGATGACTCATGGTGGCCCGCAGCACTGGGGACCCCCCGGCCCACACCGACCACGCACGCATCCTGGGAATCATCCTAGACTCAAAACTCACCATGACCAAACAAGTCAACGCAGTCTCCTCCACCTGCTTCAACATCCTCCGCATGCTCCGCAAGATCTACAGATGGATCCCGACAAACACGAGGAAATCAGTCACCCAGGCCCTATTCAGCAGCAGGCTCGACTAAGGAAACGCAGTCTACGCCGCAGCCTCGTCCAAGCTCATCAACAGCCTACAGAAAATCCAGAACGCCTCTGCACGCCTGATCCTCGACGTCCCGCGCCATGATGACCACATCACCCCCCACCTGAGGAACCTGCACTGGCTCCCCGTCGACAGGAGAATCTCCTTCATAAGGCACTCCACAAGACCGGACCAGCCTATCTCCACAATCGTCTCTCCTTCTACGTACCCAACAAGAAACTCCGCTCTGCTGACCACACCCTGGCCACGGTCCCACGCATCCGAAGAACAACCTCCGGAGGCAGGTCCTTCTCCCACCGCGCCGCCAGGACCTGGAACACCCTCCCCCTCTACCTACGACAAACCGAAGACCTGCTGACCTTCAGGAGACAACTCAAGACCTGGCTCTTCGACCAGTAGTAGCAGCAGCCCCCCCCCTCAGCGCCTTGAAACCCTTACGGGTATGTAGTGCGCTTTACAAATTACATGATTGATTGATTGATTATGCTATCCAGAGAAGTCACGCTGGGGCCCCAGCCCTCTTCCGTTGACTGCACAATTAAAGCTTGGTCCTGGATTACAGAGCGGGTACAAGCACCCTGCCTATACTCTCCGTTACTCCCTCTGGTCTATCACCCAGCCCTTTCATTATTACAAGTGGGTTTATTTTAAAAAAAATGCCACTGCTCTGCGGCTTCGATGCTGGGGAGATCTGTACCTTAATGGCCGATTTCGTACGCTCCAGCAACTCTTTACGGAACCCTCACCCACCACTATGGAAACCTTCTTGTATGCCAGACTCAGACATGGCATTAGGGAGTGCACTCCGTCGTATCCCCTGGAACCCGAGGTAGTGGCTCCCCTGCATCAGGTCCTCCACACACTAACTGCCTCGCACCTAGTCTCCGTGCTCTATTACGGCCTGTATGTGGACACAGAGTACCCTCAATGCGCGGCTAGAACTAAGTGGGCTTTTGAACTGGAGCACGATATTACCGATGAACAGTGGTCCTATTGCTGTACTCAAACGACTCAAATTGCCTCCAATAGCAGGCTTCGTATTATTCATTACAAGTTCTTACAACGCTGCTACCACACCCCGGTGAAACTCCACAGATTTGGCCTACACGACACAAACAGGTGTGACAGATGCCAGATGGAAGCTGCTGACTTTCTCCATTTGGCTAGGGGTTGTGCCGAAGTATACGTATACTGGCAGCAGGTTTTTGAGACTTTAGATTGCATGACATCTTCCTAGATCTCCTATTACAGCTCTGTTGGGGTACACAAAATAGATACCAGCCTCACACTGCAAATTTGTCTCTTTCAGTTTGATCCTTGCCAAACGTCGTGTGGCCTGTTCCTGGGGGCGGGGCTGGGCCCAAAATTTAAGGACTGGCTTGATGATATGATACGATGGCAAGACCAAACCAGTATCTACGCTGAACTCATTCCCCTCTCCTCGCGCCCGAGAGACATTTGGGGACCACTCAAAGCATATCTACTTGCTCACTCAACACATATCCAACAACCACCCCCCAGCGTGCATTCACCCACAAATGCATGATTCACCCTGCACCTCTTACATTTTGTTTTCTCTTTTCTTTCTTGTTCTTCCCTTCCACAATCCCCTACTGTGCTCCGTTTGCTAATCGGTGCTTCCAAGAGAGACACTTAAGCCTCCCCTAATTATTCCCGGATAGTCCATAACCAAGATGCTGTTAAGGATGTATGTGAGTCCCAATGTAACGCACGTGTTTCTGTTGTGTTACGGCGCATTTCAATCTCACTGCCGATAGCTAAGTGTTCTGCCAATGTTGTATGTACAATGGAAGAGTTACATGGTTACTATGTATTGACGGTAAAATGCAAAAATAAAGTTAAATTTATTACCCTCTGGTTTTCAAGGACTTGCAATGAGGCATTCTATCCACTTCTCCAACACAAACTAGCCCCCAAAACCGTCATACAGGAGAATGTAGTGCAAGTGCTAATGAATGAATGACTAAATGAATGAAGTACAGGTATTACAAGTGGGTAACAGAGGGGTGTCTGAGCACAGTACTGCTAAACCCAGGAGCCACCTGTGAGCTTCAAGGGAAAGGGTTAGAAATAGCTCAAATTAACCAGTTACTTACCTTTGGTAATGCCTTAGCCTGTAGAGCCTATCTAGATTCCTCACCTTATAATATTACCCAGGTGTCAGATTGGATCTGAACATTTTCAATCAGTACCTCTGCGCTCCGGTTGGTGGGGTCGATAGACTCCACATTGGTGTTGTCAGTGCCAGATGTGATGTGCGCAGTCCATATACAGACGCCGCTCCAGTGCGCAGACATCAATTACTTTACATAAAATTCCCAATCCAGAAGCACGAACCACAACAGAATGCTGATGTACCAGTGTGCAGCCACTTAGGACTAGTTAGAACAATCTGTTCGCAGAAGCGGGGGAGGTCGGTAAATAATCTACGGCTAGATAGAGTCTCTACTAGATAAGGCCTTACTGAAGGGTAAGTAATTTGTTCATCTGATAGAGGCTTCTAGCCACAGATTCCTTACCTCCCCAGAGGTGGGTCTGCAAGCAAATTGAGACCAGGAAGTCATGGAGGACCGAACAGGCAAAATGCTTGTCCTGACAAACTTGACTATCCAAGCAGCAGTGTTTGGTAAATGTGTGCAAAGATGTCCAAGTTGCCACATGACAGATGCCCAGGACAGAAACTCCGGAAGCTAAAGAAGTGGTCACAGCCTTGACTCTGGTGAATTGAGACCATAAGCCCTCAGGGGGTAATTTTTCTGGCCAGAGCGTAGCAGATTATATTATAATGAAGAGTACAATCCATCTGGAGGTTGTCAATTTCTGCAAAGCTTTGGATGTGGAGGCCTAAATGAACATGATCTCTGGGGTGGGGTGCTGGGTGAGGAAAGCAGGGTCCCCAGGAGCAGGGCACTAGCGGTAGGCAATTGTCCTGTGAACAGGGGCCCCGTGTAGGGCTTGGTCCATACTCCAAGCAGGACATCTGTGAGTGCTTTGTTAAATGGGAGGAGAGGTCCTGTGAGGTAATTCCTTGCTGAAGCACCTCTGTCAATGCATTCGTCTGGACTGTCACCAAGGACATCGTACGGTCCAAGACCCCAGCCACCCTCCTCACTACCATGGCATATAAAGTCCCTTTCCTCCTTAGTCACACTAGGAGGAGAGACTAAGCCAGTGTCTGAAGGGGTGTCCAAACCACAAGCATCTGCCAGTTCCTCGGACCTGCTCTCTTTGGGCTCTTCTGTGGAGCTGTGGTAGCCATAAAGACCCTTAGATCACTCCCAATCATACATCTTATTGAGTCTATCGAACAAAGGAGGCCTAGGCTCCAACTCGGAAGGTCGAGTTCCGGCTAGAGTCATGGGGCGACGCCGTACCAGCTAAGTTTTGGAGTTGGGTATGATTATGGAGTCAGCTTTGGGCAAGGCAGCAGTCTCAGTATCAGAGCCAATTCAGATCGAGGCAAAGATCCAAAGGGACCCGACTGGTGCTGAGACCTGACCCACCAGTAAGGATCCAGTAAGGGCATCCGCCAAACCATGGGGCCCTAAGGCGCTCCAGAGTGGTCGGCCCACCCAAATATGAAGCGAATGGCCTCGTAAAACTCATTCATCGAGAGGGGGTTGCTCTGGCTTCAGGAAATTCTGTGAGGTGCTAAGGTACTACTTAAAAATTTCCGGATCCAGTCTGACGCCTGGGGAACATTCTAAAGTAAGAAATCTGCTGCTCGAAGTCTCTATCAGATTGCCAGATTTATGTATTAAATTTAGTGTGGGAGCTTCAATTATTCAGGAGGCCTAGCCGACGATAGATGTCGCTAGGTACAGGACTGAGGTTACATTTAATAAAATCACAGACAAATGTCTGAGTGATACAGGAAGGCGAGGAGTGAGACCAGAAAATGTCTATGGCACAGCCCCCACACTTGTACTCAGAGAAAAGTCAGAGATTACGTTATCCCACCCACAAGTTTACTCCTGACATTCAGGACACAAACCAGCCTATTAGGACCTGTCACACACAGGACAAGCACGGTTCACTCACATTGGCCAGGAATGACTAAGACAGTGAGGTGATTTGACAAATCACGCTAAGCTAAGCAGCACTGGGGGGATTCTGCCGAGATCTCCTGAAACCACAACCTTATGGAGAGTGCAGAGCGAGATCAATGTCTGGGGGAGCCATCAATGGCTGTCTACAGTCCGACGAGAGTGACTGAGAGGCAACTCTATCCCTACCCGCTGCAGTGGAGAGTATACTGTGGTGAGAGCGCGTGTGTGGGATGTGTCCTGTCTCCATGGGCAGTCAGTCAACTTGAGAAGATGGCAGGTTTGGTGAGAGCCAAGGACTATCAGCGGGGCAGCCACAAAGAGAGCATAAACATCTGCAGCACTGGTGAGAGTGCCTCTGAGCTTCAAAAACGAGGAGGCCATTGGAAATTCTGGAAATGGACTTGTCTCCCTGTGTACATGCCTCTCTCATCTGATGGCCTAAAAAAGGAAGGGCAAGTGAACCACACTACCTCATCAAAGACAAGGCCTTGCAGACGGCTAGAATATTAGCAGCCAGTCATACTCATGCTTCCCCACCCCCTGCCAACTTCCTTCTGATGTGATTTGAACTTCTCACTAGGCGCACCAGTCTGGTTGCTAAACCAGATTTGAATGACTGCTAGATCCAGGATGTCAAATTACAGCGAACTGTGCAGTTAGCTGGAGGACTGCAGCACCTGTAGATGAGTGTGAGAAAGTGCCATCTTTCTTGCATGGTATGCCCCCACTTTTAGCTGAATTGCTGAATGTACTTTGACTGAGTGTGCCCTGGACTCCTGCCAATCAGGTGCCCAGGGCCTATGTTCCTTCCCTAAAAACCTCAAACCCAAAATTGGCAAACCCTGGCCACATGTCAGCCCCTGGTAAATGGTACCCTAGGTACCCAGGGCCTTGTGACCAGGGAAGGCCTCTAAGGGCTGCAGCACTCATTGTGCCACCCTTAGAGGCCCTGTACCCTAACACACACACACTGCCCTTGCAGGCTGAGTGTAAGGGTACAAGACAAAACAAAGAGTCGACATGGCACACATCCCTGTGTGCCATGCCCACCACCTACACTGCCCTGGCATACATCAGCCACCCCTCTAGCTGGGTACCCTATGCCAGTGGTGTGGGCACAGGAGCATGAGCCCTGTGCCCCTACAGTACCCAGGTCCATTCCTGGGCACTGTAAGAGCAGTGCTGCCATTTAAGAGTACATGGTGCCGAGAGCTCGTCAAACATGAACTCCACAGCACCATAATGGCAACACTGAAGACTGAGAAGTTTGGTATCAAACTTCTCAGCACATTAAACCCGCACTGATGCCAGTGTGGGATTTAATGTACAAAGCACCACATCTTAGAGATGCCCCCTGAAACCTAACCTACAATCCACGTCTGGTCTGGGAGGCTGCCTAGGCTGCCACACAGCAGACATGTTGCTGGACCCCTGGGTGGAGAGCCCCCGCTCTCCTGGGCCTGCAACAATGCACATCCTGGGCGAGGTGCTAGGTCTCCTCCCCCAGGATGGACAGGGGGAAGCTTCAAAGGCATGCCGCCTCTGTGAGCTTCCCCAGGCCACTTGCTGTACCCAGCAAACTGGCCCCCACCGGTTCTAACCCCCACTCTGGCGGGAAGACTGTCCGGAAACCCCAAATAAGGACAGGGGATGTGCCAGCCTGCCAACCCTTAACCTGGCCTCCCCCACCCCTTAGGTGGGGGAGGCGAGGTGAAGCACATCTCCGGGCACTCGCTATCTTGAAGATGGGAGGCCCAGCCCAATCAGGACTAGGCTACTGCCCCCCTCCCACAGGAGCGTGGCAGGATAGGGGGTGTACCCACCCCAGGGCAGGGACCCATTGGTCCCTGCCCTTTACCTACCTGTAACGCCCCTCAATCTAGTATTTAGGGGCACCCTGAACCTTCCTTCCTTAGATTCCAGATTCCGAAAAACAAAGAAGAGCAAGAAGAAAGAAGACCTGCCGTGCAGCTGCTAAGAAGAGGAAGACACCAACTGCTTTGGCCCCAGCCCAAATGGCCTGTCGACCCTCGAACCTGTTCCTGCTATATCCCGGCACCTCTTGTGGCCAGCAACCTCACAAACCCCTGGCTACCTTTTGACTCTGAGCACCTGGGACTCCCATGAGCAGTGGCTCTGCTCAAAACCAGCTTCTAACCCCTGGCATCAGCCCGGAACCGTGAACCCTGCACACTCTGCACCCGCCAAGCCAGGCCTGTGCCGGAGTGAACAAAGACCTCGAGGACGTCCCCCCAGCGACTGTGACCCCGAATCCGACACCCAAGGACTCACCTCGACGCTCCTGACGACGCCTGCAGCCTCAGAACCAGGTACTCCCCCAACCGCGATCAACAGAGGTTAAGATTTCCCGACACCAAAAGGAACCCCTGCACCTGGCGCCCTGCGGCCCCCTGTGCCCAACTCCTGAGTACCGACCTATCCTCCAACTACCCAACTTACCTCTCAAAGTGGTGATGGCACCTGAAGAATCTTCGTCCTGAGCTTGCAGCCTTTGTTCATCCAGGAGCTTTCCCACTGAAATCCATTGAGCGCCCGAAGGCTCAAAAGCACACTGCACCCAGCCGCCCGAGTGGCCCTGGCAGTGTAACCTCTACTCCTATCTACTTCCCCATTTGCCATGAGCAAGTGACCAGGAGCCCAGATCCCACAGCCGCGTGGCCTGCTAGTCAGCAGCCACCAAACAAGGCCCCCCTGTCTCCCATAGGATAACATTGGGCCTAACTCACTCTGCACCCGGCTGCCCCTGTGCCGCTGAGGGTGTAACAACTGTACTTACCTGACCCTGGGAGACCCCTGAGTCTGTGCCCAGAACCTTAACTCTGCCAGTCGAGTACTTACCCAAAAGCCAATAACCCAATTTTCCTCCATAGGGTAACATTGACTGGTTTCTTCTGAAATTTCTTTTAAGTGTGGAGATTCTAAAACTTAAAATATTCACCAAAAATCAACCGAGTAACGAAAACGAAAATACTCACCTGCTATTAGCAGAGATCCCAGTGCTGGATCTTGGTACCCAACACTGACCCTGCAGAGTACTCACAACCGTACTTACCATTAACCCAATTTTCTTCCATAGGAAATCATTGACTTTTTTTCTGTGAAATTTCTCCTGTCGATTTTTGCAAACTACAAATATTCTTTAAAAATCGTACCAACTCTGAAAACGTAATTGCTTGCCTGTTTTAGATTGAGGTACTAGTACTGAGCCTAGGAGCCCAGTACTGGATTACAAAAGTAACAAGAACATACCATACTTGTAACTTGAATTTTCTCCCATAGAGAATCATTGACTGTTTTTTTATGTCAAATTTTAAAATAGCAAAATATTGCCTAAAAATCACAACAGTAACTAAGTCGACTTTACTCACTTGTTTCCAAGAACTGTCCCAGGACTGAATCTAGGATCCAGTCCTGGAGTTAGAAAAGTAATCTATTGCAAACAACTAAAAACTTCCATTGAGCTCAATGTACTATTGTGTTCGAAATTGTGTTGCCTATTGCAACAACCTGTAACTATCTACAAAAGTCAATTGCATATTGCAAAAGTATTCAACCAAAGCATCTCATCCCGAGAAAGTATATTTTAATACCTATTGTTGGTTCTAAAATAAAACAAACATATATTTTTTATATAAACCATTGGCCTAGAGTTCAGTTCTTGAGTGAGTGAGACCATTTGCTGACTGAGTGTGTACAACAAATGCTTTACACTGTCCTCTGATACTGCCTTACTGCTCGACCAAGCTACCACTTTAGAGAGTAAGGTTATATCTAACTTTAGCCTCTGCCAAACCTCTGGGGACTGTGGACCCTGTACACACTGTACCTATTTGGGAACAGTATATACAGAGCCACTTTCTCACAATGAGGCCCTGAGAGACGGAGGAGAGCCTTGGACAAATACCTATCCATGCCAACATATCCATTGCCACAGAGGGACTCACAGAACCTTAACAGAGAGACCCTGTGGGCTGGAAAACAGGAGGGCCTTAAAGCTCCATCAAGACTCTCTCATATTAAAGGGTGAAAGATCCACGTCATCGTATGGCATAGGGAGAATGGCCATTTGCTTGATACAGTCATATCCCGTCGCCTGCTGTCTCCTGCTGAGGCGACCTCATTCACCTAAATGAAATGCCCAGACAATTGCCAAGATTTGCCACTCGTGAGGGTCCTTTTTTGGAATGTACATGGACTCAATGATATGCTGAAGAAGGGAGGGTTGTAGTGACGGCCGCCAGCATCAATCACCCAGTATATACCTTCTACAGGGAACTCAGCTACAGATAGAGCTTTTGCTAATGTCCTGCATGTGGGTTTCCATAAAGGATTTCCAAGCGGTTTTCAAGCGATTGCCATCAGTTTAGAAAGATCCCTTTTGTTGATCCAGCAAATATGGTAGTACACCCAGGATAGATAAATTGTAGTTTCTGGCACAGTAGAGAGCCATCCCCTCAATCGCATGAACCTTCTATGGTCATCCCCCCTCATTAATACTTAAATGAAGATTCTAGCAAAGGTGCTATCCACCCGGTAACTTCCTTGCATTCACTCACATATATATGTAGAAGAAATAGTTTTATGCCCAGAAGGTTTCTAAGGCATAACCTTAGACCCCTCAATAATGCTCTGGCACTGACAACCAGTCTACTATCCATCTTACTAGTAAATGTTGAAAAATTGTAGGATTTGGCAGTGGGGATTTACTTGTTCACAGTCCCTTCTAAAAAAACAGTAGGTTTTAACTTATACTTACCTGCACCTAAAACCCCTAGAGGTTCAAGGCTATCGACCAAGGGCACTGGTATTTGCTCTGGATGGTTAGGAAGCTGTGGCTGCTTTGGTGGTACGCATACATACATACATTACGTGACTGGACAAACACTGAGGACAGATGGTCAGCAAAAAGATTAGCCACAAACCTAGGGTTACACATCCTGCTTTGTCGTTATGTACTCAAAAGTGCTCATCTGATATCATTGCAGGCAGGAAGGCAGACCTTAGAGTCTCAGATTGCATCTGCTGTGGCAGACTAATTATGGGCGGTGATTGGTACATCTTTGAATTGACACCTTTTCATTCGTAGAACCTTACTGTGAAACGCTGCTTGAGAAGCAGACTCTATTGTGGATCACATCAAAGACTAAAAGGTAACTGATGTTTGCGACAGGAAGTCTGTGGTGTGTATGAGCCTTAAACAAGGGCACAAAGAGGCAGTCCAGGAATCAGAAAGCCCCTACTTGTGTCTGGTACTTAGTATTTTGCATGTTAAACTGTTCAGTATGTAGCCAAACAACATATTTGTTATCAATAAAAGAAAAAAAACATTCAGTTTCTCTTTTGCCAACAGGATGTATTATGAGTTCTACCAGACACATAATAGGCGGCATTGGGGGTAATGCATAATTCAGGCAAAAGTAGCCCTTTTCTCCAAAGGCTGGCCATTTCAAGGTGTTCCACCTTTTACTGGGTTGCACCACCATGAGAGCTGGAGGGACAACAGCATACATTCTGACTGCCGTAAAATACTAGTACTGATATTCTGCTGCAATTTGGTGTACGAATTAAGTCGCAGGTCTTGAATTCAGGAAACACCTCTTCTGAGACTTAATCAAAGATTGGTTCATCAAAACATTATGTTCCCTTTTTCTACCCAAGAACTCACAGTCCACGAGAACCACAATATGTGTCACCTATACATTTTTTCTAAAGGATGAGAGTAGAGCACAATATCTGCAGCACTGGGTGGGGTGGTGTGCATACAACTGAAGGAAGAAAATGTACTTACCTAAAACACTGCCTTTCCGGTATGTTATCTTTCCAGATTCACATGCTGTTAAAATCCTTCCCCACTGATTTATCCCCTCAGCAGCAGAGAGAGATCTAAACCATACGAAATTGCACAGGATCCCACGCTGGAGAACTTGCATTGTTGTCACCATTTGTGCAGTTAAATTAAACACTCACCACTTGGTGGCTTTGGTCGCGGAGGCACGTTCTTCTTGGGTGGAAGGGCTGGGGTGTCCTGCTTGCTCCTGAAGGGATCCTCTGTAAATCCAGGGCCAGCAAAGGAGGAGGCGAAGGGGTCGGAAGCAGGCGGCTGAAGACAAACAGAGATGAATAGAGACATACTTCAAAACTGAGGCTACGGATCAAACATGGGAGGGCAAGCATGTGTCGGAGGAACCCAGGGTGTGGCAAAATATTATCAATAAACTGCTAAACCTTCATGTAAGAAATCACTGCAGTAACAGCAGAAAAAGCTAAAACTCTGCTATGGCACGCGTTATGCCACCCCTCCACTCCCCGCGCTCTGTGCTGTGCAGTGGAGGGTAACAATACCTGTGCTCTCACTGGGGTTGTATTACATTCTTAATTTAAAAGACAGAGGAAGTAACCCAATACATGCCCTTACCCCTCTATTTCAATTTTCAATCACCACGATTTATGCAAGTACAGTATTCCATAAATAGATTAAATGAGAGGAAAAGCCAAAAGCAAACAAGCATTGGAGAAACCAACAGATCACACCATTTGACTGCCAATGCAGACCTATTGGCTTTGTGAATGATGCATGATGCATTTTGACAATACTGTTCAGCATCCAAAGAACATTTTTAAAAAAGCAATAAGACTTGTACAAGCACATGCATCATAAAGCTGTAGTTGTTGACTATGGCCTTATACTTTAATTTTCATTTTGTCCAATGATTACAACATTAATTTTTTTAATGAATTGTTAGACTGAATGAATGCTCAAGAACGAGTCCTTACTTAACAATTTTTTCAGTTACATCCGCTTACTGAAGTTCCTTTATGGAATACTGGGTTGCCCTTGTGTTTCTTAGTAGTCGTGAAGCTACAGTGGTTCTAAGTGATGACGTATGCAGATGCATGCGTCACCCAAGCAGACACTCGCACAGCACAATTTAGCAGTTATTTACTTTTTTTAATTTACAGTAGCAAGATGGCAAACAACGGATCTTATTACTGCTCAACATATCCTAAATTGGTAGGATTACGTCTGAAACAATATTACAATTTCCTTGTGAGACCTTTACTAAATGCTGCTGTTCTCCACATGCGTCAGTGCATACTGCACATGGTAAACCTGCAGGGACTTCTGAACAATTCTGTACGGACCAGAGGCTCCGATTATGCATCTCTTTCTATGCTTTATTTTTCCAGCAGCCAGTC
Organism: Triturus cristatus; assembly: GCF_964204655.1. Lineage (NCBI taxonomy): Eukaryota > Metazoa > Chordata > Amphibia > Caudata > Salamandridae > Triturus > Triturus cristatus. Next base: position 29,603,833 of record NC_140595.1, read on the forward strand.
AAAACTTAAAACGCTACATTTCCCAAGAGTACCCACAGTCCTATGCAGCAATCATAGAGCCCACAGCCCTATATAACTCCAGAACGCCATCTTGTGTCCTCTTTTTTTTTTTTTTTTTTTTTGAAAAACCTTTATTACAATTTCAGAGACATACAAGTATGGGCCTACAACCAACAGGCCGGCCGCTAATGCACATTATAAGCATAGACACATCGTAACAGCCACATCGGTGAAGCAATAGGAGAGCTACTGGAGTGCTAATCAACTCAGCCAGCCGCAACCGCAGTCCATAGACAAACAAAGAAAGGTTTCATATTTTTAAAGAAAACGAAAAACATCACACACACAAGGCAGAGGAGGTCAATAATAGTAACATGTGCTCCCCGTATCGAAGGGGTAAACAAACCCAGGGAGAAAGAGGGGGGGGGGGGCAGGCAGAAGAAACCAAATGCACATGTCGCAGGAGCATAGAGGAATGCGCGGGCTAGGGAGACAGAGCAGCATCCATCTCTCGCGTCTGGGGCGGGGCGCAAATACCTCCACGATAGGAGTTCCAGGGACCCCACACCTTAATCCACTTCCCAGGCTTGCCTCTCGCAACATACACCGTTTTCTCTCTGAACATACACCAGTCCATGTGGTCCTTCCACGCTGAGACCGTTGGTGGCCTCTGGGAGCCCCACAGTTGTGCAATGTCACGCTTCGCTACCATATAGCCCAGAGTCACCCACTGCGTCTGCATCACATTGTAATCAGTCGGCTCCCAGACATTCAGCAAACATCTCCGTGCCTCCGGCAACAAGGCAACATGCGTGACTTCTTCTAACACCGCATGCACTCTGCACCAAAACCGAGTCACTTCCGGACATTCCCACAGGATATGGAGGAAAGTCCCCAGTAGTCCACAGCCTCGCTTACACAGACCATCAACCGAGTACCCCATACGCATCAAACCAGGCCCCGTGACGTACACTCTATGAAGTATCTTAAGCTGGACGAAACGCAAACGGGCCGGGATAGCCACGTCTTTCGGGGAGGCCACCGCTGATACCCAATCCTCGTCGTCAAGTTCCAAGCCGTCGGCAGTCCATGTCTCTCGCAATGAGGTCAGCAAACCCATTCGATCATTGATAAGCTTCTTATAAATCAGCGAAATGGTGCTATCCGGCACATAGCCGTCCAATACTCTATCTTCCAACGGGGAGGACTCCGGAATAGCCGCAGCATCCGGGAATACGGAACACAAAGCGTGATGAACCTGAGCGTACCGAAAGTATTCCCTATCGTTCAACTGATATTCGGTTTTCAGCATGTCGAACGTCTTAAATTTCCCTTTCGTCCAGAGATCCCCTACCTTGCTGATACCAATCAGATCCCATTTCTCAAAGCCTTTCGTATTACACAGATAACCCAAACGCCGGGAAGCGTACAATGGCGTTGCCCGAGTCAAGCGATCCCTCCACCCCATCGCCGCATTGGCTGCATGCCATACCTGGACCGCGACCCGCGTCGGGCCTGTCAATCGCGCATCAAGGGACCCCGAGTATAGTGCTCGATTATAATCCCCGCTTGGCAATAACAATTTGTCCATCTCAAAAGCCGGGTTAAAACCAGGCCCATACATCCCGTGATTGACAGCAGCCAATTGGGAGGCCCAATAATATCGTTTAATATCAGGGAGAGCGACCCCCCCGTCGTACCACGGTAGGGTTAGTTTGGCGAGAGCGATCCGCGGCCGCCCATCCCAAAACAATCGACGCTGAAGACACTCCACCTCCCGAAAATAGCGGGCCGGCACTACGTCCATAGTGTTCTGTAGGGCGTACAAAAAACGTGGCAGCGACATCATTTTGAACAACGCCGCCCGGCCGAGCGGCGAGAGCGGCAGCCGCCGCCAACCCGCCACATCCGCCCTTAGGCGCTGAAGGGTGGGGGAGAAGATTCCGCTCATACCGGGCCACCGGGTCTAGGGTTATAAAGATTCCCAAATACTTAAACCCCGACTGCGCAACCTGGATAGGGCACCCCCGCGGAAGGGGGGGGGGCCTCCCCGGAGAGAACGTACACACAAGACTTAGCCCAATTAATGACCAATCCGGAGTTGCGACCAAAGGAGCTCAACACATCCACCAATACAATGAGCGATTTGCGTGGAGATGCAAGATACAAGAGGATATCGTCCGCATATAGGGAGACACGATCCTCGTACTCCGGCGTCCATCTAAGGCCACGCATCGAAGGGTGCCACCGCAGCCACTCCGCAAGGGGCTCCAAACAAAGCGCAAAGAGAAGAGGCGACAACGGACATCCCTGTCGTGTGCCCCTACCCAGAGCAAAAGGAGCCGACACCCGTCCGTTGACCACCACCTGTGCCAGTGGGTTATCATAAAGCAATTTCACCCAACCGATGAACCCCGGGCCGAATCCAAACTTCGCCAATGCTGACCAAATATACGGCCATTCCAAGGTGTCAAACGCCATGGTAGCGTCCAGGGACGCCAAAATGGCCGGCTCACGCATGAATGGCGCTCTAGCGAGGACGCCATGCAGTCGCCGCAGGTTCAAAGCGGTATTGCGGTGGGGTATAAAACCGGATTGATCCTGATGGATCAGGTCGCCCACGACCCGGATCAGGCGATTGGCCAGTACCTTGGCAAGGATTTTGGGCTCCGCATTCAACAAAGAGATAAGCCTGTAAGAACAACACCGATCCCGCGGCTTCCCTTTCTTATGAATAACAACAATAGTAGCAAGACGTTGGTCAGGGGGGAGGGAGCCCGCCGCCTGTGCCTCGAGGAACATGTCCCGGAGATACGGCGCAATCTTATCTGGGCGCAACTTATATAATTCGATGGGAAGGCCATTAGGACCCATGGCCTTGCCAGAAGCAATAGAGCGAATGGCAAAAGCAATCTCATCCGGCGACGGGGCAGCGTCCATCAGTAATTTATCCTCATCAGATAGAGATGGCAAAGCGATGTCTTTAAGCAGCAGGCGAGAGTCTTCCTCCGATCGTTCAGAGACCGGAGAGTAAACCCCGTGAAAATACTCCGCAAAGCAATCAACAATATCACCGGGGTCCGTCACACACACACCATCCACCCTCTCAACAACCGGCACCACTCGACTCGCTCTCTCCTTCTTATCCAACCAGGCAATCAACTTCCCCGCCTTATCACCCATATCGTACAGACGCCCCTGTTGCTCCCTGCTCATACTCTTGGCAGATTCAGTAACCAGCGCCTTGTATTCGGCCTGTTTAAGCCCCAGCACATGCAGTCTGTCATCCGTAACACCTTGCTCCAAATCGATCTCTAACTCGGTGATCTCATCTTCTAGTCGAACCACCTCTTTCGTCTCGCATTTTTTGGTATGGGAGATGAGAGACAGGGCCTGGCCCCGGAGCACCAAAGGGAGACGGCGTTAGACACCGACCCCACGTTGTCATTAAAATAGTGTTCCAGGGACCCAACCAGGTCTGCACGGATCGTGGGGTTTCGTAGGTACCAGGGGTTGATCGGCGCCACCCTCCCCACCGCCCCCATGGCGATATCTAAGTGTAGCAAAAGAGGGGAGTGATCAGAAATACCGCGGGCCAAGTGTCGCACCTCCCCAATCATCCCAGCTTGGGCCGCAGGCACTAGCATATAGTCAAGCCTCGAAAGACTACCGTGGGCCCCGGAGTGGAAAGTATATTGTGCTTGTCCAGGGTGTTTCAACCGCCAACAATCTATCAGTCCCAGGGTATCCAGAAAGCCCCCCAGCCAGTTCTGGGCCCGAGGGAGGTCTCTAGGGGGGTGTCGATCTTCAACTCCGGAAACCACTGCGTTAAAATCCCCCCCCCCCAAGACCAAAACCCCCCCCGGAAGCCCGAGTAGCAGGCGCCCCAAATCAGCAAAGGTGGCCGCCTGCAGGCCCGGCGGCACGTAGACAGCAACCAGCGAAATCAACTTACCCTCCCATCTCCCCACAAGCACAGTGTAGCGCCCTCTGTCGTCGTGGAGAACCTCATCCACCTCCAACGGGAGAGAGGTCCTAACTAAAATGCCCACTCCCCTCGAGCCAGAGGTGAAAACCAGAATGGGCCAGAAGGCGATAGCCTCGCCTGTTCATGGCATGGAAAGAGTTCCCTATAAGGTGCGTCTCCTGCAGAAACACGATGTCAGGTGAAATACGTTTCAAGAACTGCAGGACCACCCCCCGCTTTATCCTGTCCCCCAGCCCATTCACATTCCATGATAGAAGTCTCAACCCCTTACCCCCCATCCCCCCCAGCACAAAGTATCCCCCTCCCGGAGAGCACAGTCATAATAACACAACAGAAAACAGTACCCCACCTTGTGATGCAAACAAACAAACCCCAACCCCACCCCATCAACCCCAACAAAACTCCCCCCTCCCTGCACCCCTGCGTGAGCCCAAACAGCCCCCCCAACGTGCAGTGTGCCTGTCGCCCCAATATGAAACTCACTACAAAGAAGACAGAGAAAAAAACCCCAGAAGGAGGAAAGGGCCCCAGCAAGCCCCCCGCAACCTCCTAATACCAAAGGGCAAAGTGTTACAAACTGGAGTCCAGTGCAGCCACAGGTGCAAAACGCTACCAGTCCGGTCCATAGCCAGGATCCCAGTTCTATTCCTACTCCGTCGAGCACTCTCCGGTGTCCGCCATCCGACCTTCCCGACCTCGACCCCTAGGTAGGGCATCCAGCCACTCTCCAACCGCCTCCGGCCTGTCGAAGAAATGCGAGAGACCCTCTAAATAAACCCGCAGCCTAGCCGGGAATAGCATCGCATATTTCAGCTCCATGTCCCTCAAGCGCCGTTTGATGGCCAAAAAACCCGACCGTTGCTTTTGAACCGCTTGCGTGAAGTCTGGGTAAAAGCTAACATTAGAGTTCTCAAACTTTAATGGCCCAGCCACCCTCGATGCCTGAAGGATAGCATCTCTATCCCGAAAATTAAAAAGTCGGGCAATGATAGGCCGCGGGGGAGCACCCACCTTGGGCGCACCACCCGGAATCCTGTGGGCCCGTTCCACAGTGAAGAACTTGCTCAGTCCCTTGGGTGCTAGATGAGTCACCACTAGATCCTCCACAAAAAGATCCACAGCAGACTCCTCCGATCGTTCGGGCACCCCAATAATACGGATATTATTCCGCCTGGCCCTGCTTTCGGAATCCTCAAGGCGACGATCAGTCAGGTCACTGGCGAGCCGCAACCTTCGAACCTCCGTCTGCAACGCGGCCACATCCACGGTTAGGCTCGACGCCGCTTGAGTCAATGAGTCAACCCGGTCATTTGTTTTGGACAGGTCCGCTCTGACCAAAGTCACATCAATCAACACCGAGTCCAATTTATTAGCCAGGGTATCAAATTGCTGATTCACAGTCGCCTTCATCTCCTCAATGGCCCCCATGACATCCAGCAGAGTCAATTCGGACGATGCGCCCGAGGCCTCCTTGGGCCGCTCAGGCGATTTATGTGATGCACTAGGGGATCCCTTTGGCTGCGCATAGCGGTCCATGTTGTTGGCCTGGGTATAAGCTCCCCTCCGGGTAGACTTGGGTTTCAGCTTGTCGCCGTCCACTCTCGCCGCCATCATCAGCGACCACCAAGGTCAGCACCCTCCAGCACCCGGAGGAAGGCCAGGCGACCACTGCCGGAGATCTGGGCCACCAACTGAAATGGGCCCGTTGACAGATCGAGAATCAGGCCATGCACTCCGTCCCCGGCACTGCTTACCCGAAGTCCCGACGTCAGTTTCCACAGATCAACTCGAAACCGAAAGTGAAAGCACGGGGTCCGGGGCAGGCCCAGACTGGCATGCCGCTGTTGTTCACTTCGCGCCCGGGCACCTCACCAACTCGAGTACGGGACCAAGGCCGGAGAAGGCCGCAAACTTCAGATCGCCACCAGTCCGGTTCCCGGAGTCCGATTTCGATTTGGAAAACGAGTGGCACCCTAGCGCAAGATCATAAACAAAAGCCCATCTAGAAAACCAGGATTATGACAGGATAGACGTGGGAGGTTGCGGAGGCCCCCGGGAGCCACAAGCCTACGCGGCCATCTTGGTTGCGCGCTAGGCTCCTCATCTTGTGTCCTCTATGCTGGTTCGCAGTCAGTCAAGTGTTTCATTCCCTTTCTCAATATGTTGGTCATATATTGGATGTGTTTTAAATAAGGTTATTTACATATTGCACTGCATTTGATAGCGGGCGAGCGCCCATATTTTGTACTTGCTTTATTCAATTGTGTTTGCGTATTGCACTGTATTAGACAGTGGGCGAGTGCCTGTTAGGTTTCAGTTGACTGTGTTGCTTGATACTTCTTTTCTTATTTGAGTGACATGGTGGGATTGCTCGTCTTTCGAGTTTCCTGCAAGGGAGCGCTTCTGCCTCCCGACCGCACGGTATGGCCCTGCGCATATGTTTAGTGGAGTGGGAGAGAGGATGCACAGGCTGATTTGGCCGCAGTCCTCTTCATATTATTCACGGGCTTATCGAACGCACATGTGCGTATTCTTCCCCATGCTGCCGGCTCACTGCAGACCGGCTCTTTAGAAAGCGTATGCTGTGCGTTAAACCTCACCAGTGCAATTTAATCCTGTGAGCTCCCCGAAAAGCCCTGCTCACATTTATTTAACTGGGCTGAAATATTTTAGAGGCTTCTACCGCCTTGAGTGCTGCAGGCTGCTCCCTCCACATTTTAAGATTGTTACTGCCTGCCTGGTGCCCAGAGATTCTTGGAGTGCACCCCCCCTTGAAACTATTCTGCTACAAAGCTATACATTTTTCTTTCTGAATAGCACACTTGTCTGCTTGGGAGTCTGAAACGTAAGACCCTCCTTATGGAGGGGAGATGGAACAATAGTATGATGACCCTTTAATGGTCCTTGGAACACGATTAGGTGGAAGCATTGGATGCTGGTGTACAGCAGTCGGTAAAGAAAGCCCCAGTGAGGGCTCTAGGCCCTATAACCAAGCATCTCCATGGCTATGCTAACCAACAAGGCTGGAGTCCAGACCCCCCACCCCCCTTTTTGTTTTTTACCGGGGATGGAGCTCTTTCCCGCAAGCAAACCAAGACCAAAGGGAGGTCTTCAAAAAGTCTCCATTCTGCTGCTTTTGAGAAGCTTGCGGAATCCCTGTTGGGAGGTCATGCGTACAGTGCGACGCCTGATAGGGTCTCTTCCCCATCACAGACTACAGACTCCACTAATTCGGATAACTCTGGGCATGACGATGAGCCTGTCCCCAGCAAATATAAGCACAATACGCATCACAAAGAGTACCCAAAACATCCAAAAGGACTGGATTTTTTAGCTGACAGAGATTATTCAGCTTCTCTACACCTCCTGGCTTCCCCTGCAAAAAGAGGTGGACTATGCCCAGGACCATATTTGCCAGGGTTTCAACAAGGACATCAGGGTGTGAGTTTGATCGGAATGCCCCAGCCCGGATCTCCTCAGCAGGATGACTGAAACCCCAAAGTAGAGCCCACCATGGTTACTATTCGTAAAAAGAATTTGATAGACACCAAGAAGGGACTTGAGCACGCTTGGTGCAACTGCCAAGATAAGTTGCTGGATGTCTCAGGCCCTCTCACAAAGACCCTGGAGTTGGCTTGCAGGACAAGAATTTTGCAACCTTCAATACAGATGTCTTAGTGGGATGGGCCCAAAAAGCTGTGTGCCAACTCGGCAACGTGAACTGTACGATTTCCACTGAGCTCAAGTGCTCCATTCTTATCAAAATCGATCCTAAGATGAATGAGCTGGCTTCTTCCGATGCAAGATCGGTACTGCAGGGTCTTCTTTTTTGGGGCCCGTTCCTGAAATAACTCTCCACATTTGTCACCACATACAGTTCTCTTGAGAAGGCTCAAGGGTCTCTCCAGAAAGTGTTTTGCCAAGCCCTTTTTGACAGGGCTTGGAGCTTCAGGGGTTGAGCATTCACCTGAGGTTACCACCAAGGTCTGCAGCGAGGCTATTACCAGCGCAGCAGGGGGGTGGACAGGACACCTCTTATAACTCCACCTTCTATCCATCCTCAAACCGTGGCAGCAGAAATCACTACAGGAGAGGGCGCAGCAGAGGAGCGCAAGGATTCTCCCTGGAATCTGGTGAGAATTATACCTCTTTCAGAAGTCACTTTGGGGAGGGGTGGGGGCAGAATTGGTTTATTCAAGCTCAACTGGCAAATATTAACCCAAGATGCATGGGTTTTCAAGTCAGTGTAGGGGTTCAGGCTGGAATTTTATAACACCACCTTCCAAGAATCGCAGCCCAACCTGATGTATTTTTCCCAATAAGAGCGAGATTCCATTTCTTCAGAAATTAAGACTCTCCTAGAGAAAGGAGCTATAGTGCTGACTTCTCCCCTCCCAACCGGGTTTCTCAGTTCTGTCTTTCTAGAGGAGAAGAAAGGGGACGGATCCCATATGGTGCTCAATCGGAAGAACTTCAATGCCTGGTTTGTTTACTGACACTTTAAGATGGAGGGCAGCTATCTTTTACGAGACATCCTTCAAGAGGGAGATTGGATGGTTCATTTAGATTTAAAAGACGTATATCTAACCATGCCAATTTCTGCCCCTCCTTGCTGCTTTCTACAGTTTTGGTGGCTAGGCCGTTGTTACAAGCTCAAGGTCCTTCCCATTGGCCTCTCTTTCACACCATGGTGCTTCACAAAGATCATGAGGCTGGTGGTAGAGTCCCTTCGAGCAAGGGGGGTCTGCTTGATCGTCTATTTGGACAACATCATAATTATTATGGCCCACAGACCGCAGACAGTTTTGTCTCACTTGGAGTAAATGATTCTCCTTCTTCAAGATCTGGGTTTCATTATCAATGTCCAGAAGTCGATCCTCGTCCCATCTCAATGCCTGGAATTCCTGGGTTTTCAGGTAGATTTAATCTTGACACAGGTAGTCCTGCCCCCTCAGAAGGTCTGGAAAATCAAGAAGGAATTGAGGCCTGCATTGTGCAAGCAGACAATATCTTTGAGGTCGATAGCTCAGCTTGTGGTACTGCTAGCTTCCTCAATTTAGGCCATCTTCCAGGATCTGCTACACTACCAGGCACTTAAATGGCTCAAAATCCAACACCTCCGCAAGGGTCTCAGTTACTTAGAGCATGTGAGTTTGCCATCTTCCAGGATCTGCTACACTACCAGGCACTTAAATGGCTCAAAATCCAACACCTCCGCAAGGGTCTCAGTTACTTAGAGCATGTGAGTTTGTTAGTGGAAGCCAAGACAGAAATGTCATGGCGGCTGGATAACGACAGAACGATCTTTGGCTCAGCTCCAGAGAGGATGATAGAATCGGACGACAGCTGGTGGGGCTACGAAGTGTGATGTGGAGGCCGTTGGTCCAAGTCAGAACTGTCTCTTCACATCAATTGCTTAGAACTCCTGGTGGGGTCTTTTGTATTTCGGAGACTCTCTCCGGACAAAACAGATTGTTGCATCCTTCTGTGGATGGACAACGTCTCCATGGTTCGGTATGTGAACGAGTTGGGAAGGGCCAAATCTCCTCTTATTGCGGAGATAGCCAAGTATTTTTGCCACTTTTGCCTTCAACATCGCTGTTCGTAGTGGCTGAGTATCTCCCAGACCAGCGCAAAATTGTAGCGGATTGGCACTCCCATCACCTATAGGATTTCAGCGACTGGAGGCTTCACCTGAAGATCTTTCACACGCTTCATTGCTGGTGGGGCCCGTGTGGTTGACTTATTCGCCTCTCGCCTCAAATGGCAACTTCTGACCTTTTTTAGTTTGAACCAGGACCCGGAAGCTCAGACCATGGATGGCTTTCTTCAGGACTTGTACCTCATCCAGAGTTACGCGTTTTCCCCTTTTATGTTTAATCCCAGGGTTCTTTCCCAGGTAAGGCACCAGAAATTGGAGATGGTTCTAGTGCCTCTGTTTTGAAAAGCCCAAGCGTGGTTTAGGGTAATCTTCGAATTGGAATGTGCTTGCCCGGTCTTGATTCCATTTCTTTGGAACCTGTTACTGGATACAGTAGGGCAGCTACACCCTCTGATCCGCTCTGGGCACCTCTCACTGTTGACATGGAAGGTGTCCTGGAGAGATAGAGTCTCCCAGGCATTTTGCAGGATGCTGTGATCTTCATCAGGCAGGCATGGTCCTCGGGTACCCATAAACAGTACGCCTCTACATGGCGGCACTGAAGTGGTTGGTGCCATTAACCGGGTGCAGATCTCATTGGAGCAGACTGCCGTTTAGTTATAAACTTTTTATCTTCTATAGAATCTGCTGGTATAGCCTATCAGTCAGTTAACAACTTTAGGTCCGCAATTTCAGCTGGTCACCTCACTTTGGATGGTAACCTCATTGGAGAACATCCGATAGTGGGCAAGCTGTCACGGGGTATCCGAATGCCCAAGCCTCCTCAAACAAAATATTCGGTTCTATGGGTAGTCTATATTGTTTTAAGGTTTTTAGAGAATTGACCAGATGTAGGAAGCTGGCTCTGTATATACTATACCAAAATGAGGTATAGTGTGCACAGAGTGCAGTGCAACCCCAAAGGTAGGCAGAGGCAAAAGTAGATAGCACCTTACTCTCTATTTGCGGTAGTGTGGGCGAGCAGTAAGGCTTTCTCAGAGGGTAGTGTTAAGCATTTGTTCTACACACGCAGGCAGCAAATGATGTCACACACTCAAAGACTGAACTCAGACCAATTTTTTTGTGTAAAAATATTATTTAGCTAGATTTATTTTCTAGAACCACGCAAGCCTGGGTCAGGTAAGTGTAAATGGTACTTTTCAAGGCAGGTTAAACAATACAAGCAAGCTGAATGAAAATGACTTTGTTACAGGGTTGTAAATATTTGGAATACAGTTGAAATTACTGTTAGATTACTTCACAGATTACTTTATGGATCACTTTTTCTACTCAGTGTGATATGCCTAGATCTGACACTGAGACATTTCCTAGAGAAAAGGTAAGTAAAGCAGTTTTTAGATATTTGCTGTTTTTCAAGTTCTCATACAAAACCAACTCCACACTTAAAACAATTTTCACAAGAAAGCAGTCAATGCAGACCTATGGGAAGAAATGTGGTTATCGGTTTCAAGGCATGTACTTGGGTTTGGGAGTTGGTTTTCTGGGGTTAGAACCAGGGTTCCCCCAGGGTTCCCCCAGGGTTCCCCCAGGGTTAAGGATGCACTCTCAAAGCACCCATATCGGCACTAGGGCGGCCAGGTTCAGAGTGCTGAGGCCCAATGTTATCCAATGGGGGATAAGGGGCCTCCAGTTGGTGGCTGCGCACGAGCAGGCCACAAGGTTGTAGGAGCAAAGCTCCTGGTGTTAGGCTCAGGGAAAGGGGGGATCCGAGTTAGCACCCAAAGTACACCCGCAGCGGCATAGGAGCAGCTGGGTGCAGGGTGCTGTTTTGGCACCAGGTGCCCTGTTGATTTCAATAGGGATTAGGCTCGGGGACAAAGTTCTTCTGGAGGTGCCCACCCGTTGAAGAGGTAAGTTGGGATGCCTGGGGATGCTGGGACACCATTGGTTGGGCCACCCAAGGGCGTGGGGTGCAGGGGTGTTCTTTATGTGTCAGGTTTTCTTACCAGCTCCGGTCACAGTCAGGGGGATTCTCCAGAAAGCTTGGAGATTCGAAGCAGGTCAAAGATCACCAGATCTCAGGTCAGGATCGCCGGGGAGACGTCCTCGTGGTGTTGGGTCACTCTAACTCAGGCCGTGGGGGTCGGGTGCAGACTTGCGGTTTTCGGATGGGCCAGAGTCTGTTGGTGAGCAAATCCGTTGCTCACAGGAGACAAAGTCTTAGGTTTGGAAGGCAGGGCAGGTCCTTCGGGTTCTTGGGGCTGCTGGCTGCAGGACAGACCAGGATTTTGCTGGAGCAGGTTAGAGGTGCGGACTGGCCGGTAGGGCTGGTGCCAAGTCAGTGGGCGTCTTCCTCTTCTTAGTTTCAGCACAGCTTCTTCGGTCCTTCTTCTCATCTTCTGGTCGGTTCTTGTCTGAGGAGGCAATGTTCGGAGTAGCCCCTAAATACTAGAATTAGGGGCATTACAGGTAAGTAAAGGTTGGGATCAATAGGTCCCTTCCTTGGAGTGGGTACACCCCCTAATATGCCACCCTCCAGTGGGAGGGGGGCATATGCCTCTCTCTGGTTGACTGGGTCCCACCATCTGCAAGATGGCGGGGACTGAGAGTTGTGCTTCACCTCACCTCCCCCACCTGAGGAGTGGGGTTGGCAAAGGTGGGCACACCTCCCTTCCTCACTTGGTTTTCCCACAGATTCTCCCGCCCAGAGTGGGGGTCAGAACCGGTGGGGACCAGTTGTTGAAAGCAGCATAGGGCTGGGGTAGCACAAAGGCCGCAAGCTTCCCCTTCGTGGACACTGCCCATCCAGGAGGAGGATGTTTGGCACCTAGTCCCAGGATGTGCATTGTTTTAGACCCCCCCGAGAGCAGCAAGCTCTCGACCCAGGGGTCCAGAAACATGTCTGGTGGTGAGTGCATTTTACATTAAATGCCACACTAGCATCAATGTGGGTTTAATGTGCATTACTGCACTTACAATGTCTAAGAATTGTCTTAGACACTGTAGGGGTACAGGGCTCATGCACCGGTACCCTCACCACTGGTATTGTGCACCCAGCTAGAGGGGTGGCTGATCTATGTCACGGCAGTGGGTTGTAGGCATAGCACTTTGTTCTGCACCAAAACACAGGGGCACAATAAGGGCTGCAGCCCTTAGAGGCCTTCCCTGGCCACATGCCCTTGGTACCTATGGCACCATTTACAAGGGACTGACCTGTGGCCAGAGAGTGCTAATTGGGTTTTGTCTTAATGCAGTTTTAGGGAGAGAACATAGGCCCTGGGTACCTGTTTAGCAGGACCCAGGGCACACTCTGTCAAAGTACATCAGCAGTTTGGCTAAAAGTGGGGGCAACCGTGCAAAAAAGGGCACTTTCTTACACCAGATAACAAGTATTTATCGTGCAAGCGGTTGTCTGCAAAATTGATGATGCGTTTATGTTTAATTTCCTGCAAGTGAGTGTCTGATGCTAGAGCTCTAGATCTTTCCGGCAGAGTGGTCTCTCCAGAAGGCGCCTCCCTTACTATTACCAGGAGGACAAAAACGAACTATTCTTCTCAGTTCGTGGGTGGTCATCAACTGTGGTATTGCGGAGCTATGACCAGTTTTCCCCGTATCTAGGCAAAGAAAGAGGACACATGATGTTTTGGCGTTATATAGGGCTGTGGGCTCTCTGACAGGTGCATGTAGCTGTGGGTACTCTTGGGAAATGTAGTGTTTTAAGTTTTGACTTTTGAGATGCAGCTGAAAAAATAAAGGCTAGAAGAAGAAGCATAATCCTCGCCTCCGTGTTCTTATTAGAAGTGAAAATTCTTATTGCGAAGGTTCGAACATTTTTTATTCTGAAATGGGTGCAAGGAGTGGGAGCCTCATGTCTTCAAACCACACTGCAAACAAAACGTTCGCCATCAAGGGAAGTGCAGCCCTGCAAAGAACAACGGCCCAGGGTTTACAGGCAGACCAAACGGTGTCTAAGTCTGAAACTGGCAGTTGCAGAGGCACACAGCTAAGCTTCTTTCCCCAGACTACACATAACGATACCCATCAACCTGATCTTCTCGGGAGGTCAGGCAAAGCCACCACCTACCCGTCCTTTGTGAGTTACTTCCTAGTGATGTAATGCAAAGCAGCGAGGCTTCACGTTTTATCAAAGGGGCACTTGTACCTGAACTATGCTTTGATTCGCAAGTTGCACCTTTAAAGTATATAGATATATATATTCACTGAAAAAACCATAGGTTTCAAACACGTTATAGTTACGAATTAGCATTTAAAAAACCTTGCAAATTCACTTAAAAAACCATAGGTTTCACACATGTTATAGTTAGCTGGACATTTCACTCGTAAAAAACCAATGAAATTCCCCCGTTATAGTTAGTGCAGGCAACTATAACTCACGCGACCGCAATCCTCTGCTGATGACGTCAGATATTACATCCCTGTATTTACACACTTATTTACCCATGTCTTCTTCCATTAATCTTTAGCTATACATATATTACAAATATTTATTTTTCATAAAGACACATATGTCATCAGTGATGTAATATCTGACATCATCAGCAGAGGATTGCGGTCGCGTGAGTTATAGTTGCCTACACTAACTATAACGGGGGAATTTCATTGGTTTTTTACGAGTGAAATGTCCAGCTATCTATAACATGTGTGAAACCTATGGTTTTTTAAGTGAATTTGCAAGGTTTTTTAAATGCTAATTCGTAACTATAACGTGTGTGAAACCTATGGTTTTTTCAGTGAATTTGTACGGTTTTTTAAATGCTAAGTTATGTATTTATTTATTTATTTTTCAGGTTTTTCACCGTGCGCGCACCGTGCACGCGCTGTGGGCACTTGGTGCGCTTTTCGCACCGAGCGCCCACGGTTCGCCGTGCGCGCAACGTGCGCGCACCTCGCGATTTAAAAAAAAAAAAAATAGTTTTTTTTGCCCTTGGGGGTCCTTCTGTGACCCCCTGACCAAGGCTAGGGGGTCAGGAACTGTCCACTCTGCCCCCTTTTCACGTTCTCCACCTTTTTTTTTCACCCCCTCAGACTGCGAGAGACAACATGGCGGCCGACACTTCCTGGTTTCTACCGATTCGAATGTTTACCGACATCTAACAACCAATCAGAATTGCGCTCGCGCACGGCAGGGTGCACGCACAATGCGCGCACGGTGCGCGCGTATAGATATTGATATGCTTTTAAATGCTATTTTCTCAGGAAATACTGAACAGATTTACACCAGACCTGCAAAAGGCACTTCCTTGACCTTATGGCTACCTCTCTGCCAAATTTCACGTAATTCTGTTCAGCCGTTCGGGCTGTAGCTGCGACTAAAGGTCCTATGGAAAAATGCATAGGGAAAACACGTTTTGTGACCCCCCCTTTTTCTCGGCCCCCGCTTGACGAATCACCCCGAGACTTTCAGGGTAGGAGCTGAATGGAGCGCCCCATTAGTTTTGAAAATTTCGCGAGGATTCGTCAACCGGCGCCAAAGTTATTCAAAATAGAATTTTGAGATTTCCTATGGAAACTAGGTTGTAACTATAACTATCTACTGGCGACCGCCAGTAGATAATATATATATATATATATATATATATATATATATATATATATATATATATATATATATATATATATATATATATATATATATATATATATATATATATATATATATATATATATATATATAGATATAGATAGATATAGTTATATATATAAATGCTGCACAGATTTTATCAATAGTGCGTGTAAATAATTCAATACAAATCACTTAAGCAAATGTCACTCAATATAAAATAACATGTCCTCGGCACATAAGAATTTTCACAGTTTCTCATTTTCCAAAAGGACAGAATTATTCTATGCATAAAAGGCAATCTCTGCGAAGACACAGAGTAAATTGAGGCTGCACTGTATTTAATAAGAGAAACTGGCTGCAGTTTTAACTGCTTTTACTGGAGAATGCTGCCACCCAGTGTCAGAGATATGAATGGAGAGACACATTTAACTAAACAAATACTTGTAATTTCCAATGGTCCCCAAACAAAATTTATAGGATGGATGTAAGTGGATCTTAAGGGGTCAAAGCACAGATGCTTCGTGTCGAAATTTCTAGACATGTGTCCTGGGGACAATCTGCAGGATTAGGGACTGCCCGTTGGATTACATCACTGAAAGAAAGCCCTTCTAAAAGGGAGCGTTGCTGAAAAGTTGTTGCACACCCACAAACTTGTAGGTGAGGAGGTCCTCACCTACCTGGAAAACTATCCCTCAGAAAAACATGAATAAGGCACTCTCCAGAGTCGGAACTAGAATGGCAACACACCCATATTTAATGTGGAGTAGAGGAAGCCAGTTTTCACATATTGCTTTTGCAAATTTTAGCCATCCGCAGACCAGGGGGTCAATATATAGTGGACCTTTGAGTATGCTTGTAAATCTACAATTTGTGGAGATTTCTATGGCATATTCACTGGAATTCTGTGAATCGTTGAAAATGTGTACATTTGTGCAAGTCACAGGCAGAAGTAGGTCTTTCCCATTTTCTATGAATCCGGCCAGGTGCATTTATTTGATTTGATTTGAGGAGGGCAGAGATGTGCAACTACAGACAAATTGACTGTATCTCTCCTTCAATTAGGTACAGAGGAGAAGACAGAAACACAACCCCCATGCGCAGGAGATATGCAAGCTGTGCTCATGGTACGTACCCGCGACATCTGGCTGAAATCTGCAAAGCCTTGATTGGAAGTAAAGGTGTCGCTTCCGAAGGGGTCAACCGTTCCAAAGGGATCTGTAAAAATGGACAGTCAAGTGGTCAGTTCTGAGCAAGAACACACTACCATTACACAGGGAAACTGCAGTATTTGCCTATGGTCCAGGTCTGAGGGGCAAAAGATGAGAGCAGTACAGCAGGCATCTGCAACATCTTGTGCAGCGCGCATCGGCTGATGTGAAAATGCCATCTGATGCACTGAGTCACGTCAATGTGGATGGTTTGGAGCGGATGCTCTTAAGTATGGGGAAGAACTTGCATTACAAGACTAGCTTCACACTGCCTTGATCACTTTTGGCACACAAGTCATACAGTGCCCCCCTCTGTAGTCGCTCGTTCTCGATAACCACAGCACTACCCAGCTGGCTGCAGAATGCTCCGAGAGAGCATGCTCAGAGGGCCTCTGCCCATCAGGACTGCAGGTGTCTTCACAACCTTGTGGAGGCTCCTGAATGCAGTGTAAATAAGCTGAATACAGTACAGACTCACCACATCTTCAGACATTTGTCACTTCCTTAGGACCCTTACTAAACCTCCCCAAATTAGCATTATTGTCATCTAAATTAGTCAGAATAACTACATTAGCATGTACGTTCTTTATTACTCCTGATCCTCTTAAGGATATTGACTGGGCAAGTAAGGAGGGCAGTCTCTTTCTTTATGAAGCCTCTATCGCTATTTTATTTCTAAATGTGTTATACGCTTATAAATAAAACTAAATACATATTTTTAAAAAAAAGAAAAGAAAAACCATGCGGAGACATAACCTATGTGAAATTTAAAGGTCACACAGCAACAGAACCTCGGCTAGATCTAACATTTGTGTTATAAATCTAAAACTACGACGAGTGGTGTATTGTATCTGCTTCTGCTATTCAGCTTGCTCCAGAGGGCTCTGTGTATTAGGCGTGAAACGAATGAAAGACGGGTGATTTGCACATGATGAAACAAGTTCATCAAATGGGGAGGCTGGTATTAAAATTCACATCCATATGCAGCAGGCTACCTACTAACTTTTGTTTCTCTCTAATCTAGGGTTCATTAGATGCATTTTCAGGTTTGTTTCCAACAAAGCTTTCTAAATATGAGGTTGTTTCTTCCCAGACTGCAGCTTCAGAAATGTTCCCCTCTCTTTCAAACACACACTCAGGATCAGACCAAGAGTTAGCTGGCACTGTCCTGGAAAGGACCAGATGGTGGACGTAAAGTGCAAAGAAGTAAAAACTGGATTCTTACCTGGTCCTTTTGAAGACGCATTGGAGGATGAGAAGGGGTCGCTGCTGTCGAAGGGATCCGACTTGGCAAGAAAAGGAAAAGGGATGTTATTTTAAACACAGATTGTTACTGAGCATCAAACACACGATGAAAAAACTACAACTAAACAGCAGCACAGTGACCTCAGCAGACTTCAGACAAGAGAAAATTAGGTGCTAAACTCAAGTCGCCCATAGTTCATATTAGAGGTGAAAAAATATGAAAGCCATTTAAAATAGAATGGACGCCTGATAGTGAAAAAACAAGATTAAATGCGGTACGCCAAATTAGTTGGTAGCATTTCTTCAACTGACCAATCATGGAGGCTCCACCATGCACATAAAACTGTGTTGGGTATTGACAATTTAAGAAACCTGGGAAAAGCGCAGGCGAGACCACAACTCTACTAATTTCGGTAACAAACAAGTAATGAAAGTAAAAAGGACCAACAGGACTAATAGCTTCTCAAATGTTTTGCCCATCGATGATAATATACAAAGAAAAGAAGAAGTCGAGGAAACAAACTATTGAACAACGTATGAAGGCCAACATTTAGAGCATGCACCCGTCTTCGCTCAGCGAACTATCAAAACAATTTTCGGTGCCATATATCACGGCCTGAGCTGCATACAAGTTAAGAAGCTGCAGTACAAACACTTTCATTGGAAGGCGTGTGCACAGCCTCTGTTGAACAGACTCTAAGTAATATAAGATATATTGAGCCATAGATGTCAAGTCCCGACATGTAATGTGAAAGAGGCGACTGCAGGAAAAAGATCACCCTAAATATTAACAGGGTATTGGGAGATATCCAGGACTAACCTATCCAGTCCAAAAGTTAAAGAGACAAATGGAGGATCAAGCTGAATGGTTGGACTGACCCATACCATCAAGTATCCTCTTGAAGGAGTCTTTCAACACATGCAGCCAAGCCCACCCAACATTAATGAGCAGGTACAGAAGGAACATCAGCTTGACCAACACCACTCAGACCTCCGTTTCCTGTCCAACATGACATAGGAAGACAGCCTTGCATGAACTATTCAGCAGCCCATCTTTAGGATGAAGCCATAGGTTTTGCATTTGATATATCAACCACCCTGTGTCAGTTTGAGAAGAACACACAGGATCCACTTGACTTGATACGTCCAACCTCTGCCCTCACTCTACACAGAAAACATGCAACTCCAGAGCGGTGCGAACATCAGACAGCAGGAGACTCAGGAAGCAGTTTTAAAACCAGACAATAGAGCACAGAACACTGCTAGGTAATGTGATTAAAGAAACAAGCTGGGACTCAGATAAGGTGAAACCATGCTTGAGGCTAGGACAGTGGAAAAAGGGTGCACAGGCCTCAGAAACAGATGGTTTCATGTGAAAGCACGCGTGCTGTGGAGCACCTGCGATTTGCCTGTATATGCATCAGCAGCAGAGCATGTCCCCAACTCGAAGTCCCTCTGCTACAGAAGATGTCAAACCTCTGATGGAGGCTGGCAGAAAAGCAGGCGGAACTGCAATAGGAACTGCAGTGACACCATCTTTAAGTACAACTAGCCCCACTATCTGCGACCTCACAGCGGATGTGTATTACAATGATAGTTCTGACTGTTATCTAGTTCTCTAGTTATCTGATGTTTCAAAGTGAAATTAGCTCAGTTTCTTGATAAACTATTGTTCTGCTCTCTCTGCTGCTCAGACAAACTGATGCGCAAAAACACTGACTTTCTCTTTACAAATACACTATCGCTCTACATGCATTAAGTAAATCTAACCTCTGTCACATACACATCTCACCATAACCAGAGATTACACTAAAAAAGCATGTATGGACTCTTGCAAGACCTTTAAAATCAATAAAAGTTGGTTTAATAAAAAAAGCATGCACACACTAACCAAACACAATGATGTGTGCTTTTTTTCACTTCAATTTATGTTTGGGCTTTCACACGCCACACAGACTCGCTACATACTAATATCTAGAAATCCAAATACTTAAAAATGCATAAACATCAAAGGGACATACAAACATACAGAATTATCCAAATACAAACATTTGGTACAAATAACTTGTTACAAACGAATTACACACTGAGACTGAGGAACATGTGAATACACTGTGGAAAAACGTAAGTGTGTTTCGCTTGGCAACACTTAGTGCCAGTTACTTGGAGGCCATGTACTGAAAAATTGAATTCTTCCACGTCACCCATACTCAGAACCTTCAATTATGCACCATTCGCAAAAATAAATCACTCCACATACAACAATATAGTGGAAATCGTTCTGTGACGAAATAATCCTTTAAAATGAATTCTTCTGTGTTGCCACCCAAGTTAACACTAATTTACAAGCAGACAAATAAATGACACCTATCCCTACACTTTGGATATCCAACACGGCTGGAGACATGGAATTGCGAGGGTGACACATAGGTGAGGTTACTTGTCACAAGAGGAGTCTCAAGTACAAAGACTATTCCTGGTTCGACAATGTAGGAGAGTAGGATCTGCTTCTTTTTGCTGATGTTTCACTGTTTTTCGACTTTAGTCTGGCTGGGACCCTGCTATTCGGGGCCCCAGCCTAGATGCTTCCTCTCTAAATGGATTCCATGTACTTTAGGTACACTTCAGATTGGATTCTGGGGTACCCTAATAAGTCCCTAGTATATGCTATACTATTTACCCAGGGCATAGGTACCCCAAAGGCCTACCAGGGGCTGCAGCATGTATTATGCCACCCCTGGGAAGCCATCCAAAATGACACCACAGGTCTGCTACTGCAGCCTGTGTAAGGTGGTGTATGCCCCCCCTACTGAGATATAGGTTACCTATATCTCTCCATATCACTGCACATGTAAACCTATCAGTCACCCCTATGGCAGGCCTTAACAATCCTCAAGGCAGGGTGCTGGGTTTCATTTGAGAGGGTGCCCATGCATGTGCAGAGCCCCTCTGCAGCCTTCGGAACCTTTATTCCGGGGTTGTTTTTGATGCAGCCAACCATATATATTTAAGTGCATTATAACCTCACGGTAAATGCTAACTTTGGAATGGCTGTATGGAAACATGTTGTGTTTGGTGTCAAACACCTTAGAATCAAACCTCCACACCAGTAATTGGTGTGAGAGGTATCATTCCAACCTGCTAGAGGGAGAAACATGACGGCACCGGTACACCCGGTACCAGCCTCACAGACCCTGGCATCACAAAATGGATGCTGCCAGCCACAGACCGAGTCTGCCCTCCTGTTGCTGGACGAAACTCCGGCAGGGGAGGCCTGGACAATAGGTTTCCTGTCACAGGGAGATGTGACCACCTCCCAGACAGGCTTTAGTGTATTGGGGCTGGGTGGGTGCACTCCAAGAGTGCTTTGATGTCTGCACTGGGGGAACATTTGGTGTCCCTGTGCATAGTCCAGCTCAAACCGGTTGCAGGGGCACTCAGTCCCTGCTCTGGTGCGAAACTGGACAAAGGACATGGGTGTAGCCACCCCTCTGTCCTGACCCTCTCATAGGTGGGTCCACAGAGTTTATCCCACCCCTTCCTTGGGTATAAAGTAGGAACCCCTGACTACAGGACTTTAGATTTACCTGGATGAAACTCTGCTACAGAATCCCAGAACTTCTACTATCTACACGACGTTGGATGACCGAAGAATCTCCCTTGGAGTAAAGGAGTTACTCCCCTGCAAGGTAGGCACCAAAGACGCATCTGTCCGGTTTGCATCGACGCTGCTCTTGAAGGACTCCGACGATTTTGCAACACGGGAGGTGGGTTTCCAAGCTTCCCCGAGGCCGATCCATGCTCTCAACAACTCTGAGATCCAAAGCCCTCGTGGGGACCGTGCAACCCGAACCCCTAGACACGCGACCATTTGCAGCAGTATATGCTTCTTGGCGATCCCTGAGGCTGTGCGTTGGGCTACTTGTAGTCCAGACCCCGAGCAGTGATTCCACCGAAGATTGCTGGCCTACACTCCGAGTGACCCGTGGACTGGTATCTAGTGATTCCTCTTGAGGTCCCTTCACGATCCCTTGTCCGTCGACTTGTGGGTCCCTGAGAAGGGTACTTTGACTTTCCACGGGCTTACCTGGTTGCTCCAGACGTGCCCTGACTCTCCATCGCTTCGGGAGTCCACAGGAACTTGCTGGTCCACATCGAAGCCGATTTTCTCTCACTGCGTGGGTTGCCGGTGCCAAGGCTTGAAGGTCTTCAATCCAGACACCGAGCCCCCAGCACTCGACATCCTTCGTAGGACAGCTCGCCTGCAGACTGTGGTCGTCATCGGTGCTTCCTGGTCTCCGTGGCAGTGGAGTCAAGCTTCACCTCATCGCACCTGAAACACCCAACATCGGTGGGCATTCGTCTATCGTGCCCAGGTATAAGCAGGTTCGCTGGGGGGGCAGAAGCTTCCTTTTAGGGACAGCGAAAACCTGGAACCGCTTACCAATCCCGATAAAGAGCAGAACGTCCCTCAGGTCATTTAGAAGACTGCTGAAAACATAGTTATTCGCCAACTGACTTGCTCTTATATTGTATTAGTATCACCTGGTCCTGCCAAACTTCAGCATTCCTGCCAATTCAAGCGCCAAGACGCCCTTGGGCATACGTGCGCTAAACAAATCTATAAATCAAATCAAATCAAATAAATAAATTTATATCTGGCACTGGAAAACAGTGACGGTGCAGAAAAACCTATCTCGGAATCACTTTGTAGGACTGATTTTAGAACATCTCAGAAGCAAGTAAAAAAAAAAATACCCTATTAGAAAAAGGGATTAACAAATCGAACGAGATGCTCTTTTGGGTAGATACTCTCTCTAATCACAGATTTCTCACCTTTAGAATAGCCAGATGCCCGCCTAGATCTGGAAAATTCTACTAGCAACAATTCTCCTAGCAAGAACAAAAGGCCGTGCTGTGTGGCTCCACAGTGATCTCGTGCTACCCTGGAAGTGATCAAGCATAAGACATATATAGGCGCCACCTCTATGCACTGATGTCTCATTCTTAATCTCTTTTCGTACACAGAGATGTAGATCATTGTAAACAAACTGTAAGTGACAGAGTGCCAAAATCTAACTCGGGATCTCATTACACTGTATGAATGTCCACTCAACAGAACTGGGAGGAGAGAGGGCAGTCAGCAATCTATAGTTAGACAGAGTATCCACCAGAAAAAGCAGAAAGAAGTAACATAACTCTGCACGCAGGGGTGGCGTCTATAAGTGGATCCGCTCCCTAACTTCAAGGGTGGTACAAGTTGGCTGCAGAACCATTTGCCTGAGCAAAATGTGTGACTGGGAAAAGTTTCCAGATGCATTACGGCCCCTGGAATATTCTAAAGATGGGGTATCTGCAGTTAGAGGTATTCCCTAGAAAACATTTGCACTTTCCTTGACACCTTGGTTCAAAGAGTAGATCTGGCTGGCCATTACTCGACTGGACCATTTCATTTCTATACAAGAAATACATGACTTGTCTGGAGGCTCTGAAAAATAAGAGTGGGCCCTGTTCAAAAACATCAATGCCAAAATGAGATAAATCCTCTGGGCCAGGACTGCATAAGAATCATAAACCTGAAATGACTCACAGACTATCACCTTCTTGCCTCATGATGGTCTTTCCTTCCCTCCGTCCTATGCAGAAGATATACACATCTGAAACAACTCAAATTCTAGAGCCAGATGCTCGCGCTACTATGAAAACAGCACTTGTAGGTCTGAGGGACAAGCTCTGAGGCGGACATCATCATGAATGACGGCATTCACAAGGTGCAGCTACTAATTAATACTTTCAATAATCCAATCATGGACAAGAAAAGAAAGATACAAACTAATGGAACTACTGGTATGCACCGCTAAAGGCTTGTGTAAGAAATAAGAAAGTAATCAAGAATAGCTATCTTCTTTAAACCTGGCCACATAAGAAAAAAGAGAGAAAGACTATGTTGCTCAGCTACATGTTTTCACAGAAATGCAGTTAATGTTTGGAATAGCAAACTGAAGTCCTCCCCTGCCCATACAGCACCACTTTCCGTTCTTCTGTCATTGGTACAGTCAGCACACTTCTATACTCTCTCATGCAATGAAAAGGATAACGTTGTGAAATAAGCTTGATTTTCTAGCATACATTACACAGAAAATGATCACAAATTAGATATAAAAGCCTTTTGCTCACAAAATATTCTACAAACCTGCACAAGGAATCTGAGCACAACCACAACATGTTACATTTATGGTCCAAACAAAGGTGAGACGATGGTTGTGTCAGTGGCTAAAAAAAGAATGGGCCTGACAAAAGACCGCCTCAGGACATATGTCCAACGGGTATACTTATTTGTGAAACCCCAAATTGTTCTCAGGTCCGCAGCATGCAGTTTTTTCTCACACAAAACATTCTAAAATGGCCACAAAAGCAGAGGAATGATCTGCAACAGATATAATATTAAAGGCTTGTATTAGTTAATGGTATGCAGCCTTCCAAGAGCTTGCACACACTGAGTTCAACGGAATGTAATGCAAGAAGGGCAAATACTTGAATGCTATAGCAAGCACCGTCCTAACACAGTCAACGGTCTAACTCTGGTTTAGGCTGCCAATTCCCCTTCCACATTCAACCACTTACCTTTAAGGAGAGCGTTAAGGAGAGTGTGGGATTTTTTGTAAATGGGTCTGTCGTAAATGGATCGCTCTTTGCAGGCTTCTTAAATACATCTTCTGGAGCAGAATTGTGGAATGGATCACTTTCTTTGAATGGGTCATCGCCGAAAGGATCTTAAAAAAAGCAAAAGTAAGAAAGGCCTAGGGTCGTAACAATCTTTCACATGAATGACTAAAAACAGTTACATGGCACACACAATGGTTCGATCCAGTGCATCATAGCATGCTGGGTAAATTACAGACATATGGATTGTAGTCACTAGAGAGAGGAGGGGAAAGAGGGAGTATCCTAATGATTATACTCATAAAACCACTTTCAGATGAGGGCAACAGAAAAACGTTTCAGCACTTTCAGGACAGTCATCTGGTATGGTCAACAACACAAGAGATACTAAACAAGAAATAAAGTCTAGAATATGTAGCATTCCATACTTCTAGTCTTGTCACCATCCACTTACACTAACATCACTAACATGTGTCTATTTGTTGACTCTGTGCATTGATATTGTCAGGGTTACTCTCGCTACAGCTGTAACAAGGCCCAGTGTGCAGCAGCACGGCATAGATACATGTCGTCTTGTGTCTCATCCTTCACCATCAAAAACCTGACATGGGCAACCACCCCTACTCGCTGGCCCTTTTGGTTGGCTGATGGCCTTCAGATCACATATGAAAGTGATAAGTAAAGTTGACCGTAATATCTGTCTCATAAGTTATAATTCTTGATATCGTTCTTTTTAGGACTGGTCCATTTTAGATTCTGATTTTGAACGGACCCTCTCTGTGCTTAAGGCTTCGATTACAGTGTTATAGATTTGTTATTCTCAAAGTCTCGAATGATACTTATAAACCAGATTACAGAAAAAAAGGAATCTGGCCAAATATTATAATGTGTCAACCTTGCCATACCTAAAACCGACTCAGGCTTTCTACTTTGAGGTCAAAAAGATGAGATTCTGAGCCCAAACACTAGATGATACAACTATGCACAAAGGCAGACTATAATAACAGTCACCATACAAAATCTTTGCATACAAAAACAGGCAATCACTCTTTGAGTAGACTGCGTACAACACAACAGCATTGAACGCAGGGCCTTCTTTCTGCAGATATTATTGGAGCTACTTACTGCCTTTGAATGGATCCGCTCCTTTGAAGGGATCGGACTTAAATGGATCTTCGGCCTGGAATGGGTCCGTATGCGTCTCTGGAGTGTTGTTAGTCATCGGCACAGCTTTATTCTTGAAGGGATCCTCCTACCGACCACAAATAAAAGACAATACACATTTAATTAAAACTGAGGGAATATAATATTTATCAGATCAAAACATATTTGTGCTTTTCTAACAAGCATGAAAGAATGAAACCTTTGTTTGTCTGACACATTCTTTTGGTTTCAGACTTTCAGTTCTCTGCTTTAAGACGTTATACAAGTAAGTAATTTTAAACCTGGGACGAATCAATTAATATGCTCTTGAAAGCAAATAGTGTAAACGTTTATAAGTATAACAAAAAGATATTGTAGTAGACGTACAAGATGCATTTTTTTTCTTTAAAAAATTCAAAAAAAGTCATCTTTTGATAGTCTGGTTCATAGAGGAGGCCAGCACGGATCGAGGCCAGGAGGAGAATTAAGGGGGTTTAAAAAAAATAAAATAAAAAAAAAAACATCTGATTGCCACATCTCTCCTCTGCCCTCTCCCCCTGGGGCCGGAACAGGAAGCACCCAGGTTCTCCTGAACCAATCATCGCTGTAATGCAGCGTTGCGATTGGTCTGAGCGCCGCCAGAGAATGGGAGCCTGGGCATGTTCTCCATGCAGGGTGCAATGCAGACTGCAAAGTGCGCATGACGGTTTGACCAGCCCGGGAGGGCCGGGCAAACATTAATACGCACTTGGAGTGGACAAACCACTCCTTTCCCTGCTCCTCTGTCATCGGAGAAGCCCCGCCACAAACCTGCTGCAGCAGACAACATAAAATAATAACCCTGAGTTATCATCATTTTATGTTTCCTTTATTTCACTGCTGCAAAGCAGTGGGACGACGCGCAGCTGATGATTCAGCAACTATGCAGCCAAAACATAAAGCGAGCTTGAACTACAAATATGAGCGCGGCTGAGAAAATAGCACTGAATTACAGTTGGCATGAAACAAATTGCATCTACTGTTTTTTTAGAATGGGGCTTTAGAATGCACAATCTAACAGAGGCACTGACAAATCAGCGCTGGCAAATGCAAAAGGCTTGGCCTTTTCATAGCCACTTTAGGGTGAGTGCCTGTCTGAATGGGGCAAATGTTGTTGCGGTTTAATCCTTGCATTATATTTGTAGTACTGCAGTTGATGTCATTTGAGAGTGGAGGTGGCTGTAATTATTTGTTTTTTGTTACTGTCACTCCCTCTGTTCAGCTGGGGGTCCTGGTCTAGAGCCAAGGACTTCCCTGCCGAGGTGTTGTCGCACCTGTGGATTTACTAGATGGTGCCAAAAATACGTTTTTGGCAATTGACAGTCCTTGCTTCCAAGGGGTGAGATGAGGTAGGGCTGCGCTTTGCTAACAGAGACCAATACGGCTCAAACTGGAAGAGCTGTTTAAACTTCAGACATGAAGCCCTGCTTTGAGCACTTGCTCAACCAGATGTAGGAGACAGTTCCCTGAACAGCACCACATAAATATTGGGGTCTAGGTCTGATGTGGACAGTCCACTTACCATGCTGGAGAACTTTCTTCCTGCAGATTGAGGTCCCAGAAGCAGAGAATGTCTTGAACCAGAGGCAGGCTTTTGAAAACTTCTCCATGAACTGCAAAGCAACCTGGAGGGCTGGGTTCATTGATATTACTCAAGTTGAATCCAAAACCAAGAAACTGCAAGCAATTCTATTTTGCCACAAAGCTCCATTGTGTGCAACTTTTTGAGGGACAAAAGAAAGATCTTTGGGATTTTTGAAGACCATGGGGATCATGGTGTATTATTCTGACTGAGGCGTACCCTTGTCTGTTTCAAGAACACCATCCACTACGAGCTTTTTCAACTTTATAAAGGCTACTGACAAAGGTGTCAACCAAAGGGATCCGGCTTCCCAAAAACACACCTCGTGGGGATAAAGGCACGTATTATCAACTTGAAATCACACCTCATAAAAGAGGAAGAGAATGTACAACAAGCATCCAACATTCTTGCGTCACTTATCAAAGACCCTTTGTTTCATTCTGAGCTTTATAAAGCAGATGTCTGTCTGCCGCTAAGGAATACCTCTCAACGTGTTCTGGAGCCCTCACGGATACCACCTTTAACTTCATCCCACCGGGCTGATCACTGATCTGAAATTTCTCCTAAGTTTGGATACGCAATCCTTGCCTCAGCAAAGAAACCCCATCACCTCCATCTGCATACATTTGAGGGTGAACCATGTTGGGCTTCTTAGTCACCTCCATAATGAGACTTTTTATATTTTTTGTTTGCTTTCTTGAATTTCCACTAAACACAATAAACACCGCATGTCTGTTTTTTTTTTTTTTAAATGATCCCTACAGAGACAATCATGACAGCGGATTAGTTTTGAACTTCTGATTCACTTTTCTCAATGTTTCGGACATTTACCACTTTCAATAAACTCCAAATGGACAATTACATTATTTACCTCGTTAACTGATTTGTTGGTTGTTTTGTTTGGTAATCACAAAACATTACACATTTTTCTGGGTTCAGACTGGCCACACCGGTCAGTCCTGCTAGCTAGTCAGAAAATAGCCCACTTACAGCTCCAAGCACAATTGTGGCCTGTGCCTCGCATAGCCTGCCAGACTGTTACCCTAGTTAGGCTAGTTCCTGATTCAGTTCCTAACAATAGTTTGGGCTTCCAAAGTTAAGGTTAAGGAGAAAATAAACAGACTCTACACCTGTGTTGGTGGGGGAAAAAAAAAATCAAAGGCCTCATTTCCAAAACATTTTGTGCACATAGTTCAAACTTACACGGACAAAAACGTGGCAAATGAGATAGGAAACAGCAAAACGAGAGTATTGTTTTTAGGGTCTGCAGATCTTTCCTTGCCCAGAATGCATTTGGGACTGTAAAAAATGAGAAGGACGGATTTTCCAGAGTGGAGTGCAAACAACAGATGGGGAAAAAGAGCATCCCCATAGGGGGGTTGAAAGAGACTAGATTAGGACTTTGTGAACGAAGATCCCTCAGGATTAGTAATACAGTGACGTTTTAGGAAAATACTATTTCATTGAGAAAACCTGGCTAATACCTGGCACTATCAGTACAAAGTAGCATGCTCAGCGAAATAGTATTTAAGTATTTAAGAGGTGCCAAAATAAGATTAAAGGCATGAGACCAAGCAGTTAAACCTCTAAAACATGCTAGCAAAAACTAAATGTCAAACAATGTAAACAGGATACAATGAGTACCTAAAATCAATGTTAGTCTATGTACCCAACAAAAAGTGACCACAGGAGGTAACTCTTGCACCAATGAAGAATTATAGTTGCCAGTAGATTCACTGTTCCCCACAAAGGCTACACTCAAATGTATCCAATCTTCACAGAGGTCCTGTGTGGTGGAAGCAGTTGGAGGGATCTGTGTTAGTGCTTCTAATTCTGAAGGGTGGACAGACTTCTCTAAAGTTTCTCCAAGCACTGAATACGTTCTGGATGGCCAATTGCGATGCTCTCCAACTACCAAGCAATCTGCACTGACAGCCACAGAGGGAGACAGGCCTGCCCACTCACCCTTCCTAGAGGACCAAATACTTTGTCCATAGATACAATGTTTTCTTCATCGAAGGTGCCATCTTCCTTAGAGCCAAGGCAAGAATCCCATATGACTTGGTTAGCTAAGTCTTTTTACAAGGATGCCCTCTCTTTCCTTTTATGTCCTTGGGACTATAGGAGACTAAGACAAACCCTAGAGAATGACTTCCACTACAAGAGAAATTCAGGCCATATCCAACCTTCTGCAGTGTATCTGGTCATTGTGTACCAGTGTCAGTAATCCTGACACTGGTACAGAGTGACTAGACTGAATTAATTCCACATAGGAGCATCATTTTAATCCGCACATTTTAAGGGATTTCCTGGAAATGGATGAGAAGGCTTATGTTGTGGCCTCCCTAGGCACATAAAAGGCATCTGACGCTATTGGAAGGGATTTCATGTATATGCCTTGGAGGTATAACATTTTGGGACATACATGCCCTTCGATAAGGGTCAACACAAGAGGCATGATTTAAAAAAAATGGGAATGGAGCTGTGGAAGGACAAAGGGCTTTCGTCAGTCATTGCTCCATTTCACTATAGCTACAGTGGCACAAGCTATTGACCGGGTGGACTAGGGCATGATGATAAGCGATGTGACACATGTAGTGTCGCTGTATACAGATCATACGCTTGTCTATAAGAGGGACTCAGACAGAGCAAGATCACATATGCTTACAAAATTAAGACCAAATGTGGAACTATGTCAGGGTTATGGAGCAACTTGTCAAAATCAAGGTTATTCACCATGGGTGCAATGACTCACTGAGTGATGGAATGCCATCTTGACCAGAAATCTACTGTGGACAGCGTAGAGCAGGAGGACTACAGGGAAGCAAAAAAATAACTTGGTTCTCTATGTCTGTTTGTTCATTTACCGCCCAAACGTTCATAAGGTTATCTTGCTTTTCAGGCAATCCCTTTAAAATGCACATGAGAACAATCTATAATCTTTACAAAACCCCCCATTTATTTCTAACAGTAGACTAGCTGGTGTATGTTGGGATTGTACCAGAGTGCCATAGCTGTTTTTGTCCCGTGTTGGGGCGCCCTCATTCATGTCCGCCAGATTCGTCATGCTCCCAGCATGGATTCTGTTAAGGGTCTCATTGCACTGCTCGATACTCTTGTTGACTTCTTGCTGGCTTTCCTGGAGTTGAGACAGTTTACTTCTTGCCTGGAAGGAAGATAAAATGCAAAGTTAACACTGTTAAGAATCTTCTTCAGCAGGGTTGATATTTTAATAATGTTTATCATTAGTGATCTCTGTTATTAATATGAAAGAACAGACAAGTTAACTTTTTGTGAGACAGAAAATGTGCCTCTCTATTGTTTTGCGGTACCTTTCTATTTAATCACAGCAGCCATGACAGAATCCATTCCAGTTACCAAGAAAACTGAGTAAATAACATAAGAAACAAAGAGCAATGGAACACCATTATTTCTGCTCTCTGGAGCTGAAGAGCATCTCTCTCAGCCCTGCTTTTGTTCTCACGTACTGCACACAAAGTACGTTCAGGCACCATCTCCTCCAAACCAATTCATGCTCAATTTAGCAGCCACAAAGAAACCTTAGTATTCTTCCTGAACTTTTTCAAACTGCTGGAACAACTACATGTGTTAGCTGCCATGTATGACGTCAACTGGCGAAAATAGTTGGACAGCACTGAATTGTGCTATTTATCAAATTACTAGAGACTGTGCTGCATCTCAAACCTGTGACTCATTTATGTTGAAAAGTTGATTGTGTGCAACTCCCAAAACTGAACACTGAGTAACAGGGTAACCGGCAGCACTATAAGTAATCCTAACCTACCAGCGGCATGATGAAACATGAGTGGGCACCCCTGTAAAGTGCATGGAGGGCCCCCCGCTCTGACTCAGTCAAGAGCTCTCAGGCCAGGGTACTATATTAAGGGGCCCCCTGGAGCACTGCCTCCTCCCGCGCACCTCGGGGGCTGCGGAGGCCTATGTTACACCACTGCAACCAACCAAGACACCCTCTCCACTAGGAACTG
The DNA here is from genome assembly GCF_964204655.1 of Triturus cristatus. Taxonomy (NCBI): domain Eukaryota; kingdom Metazoa; phylum Chordata; class Amphibia; order Caudata; family Salamandridae; genus Triturus; species Triturus cristatus. Next base: position 29,634,894 of record NC_140595.1, read on the forward strand.
GCACACAAAGATGTAAAAGGAGAAAAATACATGAACTTCACATATCAAAGTACCCTCTTACTACAGAGGTGCACTACATTTCAGGAATTTCTGTTAGATAATTATGTAGTGTGAAGCTGTCCATTCATCATCGTATTACCCTATTTTGCAGCCCTAAATACAGAAGCATGACTCATCACAGCAGAGAAGCAGAAACCGACATGATATGACAACACTTCTATTAATAAAGCAGCCTAAACTAAATCACATCCATCAACAATCCCCAGTTAATACAAAAAATACAAGATAACCTTTACAGATAGCTGTAATTAAAAAAAACTCATTGCTGTCAGTCACAGCTTTGCACCTCCATCATTCACCTACATGTCTATGAAAGCAATGATGTGCTGTGATGTTTCTTACTAGAAACTTGTAGCACAAACAAAACTAATGTTTTGAGAAAAAGATTATACACAATTAAAGTAAACCTGGTTTTCCTTTAAAATGAAGCACATATTTTAAGCTAATATATAAAAAATGAATCTTAGTCGCTTTCCTTTCTTTTACTAAGAAGGAAAAGTTACACACTCGCAATTGTAATAGTGTGAGGCAGACGGCAGCACAGGCTCAGTCCAAACCTGATTAATTTCGTCTTGCGTGGATTTTAAAGACTTGATTATAGTCTCTAGTTGAACTTTCCCAGCCTGGATACTCTGCTCCAGTTGAGTCTCCTCCTGCTGCAGCCGGTTAAGCTCGGACTTGGCTCGGCTCAGTTCATCCTCCTGTGCTTTCATGTCCGATTCTTGAGAGTGGATCTGCATTTTCAAAGACGAAATCTAAGAAAAAATTAAGATACAGAAGTAAGTCAGAAAAGAACATAAAGCCGGTGGCACAAACACAACTGATTTTATTAGAAGCAAGCAAAAACTCTTTGAATTCTGCATAATTCCAAATACTAATGGTCCAACTACAAGTGTATGTAAGTAGTAAGCATATGGGGCATTAATTTCCTAACCAGAGAAAATTACCATTCCAAATTATAACTGCAATTAGACAATGAAAAGGCAGTATTCTGTGCAAACCTTTAGATTTAATCACCTCCATTTTTAATTTATAGGGTGCCACCAACAAAACAAGCCAGCTTCTGGTAGGGAAAACTTTAATGAATCAATAGCTATCAACAAAACAGTGACAAAATTGTTAAGAAGGCATGCAAAGCAAACAGGTAAGTGTTAATGCCTCCCATATTGCATACGCATGGGCCCTCTCTTTAGACCTAGTAGCATTATAGAGGTGAGGAGCGCCCAAACTCTTGCAGTCAGAGAGCAGAAGATGCAAGAGAAACTGGCTAGCCAACCACAGAGAATAGGTCTTCAAGCAGCAGGTCCTTTTTTTACTGGATGTGTACCAATGTGGATACGTGTACGTTAAGTACAGCGCCTTGAACTCAAAATTTGACAGCATATAGGCAGCTTCACATATGATTACGTTTACAGGAGTCTTCTCGCTTTATGAACGAGTTACTTACCTTCGGTAACGATGCATCTGGTAGAGATGTTGTCTAGCCGCAGATTCCTTAACTTAGAATATCCCCAGGTGTCAGACTGGATCGGGAACATTTTCCGTAGCAGCACCTCTGCGCGCCGGGGGACGGCGCCACATGACCCCGCCCTGACGTCGTCCACGTACGGGACGTCAGCGAGGTCATACAAGTCCCTCCCGGCGCGCTGACATCATTTTTCTTCGGAGAAACCTTTCCGCGACAACGCGGAGCCACCAACAAAAAAACTGTGTAAGTATGGGAACAGTGTGCGAGGCATGAAAATCCGTGAATAAATAATGAGGATGGTGCAAGACACCATCGTAAGAGACAGAATTAGACACTGCCTACATATAAGTGAAAAAAGCTGTGAGGAAGAACCTCGCAAGCTAAGCTTAGACCCTTCCCAAGTGCAACCAGGGAAGAATATCTCAACAGACAGAAACAGACTGTAATTACCATGCAGAACAACAGACAGAAATAGACTGTCAGTATCATGTAGAACTGTGTCGTCAAGCAAAAGAGGAGCACAGAGAGAACAACAGTCCACCACAGGAAGGTATGAAAAGACTGGCACTGCCCCTATAGTAATGGAGGCCTGAAACAGAGGTCAACAGATCCCCAAAGACGACGACTGTAGAAGAGACCAGAACCCTGAGCGAATAGAGAAGGCGGGAGGGAGAGAAGGCAGCAGGAGAAGATAATAAAATGAAGATGAATCTCCTGGTGAATGTTAATCAAAAGGCATCATATTACAGGTAAGAAACCCTTGAAAGGGAGTCAGCTGTATTATGGCAACAGAAACTGCTGAGAGGGAGTCAGCCGTATTATGGCAAATCTCAAAGGGATGCAACAATGTAAGCACCCATGAGAGAAAAACCAAAGCCAACTGTAAAAGGGGGCCAGCGAAGAACCCCACCTGGCAAGGTCCTCGCAGAACGGGAAGGCTGGGTGGGCGTTAAGGAATCTGCGGCTAGACAACGTCTCTACCAGATACATCGTTACCGAAGGTAAGTAACTCGTACATCTGATAGCGACATCTAGCCGCAGATTCCTTAACTTAGAATAGATACCACAGCCATACCCCAAAGGGAAGGTGGGTCTGCGACAGAACAACAAAAAGCGCCAAGCATTTGAGCCAGCAACAGAGTGACGGAAAATGGGAAAGGCTGTTGCGGAACAGCCAGACAGCAACCCAAATAGCTCGGAAGAGCAAAAGATAACGGGATGCAAGACATCCCAAAAATGCCATAATGGTTCTACATCATACCTGTATAAGTATGAGAGGTAGAAACGGCACCAGCCATATAAAAGAACAAAAGGAAGAGAGAGGAAGGAGGACCACTCTCAGCGTAAAGGCACACAATGTGAACACCGACCAGATGCAACCAGCGCCTGCCAGGCTAGCCCACGGCAGGAAGGCCAGAGAGGCTACAGCCAAGAACCAAAGGCCAAGAGACAGAAATCAGCAATGCGTTGAGAATTGCAGGCGGAGACAAGAAACACGCCAAGTGCACAACCAGTCCCAAAAGGGGGAACAGGGCAAACAGTAACAACCTTAAGCACGCTGATGTAGGCCACCACAGAAACATGCGCAGAGCAAACAGCTACAAAGACCATAAGGTGGGATAGCTAAAATAAGCATAAGGCTGCTCGACCAGGCAGCGGTAAGACCAAGGTGAGAACTAACAAATGAAATACAGATATGCAGGTGGGAGATCTAGGACGACTGACATTAGATGAGCCGTCCCGTATGCCCAGCTGATACAATATAGCACAGCCGAAAGGAAGGTGCAGCAGAGGCACCAAAGTACGAAGGCGTAGAAACAGAGGAATAATCTCAGAATGTTAGACCACACCCTCCGACTGGAAGGAAAGTAACCCTCGTCCAGAAGAGAGAATCGTTCAGTAACTGCACACGAAGAAGGAAGCAGTGTAAAAATGGGGAATCACCCAAGTAAGCGGAACTCAAAAAGGGGTCTTATTGGTAATGCCACATGCATCACTGGAAAAGTCCCTGAAACATGGAGACTTCGGACCAGACCTTGCAGCCTCGAAGAGAGGCGAAGAGCTAGGAAAAAGAGTACCCATGGAACTGAATATGCTACTTACCAGTATGCATCTGTTCTTGGCATGTAGGGCTGCTGACATTCATATCTGTGCATAGATCGCCGCCTAGTGTTGGGTCCGGATGTTTGCACGTTGTTGTCCTGGAAGAGTCTTCGAAGTATCCTGGGATAGGTGACTCCTCCCCTGGACTACAGTGCGCATGGGCATCCTCTCCATCCTCAGATTGTTTTTCGCCATTGTGGCAGTGATGGAGTAGATATAGAAAGTGATGACCATGCTTACAGTAATTCTGAGAGCTGCAGCCGCTACAGGCGCCGGGGAGGAGGGAGGGCGATATGAATGTCAGCAGCCCTACATGCCAAGAACAGATGCATACTGGTAAGTAGCATATTCAGTTCGAGGCATGTGGGCTGCTGAATTCATATCTGTGCATAGAATATATAGCAGTGCCCTCTTATTAGCGGCGGCTACCAGTGCCAGCTGCAGCGGTCTGAAAAAGAGTTTTGAGAACAGCCTGTCCTACAGCTGCCTGCTGTTTTGATTGCACATCTACACAATAGTGTTTGGTAAATGTATGTGTAGTGGACCAGGTGGCTGCTCTACATATGTCATGCAAAGGAATGTTTCCTAGGAAAGCCATTGAGGCCCCTAACTTACGTGTTGAGTGGGCTCGTGGGGGAATCGTTAAAAGTACGTTTAGCCTTTTGATAGCAAATTTGGATACATTTAACGATCCATCTGGCTATTCCTGCTTTGGAGATAGCGTTACCTTTGTGGTGTGGGGCAAAGGCAACGAAAAGTTGTTGTGTTTTCCTAAAGGGTTTGGTCCTGTCGATATAATACATGAGGGCCCTTTTGACATCTAGTGTGTGGAGTGCCCTTTCTGCGACAGTTTGTGGGTTTTGGAAGAAAACGGGCAGTTCAATGGTTTGATTCATGTGGAACCGCGATACCACCTTTGGCATGAATTTGGGGTTGGTACGTAGTACGACCCTGTTGGCGTGAACCTGTATAAATGGCTCTTGAACGGTTAGTGCCTGGAGTTCACTAACTCTCCTCAAAGAAGTGATCGCTACTAGGAAAGCTACTTTCCAGGTAAGGAATTGAATCTCGCATGAGTGTAGAGGTTCAAAGGGTGGACCCATCAGGCGTGTGAGGACCAAGTTGAGGTTCCACATCGGAGCCGGTGGGTGGCTTGGTGGAATGACTCGTTTGAGTCCTTCCAAGAATGCTTTGATGGCAGGCACTCTGAATAGAGAGAGGTGCTGCCTGGTCTGCAGATAGGCTGATATTGCGGTCAAATGGACACGTATAGAGGTGTACGCCAGATTGCATCGGTATAGGTGTAATAGGTAACAAATAATGTTTTGGATGGATGCGTCTAGCGGGTTAATGTCATTATTATTGCAATAAATGACGAACCTCTTCCATTTGGCTGCATAGCAAGCTCTGGTAGTGGGTCGCCTGGCCTCCTTAATGATGTCCATACAGTCAGGTGGCAGGTTGAGGTAGCCAAACTCTAGGACTTCAGGAGCCAGATTGCCAGGTTCATCTGTTGCGGATCTGGGTGCTGAATCTCTCCATGGTTCTGCGTCAAATGCTCGGGTTTGATCCGCAGCCTTTGATGCGGCACCACGGAAAGTTCGAGAAAGGTGGTGTACCACGGCTGGCGTGCCCACGTTGGAGCAACCAGGACGAGCGTCAGTGAGTGTTGACGCAGTTTGCGTGCCACCAGCGGTATCAGTGGTGCTGGGGGAAAAGCGTACGCAAATCTGCCGGATCAGTTCATCCATATCGCATTGCCCTGCGACTGCGGATGTGGGAACCTGGCGGCAAAGCTTTGGCATTTTGCGTTTTCGCTTGTCGCGAATAGGTCTATCTCTGGATGACCCCACTGCTGGAAGTACGGTTGGAGTACTGATGGGTGTAACTCCCACTCGTGCATCTGGTGGCTGTGTCTGCTGAGCAGATCCGCCATCTGGTTGTCTTTGCCGGGGAGGTGTTCTGCCATGAGGAACATGTTCCTCTGAATGGCCCACTTCCACATGCTCTGAGCCAGATGAGACAACTGTGGAGAGTGTGTTCCTCCCTGCTTCTGTATGTAGTACATGGCAGTCATGTTGTCCGTCCGGATCAACACGACTTTGTTGCACAAGTGTACTTTAAATGCTTTCATAGGGAGGAAGATTGCCAGCAGCTCTAGAAGGTTGATGTGCATCTTATTTTGTTGTTGTGTCCATAGTCCCTGCACTGTGTAATGGAGTACATGAGCTCCCCATCCCTGGAGAGACGCGTCCGCCGTCAGTATTATCTGTGGGACAGGCTCTTGGAACGGTCGGCCCTTGCAAAGGTTTTGTGGATTCCACCAATGCAGAGAGTTGTATGCCCGACCGCTCACCAACACTAGGTCTTTCAACTGTCCTTGAGCCTGATTCCACTGACGTGCTAAGCACTCCTGAAGCGGGCGCATATGTAGTCTCGCGTGTGGGACTATGAAGATGCAGGAGGCCATCATGCCTATCAACTGCATGAACACTCGCGCGGGCAGGGAGTGTTGTGGTTTGAACTTGGAAATCAGCATTTGCATGCTGTTGATTCTCACTAAATTTGGCTGAGCTGTGGCTGCCAGAGTGTCTATAGTCGCACCTAGGTACTGTTGTATGTGTGCGAGCTGGAGATGGGATTTTGGGTAATTTAGTGAGAACCCCAGACTGTGAAGGAGGTGAATGGTGCGGGACATGTGGCTGGCACATTGCTGGGCTGACTTCGCTTGAACGAGCCAGTCGTCCAGGTAAGGGTAGACGTGTATGTGCTGCCTCCGTAGATGTGCCGCCACAGTAGCTAGGCACTTTGTAAACACCCTTGGTGCCGTTGTCACGTCGAAGGGAAGGACTCTGAATTGGTAGTGCTGTCCTTGAACAGTGAACCTGAGGTATTTTTTGTGTGATGGGTGAATGGGTATGTGGAAATACGCATCCTTGAGGTCCAGTGTGGCTAGAAAGTCTCCCTGCTTGAGCAGCGGGAGGACTTGCTGGAGAGTGAGCATGTGAAAATGCTCGGAAAGAATGTATCTGTTTAGGGGTCTCAGGTCTAATATAGGTCTGAGTGACCCGTCCTTCTTCGGTATTAAAAAGTACAGGGAGTACACCCCCGTACCTTGCTCGTGGACGGGTACGACCTCTATTGCGCCTTTTAGAAGCATGCTTTGCACCTCCTGCTGTAAGAGCGTTAAGTGCTCTGAGGACATAGGACGGTTTTTTGGAGGTATTGTGGGTGGAGTGGAGGTTAGTTCTAGACAGTAACCGTATTTGACAATATCTTTGACCCACCTGTCCGTGGTGATGGAGTTCCACGTGGACAGGAACCTTTGTAGCCTTCCCCCGACAGGTGTTATGTGGTCGGGAGGAAGGGAGAGGGCGTCACTGCTTGTTCTTGGGGGAGGACCTGGTGTTGCCGTAGCCGCGTCCTCTGCCCTTTGTACTGGAGCCACGATATCCACCCCGGGTGTTTTTATCGTAGGTGGTTTGTGTATTGCTCTTGTTGTATGTTTGCTGTGACCCCTGTCCTCTACCTGCTCCTCTATTTCCGGGGCGACGAAAGGAGCCGCTCCGAAAGGACTGAGTTTGGAGAGCCCCCATGGACTTTGCAGTGTCCGTGTCCTTCTTTATTTTCTCTAGGGTGGTGTCAACCTCCGGGCCGAATAAATAGTCGGGGTTGACAGGCTGGTTGAGTATGTTGTTTTGCACCTCAGGTTTGAATCCGGAGATTCGTAACCAGGCATGTCGTCGCAGCATGACGCTAGTGTTTATGGCCCTGGCAGCTGTGTCTGCGGCATCCAGCGCGCACTTGATGGATGCGTTTGTGAGGAGCTGTCCCTCTCTGATGAGGATCTCTGCACCTTCTCTGAATTGGTCAGGGAGATGTTGGATTAGCTGCTCTAATGTGTCGTAGTGCGCTCTATCGTAGCGAGCGAGGAGTGCTTGAGTATTGGCAATGCGCCATATGTTGGCTGCCTGGGCGGCAACCCGTTTGCCAGAGGTCTCTAACACCTTGGACTCTTTGTCCGGGGGAGGAGCGTCACCTGTTGTTTGTGAGTGTGCCCTCTTGCAAGCATTCGCAACGACAATGGAATCCAGAGGTAATTGGCCTCTGATGTAAGTAAGGTCCCCAGGCGCTGATCTGTATTTTTTGTCGATCCTGGGGTTTATCACTCTTGCCCTGGTGGGTTCTTTGAAGATGTCCTTTGCTGGTTTGAGGACACCCTTCAACATGGGTAGAGTTTTTATATTTCTTTCTGAGGATGCAAAAGTATCCATAAGAAAGTCGTCCTCGACAGTGTCCGAGTGAAGTTGCACCCCATGATTGGCCGCAGCACGTTCAATTAGAGCGTTGAACGCTGCCGTGTCCTCTGTGGGAGATGTTTTTGCTCCATAGAGTTGCGGGTCTTGTGCATCCATAGGTGCACCTGGGTCCACAGGGTCATCCCAAGTTTGATCAGGGTCCTGTTGGCCGTCAGGGTCCATGTCTCCGGGGTAGGGGACTTGGTCACCCATGTAGTCCCCCAACGCATCCGTGTCGGAGTGTGTGGGAGAGAATGATTGTGGATCCTGGTAGGGTGAGTGGAAAGGTTCGTAAAGAACTGGTTCTGAAGCCACAGGCAGCTTTCTTTTAAGTGGAATCCTGAAGGAGTCCAAAGCCGGCTCCGAAGTTATTTTCTGTTTGTGGATAATCATCCTGCCGGTGTCGGCGTCGATTATATGCGATGGAGACGTCTCCGCAGAGTGTTCGGCAGGCGTGATCGTGGTATGGGTCACCCGTGTCCTGATTTGGAACATTTTCGGGGCCGTGGATGGTGGCAGGCCAAAAGTGATGTTGGCTGGTGTCGAAGAGGCTGCTGGAGCTTTAATTGGCTCGGAGCCCGACGTGTCCTGGGGGACCATTTTCTTTTTGGTGCTTTGCGCAGCAATGGGTCGCGTCTGGAGCGCCCTCGAGTCTTTCGCACCGACCGGTTCTGTTGAGGCAGTCGTGGATTTTTTCGGCGCCGGTGGGTCATCGAGTCGAGGGGCGGGAGTGGCCGTCGACTTCTTCGATGATTGTGGCTTAGATGTCGCCGTGGAAGCGGTGTGAGACGCAGCAGGCTGTTTGACCTTTGGGGTCGGAGTCGATTGCGTCGGTGCCGGGAGCCGAGCAGGTTTGGTGGTACCGAAGGCCTTCTTCCTTATGTCGACTCCGACGTCGACCGCTTCGAGTTCGGCACCGAAGTCTCGTTTGGTGCGCTCGGTGCCGATGTGTTTTGCTGGCGTCGAAGGTGTGGAGGGCCTCGATCCGACCAGCGCCACTTTCGGTTTCGGTTTCAAGTGAACCAATACAGCTTTCGGTTTCGGTTTTAAAGAAGGGAAACCAGCCATTTTGGGCATTAATGGCTGCCGCTGAATGTCCGAGGCCGGGCCCGAGGGCGGGGCCGAAGAACTGCGGGATAGGTCTTGGGTAAGGCCCGAAGGCGATCCCTCGACCGGAGCCATAGACTGTTGCACTGGGCTTTCTTCAGTCTGAACGGGTAGGCCTTGCTCGTCACCGGAGCTACTCTCTTCGGCCCCTAAGGCCTCATTGTAGTCTCCTACCTCGGTGTCGTCTTCATCTCTGTGAAAGAGTGTTTCGTCGACGTCTTCCGATCCGGAGTCATGTTCGGAAACGGGACTGGAGGGTAGGTTCTCCACTTCTTCGACATCTTTGGTCTCGGCGTTGAAGATGTCGGCCGGGGCCGGTGCCGCTTGCTGCGCCTCGAGTCTCGCCGCTCGGCGATTCCGTAGAGTCTTCTTGGATCGAAATCTGGCACAGGCCATGCATGTAGATTCGTCGTGATCCAGTGAAAGGCATTTGTTGCACACCGGATGGACGTCGACGTGGGGGTATTTCGCATTGCATACCGGACACCTCTTGAATGGTGTCCTCGATTCCATCGCTGATGTCGAATCGACGGTCGGGTAAGATGCGAAAGTTTGTTCTAGAAGTTAGTAAACTAACAAAGATACTATCGATACCGATCGATAACAGTACCGACGCGAGCTAAAGGCCTTTTGGCCTGAAAACAGGTTTTCCTAACTTGAGTCAAGATAACACATCCGAACCCAATGGTGGAAAAAAACAATCTGAGGATGGAGAGGATGCCCATGCGCACTGTAGTCCAGGGGAGGAGTCACCTATCCCAGGATACTTCGAAGACTCTTCCAGGACAACAACGTGCAAACATCCGGACCCAACACTAGGCGGCGATCTATGCACAGATATGAATTCAGCAGCCCACATGCCTCGAACTTGTATATATACCTAACTACAGATATATATAGCAAAAACGTGTAAACTAGCTACGACTATGCAACATGGTTGTAGAGGAACACCCTGGTGCCGTAATGGCAGACGGAAGCTGCCTGTAAAGTGTGATGAACATCCCGAAAACCTCCAAAGGAGGAGAATGAAGCAAATAAGCAAGATGACCAATGACGTATCGAAGATGATGCCAAGGCACAACATGGAGCACCGTACAACGGCAGATAAGAGCACCAGAGGACGCCTAGAAGCCAAAGGAACTCTTAGGCCCAGGCGACCTAAACAGAGCTATATAATAGCAAACAAGTACCCCACACGGAGTATGCACACCCCAACAAGGGTGAAACACGTGTACTAGGACAAGCCACAGTCAGAGGAACAATCTGTGGAACACTGCCACAGTAGGTTAAACGCCAGTTTAAGACGCATAATGCATCCAAAGTATGAGAAATGAAAGTGTACTCACCTCCGACCATGCAAAAGGAAGACCTGAGGCTTACTATCAGCCGAAAACACATAACGCATCAAAAGGATGCTAAATGAAAAAGTACCACCCCAGAATAAACGGCTGAGGAACACAGGCCTAAGGTGGGGGGGTGAAAGCCCGCAAGAAGGCGCTGAACAGCCGAGTCGGCGTGTGCATCAAACAATAAAACCCCATCAAAGGGTAAATCAACAAGACTCTACCGTATATTTTCCAGGAAGACGCTATCCCGTAACCAAGCATGGCGCCGCTAGGCGACTGAACCAGCCATAGCCCGGCCTAAGGAATCAGCAGTATCCAAGGCGGAGCAGATCGTAAACTCAGCAAGGTCACGGCCATCAAGATGAAGCAGGTCAACACGAGCGCCTTCAGCGCTGGGGGAGAGCAAGGACTCTGCAGAGTCCCACAGGGCAGAGGTAGCCCAAGCCAGGACACACACTGTATTTAGTGACCGTAGTGCAGCACTAGTGGAGGCAAAGATGTTACGACCCCATGACTCAAGCCATCTAGACTCCCGGGAGGGAGGAAGCAGTAGCTGGGGCAAGGAAGGGAAGGCAGTTTGCAAAACAAACCCCTGCATGTCAGGATGCACAAATAAACAGACCGGATCATGTGGAGCAGGATGGTGGTGGTGCAAGACCGAACGAGCCACCGGGTCGCAAGAAGCTGGCCGAACCCAGGTGCCCGAAAGGGCAGAAGCGGCTCCACATTCCCTGACCCACGGTGAAGAACATCAAGTAAAGGGTAGACAGACAAGGGCGCCGAAGGGGGCTGCATGCTCAAAATCCGAGTGGCCAAAGAGACCAAAGAGAGGAGGGGACAGTAGCTCATTAGTAGGTGAAGGCTGTAAGCTAACCCTCCCAAGACAGTGAGGGTGCGACCAATGCCCAACTGAAGGAAGCCCCATGGATGAATGGGGGTCCTGATAAGGCTCCTGAGGAGGCGAGGAACCTGCCGGGTGCGGGTGCTCTTGAGGAGGTGGGGACCCTGCCAGATCCACATACTCTAAGGGAGGCACAGTCATGAATACATCCGGCGTCGCCGGGCATGAGGGCGACACTAAACTCTCTCCGGACACCTCCGGAGAAGAGTCAACAACCCGGCGTCGATGCCGCGCCAAAACCACTTTAGTAGGCGTCGAGTCGGTTCCGTCCGTCGCTGAATCCACAATAAGCTCCCCTTCCGAAGAAGGAGAAGGTGCCGGGGATGCAAGCCTCCGGCGCCGCAACGGCGCGGACTCCGCCTCAAGCCGGACCAGCTCCGATTCCAAGGGAGGAAGAAGAGGCAGAGCCGGGGAGGCGACAAGTTCAACTTCTGAAGGAGTAGGCACCGGGAGGGCAAACCTCCGGCACCGCACCGGCGCCGCCTCAGCCTCAACTGCAACAGGCTCCGACTCCAGAGAAAGAAGCAGAGGCAGAGCCGGGGAGGTGAGTCTATGACACCAGAACGGCGCCGTCTCGGGCTCCGGACAGGCGGCCGCCTGCCCAGAAGGCCGAGGTGTGCACAAAGCGATGATTTGAAAACTATCACTTAAAAAAATACTCCTCAATGCACTGATTAATCTGATGTACTAAGGTGAAATGGTTCTGCATGTCATTAATATACACTTTTGAAATTTTGAACACGTTATATTTTTACACATTTGCTGCAATATGTCTTTAAAAATAAAGCGGTTTCTAAATTTAAGATGTGCAGGAAACCCTAGTTACATTTTTTCTTTAACTCAAATTAACCTTGAAATAAATTCTTGCCTGTTTATTTCACTTCTTTTTAATGTTAGTGCTGAGTTGAATATACAGCAGCCCAGTGCTGCTGCTGGCCAGGGGGAACATGTAAAGGTCAAGAAGGCCGCACGCAGCCCCTGGGCCGTACTTAAAGCATCACTGCCCAGTTAATGAAAGTGCCTGAATTTGAACTCCAAAAACGTATTTCAATCTTTCCACTTTCAGTCTTTTGCAGCGCTGATGTGCAGGAATTAACAGTAACAGCCATAAAGCAATCACTCAAGTAACAGATTAGCCATGCCTCTTCCAGTACAATGAGTGTGCTTTCTAGAGTGAAAGGCACCCATCAAAAACAGTCACAAGTTAATCAGAAAAAAAACAAGGAATCCTGACACATCCAGTGGCAATCACAAAAGGAGCCAGGAATGTCCTTTCAAACGGCCTTGAAACTGCTGCTCACCATCTGGGATTCCTCCTCGCACTTCTGCCGCACATCGCTCAGCATGTCCTTCAGCTTGGCTTTTTGTTGGTCCATTTCCTCAAGCCGGTCTTGTGCATCTTGCTTCTGGGCTTCCAACTGTTGTAAAATATGCGTTTCTCGATCCAAGTCATTCTGCAATTCCTATTAGGGAGACAAATAGTGGTAATCAACTACATGTTACAACAATTTTAACAATATAATTAGGGAGCTTTCAGTATACCCTTCTACAAAGATGTTACATTAACCTATGCTTACTGTGACTCACAAACCCTGCAACTTTTTTATATCTATTTATTTAGATTTGCCATTTAAGTCCATAACTTTACAAACATCATAATCTATGCTATTGGTGGAGAGCAATATTGAAAAAATGTTACTAGTCCATTATCTTGCACCACACTCACTACCATTATGAACCTTTTCCAGCCTGTGGTAATGGTTCTCTATAAAAATGTGTACATAATTTTAGGCTCCATTATCAAAATCTATTATGGCCTCAAAGATTCAATGGGAACCCCAAATTAGATTCAAAATGACCAGCATATTAGGTGTGCTCAAGAACATAATTAGGTAAAGGCAAAGAAAAAACTGCTGCCGTGCACAAGGGACTGACAAGAGGGCTTGGAAAATTCAGTTCTACAGGCAAGTGTAATTTCTTTACTTCATTATCGAACAGTGGGCCAGATTTAAGACCGTTTTTTTGCCGTCGCAAATGTGTTTTAGGCCCGTTTGCGACTGCAAAAAACGTGTGGCCCATGTACCAACCCTATTTTGTGAGTTGCTAATCAATTAGGGGCTCGCAACATAGGGTTAGCGACTCGCTATTAGGAAGGGGCGTTCCAAGGGTGTCCCTTCCTAATAGCGACTCCAAATGCTATGTAAGAATGTTCTGCGACCGCAATTGTGGCCGCAAAACACTGCCAGTCTACCACCCTTCTCACAAGGGTGGTAAAGCACTTGCTTCCCTTAAGGAAAACAGGCTGCATTTGGAAAAAAACCTGCTTTATTTAAAAGCAATCCCAGACATGGTGGTCTGTTGACCCCAGCAGGCCACCATCCCTGGGAGTGCCAGCCATTCCCAATGGTGTGGCAAATTGCGACAGCCTCATTAATATGCATGAGGCATGCAATTTGCCACCCCATTGGGAATCGCCAACATTGTCTGAGACACTGTTGTACATTCATTTTTGCAAGACGCAATTTGCGACTCGCAAAAATTAATGGTCGTATATCTGGCCCAGTGTCCTTACTGGTCAACATTGCCACCATTAGAGAAGTCAAGTAGGTTAATTGAAAATAACAATTTATTCACAACAGAGAGTGTGAAAGAATGGTCCATCAGTAAATATGATTTCAGAGTCAACAAGCAATGTCTCCTAAATGATAACTCCCAGCGACTACATTTTTTGTAGTTTGTATAGAACAGTACTGGTAAATGCACATCAGAGAACTTCACAACAGAACTAGACTAAGTTACATTCCCCTCCTCCCCCTTTTTTAGGCACATGGAGAATAGGTGAGCCTGTTGAGCTGAGTCTGGGATTCAAACCTGGTTCACCATGTTACAAAGTCAAAAGCTCTAGCCATTAGTTCACATCTCTTCGCTGAATATTTTGCAGTTCTCAAAAAGTTACACCATCGTTATGAAATAAGCATAGGCTACTTTGCGTTTTGCAGAGTGAGCCTTTGGTAATCGATTGTATATTAAAATGCACTGACTACAGAGAAACCCTTATCCCACACTATACACATAATATATTGGACCAAAGGCCACAATAGGTGGCAGCACCTAGTATTGAAAGAATCAAGTAGGAATATTTGGTTCTCCCTCACATCTGGCTGACATAGCTATACGGAGCAATCTTGACGGTAAACACAATTGCATCTATTGCTAGCACATTTATCGAGCATTGCATGTCACCCTGTAAGGCACTCCAGGCAAAGTCTCTGTGAAAGCAGGAATTGAGAAAGTAGTTGTAGACTCAGATGTAGGCAACACCCCTGGGAAAAGGCATTGGAGCATGGTTAAAAATGAAAGATGGTTTGAACTGTTTGCTTTTCAGACACTTCTCGAAGTACTTTTTTGTGTGCATGTATTTAAGATAATTCATACTGACCCTACAAGACAGCTAAGCATAAAAGCAGGAGCCAACAGAGATTCTGGGCCACAGTGCCAGATTGAACTGAAAACCCTCCAACTTCAAGAGGAAACTCTAAATACAGAGAACCATCCAGAGTGTGAATAGCCTGTATCACAGGGTTAGCATTGCAGAGGAAATTCACTGTGTATTCTACTCAAGAGTTTTTTTCATAATGCGGAGGATTCAGTTCCTTGCAAATTCTAAATGATGTCCACAGCTGTAAAATTCGTAGTGCAACAGCATCACCAGAGGTCACATAATAGTATCTATGATTCTGTCAGATTTGAATCAAAGCAGCAAATGTTAAGTCTTGACAAACTAAAGAACAGCAGATCCAGGCGCCTGAAAAACCTAAATAGGGAATAGTGATGTGTGGTGCAGACTACATTGTTTACCTCAGTGTATAGTATTTTAGGGGTAATAAATCCTAAACCTGGAATCTCACACATCTCATGAAACCTCTGCACAATCTTCATATTTTCCACTGTCTGCCAAACCCCTGCTGACCAGACCTCAGGAGGCCCAAGTTCTCTTACCTGAACTTCATTTGTCTTCTGTCGGATTGCATCTTCCTTGTCTCGGATGTCGTGCTCAAGTGCATATTTTTCACTAAAAGGGAATTCAAAAAAACATACTCTATCAAAATTAATTTAAAATATAGCCTGCAGCGTATTTCCAAAAACAATGGAGTGTGGTGTATTATAAAGTTGTCACTTGTGAATGAACCAGGCTTTATAAAGTGGAGAGGGAAAAACAAAGAGAGGGAGCGATAGGCAGAGATAAGAAGTGTGTGTAAGGCACAGAGAGAGCAAAAGAGTTGGCATACAAGAGGAAAAAGGAAGACAAATAACTGCAGTTTCAGAAGAGAATTAGGAAGCTCGGCTCACAGGTTTAAAACACTAGAGACTGCGGACTGCAAGTCAAATTCTGTTTCGAATATTGACTTAATTTATGGAGTTGCATATATATTCTACCTCCCTAAGCCTTAATACCCAACAAATGAGATGGCAGGGGCCGAATGTAGAAATACGCAGAGAGCAGACAGTGAAATAGTTCAGTAGGCTTGAAGGATTCGACTATGACCTAAAGATCACAGTTTCAAATTCTTCATCTTTCAGTCAACAATTCGTGCATTTGATGCTGAAAGAATTACTGCTGTTATTCAGAGTAAACTGAACACATTGGTTTATAGAGGCATAAAACAACAATATTGTGCTAGCAGGAACTCAATAAAAAAGTTCTATGTTGTACCAACCTACACTTCAACACTACGAGATACCTTACACAAAAACTAGAGCTATCTGGTGGCATTACAGCATACAAAGGCACTAGTACCCTACTGCTGAAACCAAGGAAATTTTCCAAAAAGAGAACATATAACCAAGCCTTCTCAGGTATCCGAAAATCTATAACGCACCACCTCCTGAAATCAGAATGAACCCCTCAACTGCTTTATGCAAGAAAGAAGTTAAAAGGACACTGACATACACATTTCTGCTGTAGAAAGCATGAATTTCGCACCCTGCTGAAAGTTGGAATAAAAAGGAACACAAAAGGGAATTGTGGGGCACAATCACAACGGACAAGGTCTAAGCTAATGAAACCTAACTCTACACCCTTTAAATTCTTAAAAATATAACATTTCCTTTACCTGTTTCGTTTATAGAACCATATGAAGCCGAAAGCATTTTTAAACAGTCTGCAAGGGGAAGAGCTGGAGGACACAGTGTCTAAAGTATTCCGATTCAATTAAACATACAGTGGGGACCCGTTAGAGTACGATGTGCAAAGAAAAGAAGTAGGTTAACACAATAACACTTACCGCTGCAACTGTGCAATCTCTTGACTAATTTCATCAAGTTCTTTCACCCCAGTAAATTCTCCTGACCCAACAGAACTCGAACTGTCCTGCACAAAGAAATACATCAGCAAGAGTTATATTAAAGGATTAAAATGATAATGTTCTCAAAATCCACAACGAAAAAGGAAGACACTAAAGACCACTCTAGTTTGACACAGAACTTAAAAACTGCATTCTCCAAAAAAAACTGCATTCTCAAAAAAAGAATCTAAATCCAAATGAGCATGCATTAATAGTATTTATTTCCGGCGAACTCTAATTCTCTCATCTGCTAAATACTTTAGCTCTGCTCTACCAATTCTTCAGAAGAGAAGGCACTCGTTAACGCAGGAGGAAACGGATCCAGTAAAGGGAAAATTAAGACTTAGAGATATATGACTTGCCAAGTTGCATGTCCTGAATCTCCTTCTCCTCCACTCCCAATTGTCTAGAAAATTCCAACATTTGTGTCCACAATGGCCCGCCAGAAGTGAGCACTGTCATTGTGTAAAGTTGGTGGATATATATGAATGAATGAATACATACAATTTGTAAAGCATGACTGCTGTTAAAGGGTGCATGTAGAGTGAGGGGCGTTGTGGCAGTGGGAGGATTAAGCAGTCAGATCTGATATACGCAAGCTGACAAATCCAGGTTTTTAGATTCTCATAGAAGTAAATATGTTTAATAATGTTGAATATTTCAATGGTAAGAAGTACCACTGATAAGAGGCAAGCAGAATTCAGGATGGGCATGTCTGAAGCACAGGAGAGTGAGCAGATTCGCAGAGGACCAGCATGGTGATTGGTCAAGGTGTTGCTTTGGCACCATATTGACAGTTTTAGCTTTGTGGAGGAGTACGTGTTGAGGATGTGTGAGCTCTGCTATGTTGTTTTGAGTGTTGTATTCTGAGAGTGCAGACTGCCTGTGTTGTGATTATGTGAAGTGGAGTGACCATATATTGTTCCAAATGAGAGCTGCTGATTGTGTAGTATGAATGTAGGTGTCTGATGAATGTACCTTTGATTTTCGAATGAGTTCTGGTTGTGTAAGGTAATTTTGCTCAGAGGATAAGTTGGGTTACGCTCACAAGTGGGAATCAGTAGAGTGAATACAATTTAAGTATGCTGTGAGACTGCAACTGCTGAGGGGAGCTATAAACTATTGTGATTGTTAGTGTGTACGGTAAGATGCCATGCTGTAGCTTGTTTTCTGCTAGGGTGGTGGTGTGCAAGACTGCCTTACGCTATTGTGATTGTGGTTCATGTTTGGCATGTGTTTGGTATGCAACAGTATTTTACCGGTGGATACAGGGCCTGTGATGGGGTGACATCTTGCTCTATGAGGAGTGGGTACATTGTGTTGAGTGAAGGTACACTTGCCAAACTGTGTAAGAGAAGTGAAGTGCACCTGGTTTGGAATATGTTTTTACGTGCTTGTTCGTCCTAGTATTCATCAATCATCTAACGTAAATAAAAAAACAATGTCAGAACAGTGAGCAAAGCCGGGCCGCAATTCAACTCACTGCCCCTAGGGCTGTCTAAGCTGACTGCAAGACCGGGACAGTGCAACAGCAGCAATCATAGCACAAAAAGAGGCTGGGCTAAAACTATAAATAAAAATCAGTGAAATCAAACATTTTTGTTAATGGTTTGACAAACCGCTGCTGGCACAAGCATGCAGCATTCCTTTTGTTATTCTGCAGCTACTCACACGGCGCATTTCTGTTAGTGTGGAGATCTCACATCCTACTGGGGTCAGGTACCCTGACAGAGTCTACAAGGAGGAGTGTGGGGAAGAGAGACAAAGAGGCCAAAGACAAAGGAGAGAAAGAGAGACAGCATGTAGTAGTTAGTCATTATAAGAGCTAAAAAGGAACCACAAGACTGGGGCAAAATCCGTGGGTTGGACGCATGCAGGAGATCGCTTCAGTATTTTCTGGAAATACGTTTGGGCATGGACATGTACAGAAAAATCTAATTTAACTATTGCTTCTTGAACCCAACGTAACTACATGTAATTTTGTAGCATAATTTACACAGACTCCTGCTCCTCAGGAGATTCTGAAAGTTCCCTTGACAAGCATTTTTTTTTTAAATCTCTTCACGTCACTAATCTATAAATCATGAAGCCCACTGAAAGCAGAACATAACAGGAGGCCATTGTTTGAGCTGCAAGTGTGCAAAGAGTGTGGAAACCCAGACCTTGTGAATGTTAAGATTGTCCTGCTTGTATACGTCTTGTTTCATCCTTTCACAACTCTAAAAATCTCCATTACTTAGTCCAGACCCACTGGTGATAAAGTGGGATCAAGACTGAAACAGGGAAAGGGGGTGATTGAAAGAATCAACCGTTGATAAGATCCAATTAGAGACAAAGGGGAGAAAATAAAGAGGATGAGAAAATAAACGTAGTCAAAACCCTTTCACACAACATATAGTTTTTTCTTTCCTATAATTTATATGGTCAGCATGTCTCTTTTAAGGCACTCATGAGTTAATCACTAAATCAACAAGTGCTGGTAAAAGTAATGAAGTGCACCCACGTTTAACCGAGGCAGCATGTTTGGAGCATGCATCTGAGTGAATGCAAATCATTTTTGGCACATTATCCAGAGTTGAGGAGTGACAAACTGAAATGTAAGGGACATTTCCTATATCACTTTGGTGTCAGCTTTGCCATGAGACACAAGACAGAGGTACACATCCATGCACCTTTCTTCCAGTTAACAGTCCAGTAGAAACCTGCATCTCTTTCTCTGTGCTGGTCACTTCAATTCCGAGGCCTGGCACACAGTGCTAGATTCATATTTCCTACCCTGGCTACTCCTCTTATCTTCTTGACGGGGACCAAGCCTCTGCATAGAATCACTCAAAAGAGGAATTGTGGCAGGGGACTGTGGTCCATTCCACATCACTCTATAAACAGACTCAGAGTATTTAATTGATATTAAGAGGCATCATAGTCAATAATTGTATTTTTACTTCTCAGCCTGTCCGCAGATTAGGTAGAATATATAATCTAGGGAAATTATCTAGAGAAGCTACACAAATCCTTACAGTGGAGGAGTAAAACACTACCTAGATGGACACTATGCCTTCTTCAGCAAGAAGGTGTTCATGGGAAAGCTCCTATTACAAACATATCAAGGCTAGGACCTTCTGGACAAAAACAAACCCATGGGTGTTTTACTAAGAAGCATTCCTACCATTTACAAAATGGAAAACTCTAGGTTGTGAGAGCTGTGGCGTCCCTAGAAGCAGACATTAGAATCACATGGAAGTTGACAAGACTTGGAACATTCTACCTGAAACGAAGCATTAATGTTTTCCTTGACGCAAAGCATGACCACATTTACCTTCAAAGGCAAGGGGGACCAGTTAGGATGCAGCATGCAAGAATTGCAAACACCTTGATAGCACGTGTATCAGAAACTAATACTCACCGCTACTGGGGTGCTCCGTTCTCCAGGGGGTACCATATCTGGGGAGAGGACCTGAGGAGGGTCAATCCCCTTGCTGACCTTCTGTTGGATAAAGTGCATAGCGAGAGCAAACTGGTCTTTGCTTAGCTTGCCCGTTTGCCTGGTGTCGGCCAGTGCCCTGTTGGGAATCGTACAGTTGTCATTAGTTTTGTTTCATTTTGTATAATGTCTTTATAAATAAACTATGCATAATTTAAGAGGTCCAGCAAAAGCGACACAGAGCAATGTGTTCACACTGCTGCATGTCTGTTACTCATGCACAGAGTATTATTAATCAAGTAAACAAGTATTCAAGCTAGATCACTAGTCACTATTTGCATTCTCCCTATGGTGCAAGATTGACCACTAAACAGGTTATGGTTCTTTGCAGGCCCAAAGGATGTCCACCAACCACAACACTGTCGCTATAGGCCAGGCTGGTCACTAATAAGGTCACATTCTCTATATTGTTCAAGGCAGTCCACTAAATGTGTTATACTCTCTCCACTGTCCAAGGCTAGTCACTAAACAGCATCTCTAAGGTCGGAAGCTATTAGCCACTACACATTCCAAAGCATCTCTACGGCCCTAGGAGATTAGCCACTAAGGAATATGCTACTTACCAGTATGCATCTGTTCTTGGCATGTAGAGCTGCAGATCTATACACTGTGCATAGATCGCCATCTGGTGTTGGGCCCGGATGTTTGCAGTTTGTTTTTCCTCTTGGAAAGTCTTTGGAAGTCACGAGGTCGGTGACTCCTCCTTTGGTTCGTATTGCGCATGGGCTTCGGCTCCATCCTCAGATAGTTTTTCGCCAGCAGGGAAAGATGGAGCGTAGTAATAACAGTAAAGAAACCCATGTGTGTTGTATCTAAATAAGATAGACTGGAACGGATACAGGTAGCCAGGGAGGCGGGTGGGCGTGTATAGATCTGCAGCTCTACATGCCAAGAACAGATGCATACTGGTAAGTAGCATATTCCGTTCGAGGCATATGAGCTGCAGATTATACACTGTGCATAGACTATATAGCAGTACCCAACCCTTGCGGCAACCACCGGCATCCGTTGCAGTTGTTTGGAACAGTGTTTTTAGTACAGCCTGGCCCACACTAGCTTGTTGCTTGGTTTGCACATCTACACAGTAATGTTTTGTGAAAGTGTGCGGTGTTGACCATGTTGCTGCTTTGCAGATGTCATCTAGTGGTATGTTCCCTAGAAAAGCCATAGAAGCCCCTATCTTCCTTGTAGAGTGGGCTTTAGAGGGAACAGATAGCGTTCGTTTTGCTTTGTGGTAGCAAATCTGTATGCATTTTACAATCCACCTAGCTATCCCTGATTTAGAAATAGGGTTGCCTTTATGTGGTGGAGAGAAAGAGACAAATAGCTGTTTGGTTTTTCTGAAAGGTTGTGTTCTTTGGATGTAGTAAAGTAAGGCCCTTTTAACATCCAGTGAGTGTAAAGCCCTTTCCGCAACGGTTTGAGGTTGTGAGAAAAAGACTGGTAATTCTACCGACTGGTTTAGATGGAAGGGAGAAATGACTTTGGGTAGACATTTTGGGTTGGTGCGGAGTACAACCTTGTTCTGATGCATTTGGAGAAAAGGTTCCTGTATAGTGAGTGCTTGTATTTCACTAACCCTTCTAAGGGAAGTGATGGCCACTAGAAATGCTGTTTTCCATGAGAGAAATTGCAGCTCACATTTATGTAATGGTTCGAAAGGGTGTCCCATTAGCCTTGTGAGAACTATATTTAAGTTCCAGACAGGTGAGGGTGGTACTCTGGGTGGAATTACTCTTTTGAGGCCTTCCATAAAGGCTTTGATGGCAGGCACCCTGAAAAGTGATAGGTGCTGCCTGTTTTGTAAGTAAGCAGCAATTGCTGCGAGGTGTAACCGAATGGATGAATATGCTAGGTTACACCTTTGTAGATGGAGCAAGTAACATATGATGTGCTGTATGGACACATTTAGAGGGTTGATTGTGTTGTTGTGGCAGTAAACAACAAATCTTTTCCACTTTGCAGCATAGCATGCCCTAGTAGTAGGGCGTCTAGCTTCCCTGATAATATTCATACAATCAGGGGGAAGGTTAAGGTATCCGAATTCTAGGACCTCAGGAGCCAGATCGCAAGGTTGAGCTGAGCTGGGTCCGGGTGCCTGATCTCTCCATGGTTCTGGGTTAGGAGGCATGGTGAGAGGTGCAGCTTTTGGTGTGGTACTACCGAGAGTACCAGTAGTGTGGTGTACCACGGTTGTCTGGCCCATGTTGGAGCTACTAGGATCAGTGTTAGGGAATGCTGTTGTAGCTTTCGCACCACTCATGGAATTAGTGGGAGAGGTGGAAAAGCGTATGCAAATTTGTTTGACCAGTTCATCCATATCGCATTGCCTTTGGACAATGGGTGTGGATATCTGGCGGCGAAGCTTGGGCATTTTTTGTTTTCGTGGGTGGCGAATAGGTCTATCTGTGGATGCCCCCACTTCTGAAAGAACGGGTGAAGAACCTGTGGGTGAAGTTCCCATTCGTGAATCTGTTGCGTTTGTCTGCTGAGCAGATTTGCCACGGTGTTTTGGACTCCTGGGACGTGTTGGGCCAGGAGAAAGATTTTCTGTGGAATTGCCCATCTCCATATGCTCTGTGCTAATTGAGAGAGCTGTGGAGAGTGTGTGCCCCCCTGTTTTTGAATGTAGTACATGGCAGTCATGTTGTCTGTGCGAATGAGGACTGCCTTGCCTGAAATCTGCGTCTGGAAGGATTTTAGGGCTAGGAAGATTGCCAGTAACTCCAAATGGTTGATGTAGAGTAACTTTTGTTGCGGCTTCCATGTGCCCTGTACTGTGAGATGTAACAGATGAGCTCCCCAGCCGGAGAGCGATGCGTCTGTTGTTAGGATTATTTGTGGAACCGGGTCCAGGAAAGGTCGACCTTTGGAAAGGTTTGTGGTGTTCCACCACTGCAGAGAGCGATGGGTGCGACCGGTGTGCTGGGCGACGCGGCCTGGGCCCGGGAGCCCTGGGCCTCTGGTGACCTGGCCGCGCTGGGGGGCCTCCGGGCCTGCGCCTTGACGAGAAACGGCTGAGCCCCCTCCTGGCCTCGTGGGGGTCGCCGGACGCGGGAGCCTCCGGACGGATACCGGGACCGGCCGTGCGGTGCTGAGACCCTAGGGAGTGCGGAGCTCCGGAAGCAACATGGGCAAGGGGGACAAGACCCAGCCGAAGCTGTCCTTCGACCCGCGCAAGACGAAGGGGCCTGATGTCGCGGCTCCGGCGCTGCCGCCCGGTGGACCCGCCCCGGAGACCTCTATCTGTGCGGACATTAAAGAAATGTTGGCGACCATGGAAAAGGGGTTGCAGGGCAGCCTGGCGGAGATAGGCACCAAGATCGATGCACTCTCCTATCGCATGGACCGCATGTCGGAGAGGGTGGACAAGAACTCAGCGCGCCTGGACGAGTCCGAGAACAGAATAGCACAGATCGAGGCGGCGCAGACGGAATGGGACTCGGACCGCAAACACTTTCGTAAACTGCTCCAGGTCATACAGGACAAGTCAGAGGACTTGGAGGCCCGCTCGCGGAGGTCCAACGTCCGCATCACGGGAGTTGCCGAGACGACGCACACGGGGAGGATGGAGCCCTTCGTTGAAAAACTGCTTCGCACTCTGCTGGGTGAGGACGTGTTCTCGCCCATGTTCGTCGTGGAGAGGGCCCATCGCTCGCTGGGACCTCGCCCCAGGCCGGGCGCTCCTGCGAGACCTATCATAGCAAAGCTGTTGAACTATAGGGACAGGGACACTGCCCTGCGGATTGCGAGAGAAAAAGGGAAGCTGCAATTCGAGGGAATGGACATCTCCATCTATCCGGACTTCACGGCTAGGGTGCAGGAGGAACGGAGACAGTTCGCCCCCTACAAGAAACAATTGCGCGAACTAGGGCTGGACTACGCGATGCTGTATCCAGCGAGGCTGCGGATCAACAGGCAGGGCCAGTCGCACTTTTTCACGGACCCGAAAGAACTGCAACGATCCTTGAAGGACTGGTCCAGGGGTCAACGCAGTGGCTCGAGGGAACACGTGGGCGCTTGCGCCGGGGCCCCTGGCTTGGAAGAGCAGGACTAGCCGTCGGGAGTTGGCCCCCACCGGTGGACGGCTGCCCGGCGCGGATCTGTGGCCCCCCTCTCCCGGGGGCGTCTGGGTCCCTTGAGAGTGGCCTGCCTACTGGATCTGTGTGCGGATGGAGGTGATGGCGACGGCCCTCGACGAGGTCGCTGCTGGGTGAGATCTTTCTAAATTGTGGAGGGCGCCTTCCTATTGTGACACTGGACCTGGGGAGGGGGGTTTCGCTAGCAGTTGCGGACTGCCGCCGGCGCGGTGCTTTGGGGTCCCATAGTTGCGGGGTCCTCCACGGGGGTGGCTCTATCCGGATGCGGAGATGACCTGTTTCTGCCCCGGCCAGCGGCTGAACTAGATGCCCAAGCATCGGCTCCCTGGGACGGCCGGGTTCGGCCTGCTGGCGTGGGTATTGCACCCCTGAGAGGACTACTCAAGGGCCCCCTAGAACTATTAACTGGGGAACGTCACCAGCTCGAGCCAAGCAGACAAGTGAGGGTAACGGTGCGGGGGGTGCGTCTGCACAGCGGTGTCCCGTCAGGTAGGGACGTTCGATCCCCGGTGGCCGCTGCCCCAGCGCTGTTAAGCTCGGGTGGCCCTCTTGAGGGCCGACTTGGGGAAGTTATCTCATGTTTGTTGTGAATGGAGGGGGGGGGGGTGGGGATGGGGTCCTGTCTGGCCAGGTTGGGGGTGGTCGGCTGTGGGAGGGGGGCTGGGCGGTTGGGGAGTTGTTTTTGGGGTTGGAGACTGGGAAACGCACGGTATGTCGATAAAAGGGTCTTCTGCTATGTTCTTGCGCGCCCGAGATGTGCTGTCAGGCGGTGATTGGGGGGGGGGTCCTCCGCTGACTCTCCCCCTATGGAAGCTATGAAGTATGACTGCAGGAATGCCTGAAAGTGGAGAGCTGACGGGGGATAACCGTGAGGTGACCCTCAGAGCACTCACATGGAATGTGCGGGGATTGAACGACTTTCGCAAACTGCGCAAAGTACTGAACTACTTCAATAGGCACAACATAGACTTGGCACTCATGCAGGAGTCTCACCTCCCACTCACTAGCAAATTGCTCTCCCACAGGGGTCTGTCTGGTTGCAGCTTGGCGGCAGGCTTTACTTCACACTCTAGAGGGGTGGTCACATGGGTGAACCCGCGATCCAAACTGTCGTTGCAGAAGCTGGCCGCTGACCCGGACGGACGTTACTTGATCGCTCGGTGTATCGGCAAAGGTCATGACCTCATTGTGGTCAATGTTTATGGTCCCAACTACGATACCCCGGAGTTCTACGCCGCACTCGCTGCGCAGTGCAGGCGTCACGCCCAGGCGCGCATGGTGTGGGGGGGCGATCTCAACTTCGTATTCGACCCGACTTTGGACCGCTCCTCGGGGCGGGCCCGCCGACCGGCGGCGGCCCCGGTGTATATGCAGGCGGAATTGACCACACTGGACATGGTAGATGTCTGGCGACATAGAAGCCCCGAAAAGGCAGGTTACACACATTACTCGGCATACCACGATGTGCATACCAGAATAGACTACTGGCTGGCATCCCGGACGCTCCTAGCGGCTGTCAAGCGATGCGAGGTTCTACCTCGCACTCTGTCGGACCATTCCCCCCTTCTCCTGGTATTTGCTGCCCCGGGCACACGACTGCCGCCGTTCACGTGGCGGATGCCGCCCTACTCCCTGCTGGACGAGGCATATAGGGGGGAATTGGCGGACGAGATTGACGCTTTCTTCGCGGCTAATCTGGGAACCGTGCAGAGCTTCCAAACGGTATGGGACTCGTTTAAGGCCTACATTCGCGGCGTGGCCATGGCCAAGCACTCCGGTATTCTCAGATCCATACGGCAGCGTATGAGAACATTGGAGACGCAACTGGCTCAGCTGGAGGAGCGGCACAGGGGGTCCACGGACCCCGAGGTGGCCGCCCAGATTCAGACGCTAGTTTCAGACTTCAACAGCGAGGCGGATAGGGAAGTGCAGCACATGGGCAAATACGCCACGGCTCGCACCTATGGGGAGAGCGAGCGCCCGGGCTCCCTACTAGCGGGGATACTCCGTAGTACCAGGCGGCCCTTAGTCGTTGACGAGCTGGTGACTGCATCTTGGTCGGTGATCACCGACGAAACGGAGATAGTGGAAGAATTTCGGGGCTACTACGCGGGGCTGTACACAGCAAAATCCTCCCAAATGGAGGAGGAGATAGACGACTACCTCAGTTATATAAAAATGCCCTTCCTGTCAAATTCGCAGAGGGAATTCCTGGCGCTGCCGGTGCAAAAAGACGAAATCCTGGAAGCACTGGGGGGCATGAGGGCGGGTTCTGCCCCGGGCGCAGATGGGCTAACGGTGGCGTTCTACAAGGCCTTTCAGGATAAACTTCTCCCACACATCATGACCCTTTTTGATGATATCTGCCAGGAGGGTAGCATGCCGGACTCGATGCGAGAGGCACTGCTCGTCACCATTCTGAAACCGGGGCGGCCCTCGAACCTGTGCGGCTCGTACAGGCCGCTTTCCCTGATAAATGTTGACGCCAAGCTGTATGCAAAGGTCCTTGCTACGCGTCTGGCGTTGCTGGTGCCGGAGCTGGTGGCCCCGGAGCAGGCGGGGTTTATCCCGTCCAGGAACCTCACTTATAACATTCGCACAGTCCTTGGAGCCATGCAGCATGTGCACCCGGGAGGTAAGGCCTTGGCGATTTTCCTCGACATGGAGAAGGCGTTCGACTCTGTCGAGTGGCCCTTCATGGTGAGAGTCCTGAGGAAACTAGGGCTGGGAGAACCGTTCATGCAAATGGTGGGTGCACTATATTTTAGACCTACGGCCAGGCTGCGCATAGGGGACCGAGTCACGGACGCCTTCGCGGTCTCCAGGGGTACTCGGCAGGGGTGCCCCCTTTCTCCCCTCTTATACGCCCTGGTGGCGGAGCCGCTGGCGTGCGCTATGCGGGAGTATCATCAATTTGAAGGTATTAACTTCCCCTCCTATCGGATTTGCATTTCTACCTACGCGGACGATACGTTACTCTATGTCCGCAACCCGGAGGAGAATCTCTCCTCCATGCTGAGAGAGGTAGTCCGGTTTGGGGCCCTCTCGGGCCTCCAGGTGAACTGGAATAAGTCGCTGGCGTTCCCACTGACCCCGCTCACAGTGCCGTTCCCCATGGAATATCCCCTCCAGTGGACAACTGACTCCGTCCGATACTTGGGGATCCAGCTGCACAAGGACCCGGAGGTCCTGCTCCGGGAAAACTACGGGGTAGCCTACTCCAAACTTGTCGACGACGTAGAGGTGTGGATTAAACTCCCTCTGTCGCTGATGGGCAGAGTGGCCATCATGAAAATGGTGGTTCTGCCGAGATTCCTGTTCCTCTTCGCGAACATCCCCATTGTACTCTCTAAGGCTTTCTTTGCGCAGCTGACCCAGACTCTGGTTCGGCTGGCCTGGGGCGGTAAGCAGCCCAGGGTGCAGTGGAAGGTTCTGACGCTCCCCTACGAGATGGGGGGGCTTGGGGCCCCTGACCTGGAAAGGTATTATAGGATAGCGCAGGCGGCCCACCTACATACATGGGTCCACGCCACCACGGATATACCGCACGTGCTGATGGAGCGGCTATTTGCGGAACCGCTTCCCCTCCCGGCTACTGTCTTCCAGCCGGTGGACCGCAGGGTGGGAACATTGGACTCCCTGAGGGCCACGAATCATGCATGGCATGCGATTCGGAGGGCGCAGGACTGCGATCTGCTGTATTCCCCGCTGATGAGAGTGGAGTGGGCGATCTGGCTCCCCCCACTGAGGGACGCGGGGGTGAGGCGTGCACTGGGCGCCTTGGGCATCGCCAAACTGGCGGACCTGTTCCAGGACGGGGTGGTTAAAACGTGGGAACAGATTTGCTCGGCCCGGCCTGGGGCTACCCAGCTCCAGCGCTTCCAATTTCATAGAATCCGTGGTGCGCTGTCGGCCCTGCTGGGGCCGGGCCTGGAGGAACCGCCGGAGGTCCCGGAACTCACATATGTCATCAAAACGGTGGCCCCAGCCAAACTCGTTTCGACTCTCAAGAAAATTGGGGACCAGCACCGGGCGCCTGAGTGCTCGGCGGCGCGACGGGGGTGGCAGGCCGACCTACAAATGGAAATAACGGACGAGATGTGGACCTACTGCTGCTCTAGCACAAAAAGGGTGTCGTTAAACGGTAGGCACCGACTGATACACTTTAAGTTCCTGCAGCGGGTCTATTACACCCCAGAGAGACTACACAGGTATGGGCTTCGCCCATCGGCGGAGTGCGAACGCTGCCATGTCCCGGTAGCGGACTTCATACACATGGCCTGGCACTGTCCGGGTATAGCCCGGTTCTGGACAGCAGTGTTCCGGGAACTGAGCAAGATACTAGAAAAGGACATACAGCCTAACCCGGCGCTGGCGTTGCTGGGTTTCTCCAGGCCGCTCCCGCGGGCGCTCAGACGCCTGACGGATATAGCGCTTCTGATGGCTCGGCGAGTTGTGGCGTCGTGCTGGATGAGGGGGCCGCTCCCCACTAAAAAACGCTGGGTCAGAGATATGCTGTACTGCTGCACGCAAGCGGAGACATATAGTGAATTGTTGCCCCCGAAGAGCCGGCCCAAGGATTTTTGGGGACTGTACAGAACATATCTGACGGCTGGGGAAGCCGAGGGGGCGAGCCGGGAAGCGCCACAGGACGACGGACTTGATGCACATGGCGAGGCGGTGGCAGGTGTGATACTGGAGAGCGCGCTGGCGGATGCTTGACTGGATGGCGGGTTGGCGTGACGCTTACGAGGCGAGCCTGTGGGCTGAGTGTGTTGCAGGGCATTACCCGGAGGGGCGTGGCATGCTTTGAGTGGAACCGCGGGGGAGATGGAGAGTGGATGCGGAGTGGACGGCGAACTGAGAGTGGAGCACTGCTTTGCCTGCTTGAAGCCAGATGCAGGGACGGCGGATAGGACAGTACGCTGATGCGAGTGTGATGCGACGACGTGCGCGGGGTGGGTGGGATGCTTCGGAGGGGAGTTGGGTCTTGTTTAACAGAAACTCAGGGACTGGCTCAGGTTAGCTGGTGAAGGAGGTTGCTGGTGGAACCGCTCCACATACATGAGGGTCTGTAGCGGGGTCCGAGGGCTGGTGCTGCCACTGATATTTGCAGTATAGGCAATGGGATACCTTGTGGGTAGATCCCCCTGAAACGCCGCCGGTCCTCCGGGATGTCGGCTAAATGGCCGTGTACCTGTATACTGCACCTCCCTCCTTCCCCCCCCCCGCTCCTGCGGATCAGGGGGGGTAACACATGGCTATGTGACTTCCTGCTGTGCTGACCTGTATGCTTATTTTTTGTTAAATAAAGGTTTTTGAAACTTTAAAAAAAAAAAAACTGTTTTAACCCCTTCAGCGCTGCGCGGATTCCTCCGCGGTGCTGAAGGGTTCGAGCGCGGGCGTGGCCATGACGGAACGGTTCCGTCATGAGCACAGCTCAACCGATGCTCATGACGGAACCGTTCCGTCATGAGCATGGAAGGGGTTAAGGAGAAAACTGTGCAGAACAGAGGTCTGCCTGCTTTTCCCTTGTACCCAAAAACTGGTGGTGCTCTCTAGGGTCAAATCAATCAATCTCCTGTGTTCCCAGGGAAATAAAGCACTAGAAAGGCAACTTTACAGATGAAATGGAAGGTAAGCTGGAGATGGAAACTGTGTTGGATTCCTGGCTGAAGGACATAGAGCAACTTTACAGAAGCAGGCTAGAGAGAATGGAGACCTTTGCTGGGTCCAAGACAACACAAAGCAAATGTGAACATGCAGTAAGCGGAGTAGAAATACCCAGAGATCACAAATCAAGGGGCAGCAAGGACAGGGATGACAGTGAAGCCAGGTAGAGACAGAACTTATAAGGGGACGTGTCTACATTGTAAGCAAAACAAATTCTGCCTGCAGAGTTCTTTTTCACATTACCACTACTTTTTCATCTGCACAACAACCTCCGTCTATGACCGAAGAAATGTTAATCCAAACAAATTTGCCAGTTAAATTTGCAACTTTCAAAAATGACCATTATCATACAGAAAGACTGCCTCTAACTATTCAATTGAGCTGTTTCTCTGCTAGAAAGACCTTCTGGGAAAGACTAGTCACTGGAAGTATATCCAGCTACAACCCCTGCCTTCTTTTTAATAAAGCAAAAGACACACAATTGATGGACGGAATGCAGAACAAATCAAAACATTCACCCCCAGTCAAGAGATCTGGGCTAAATCCATCATTCTTTTGCTCACCATGCCACCCCAGTTTAGACCTGGCCATATGCAAATCAGTCTTGACCCTGTGCCTCATGGGAACAGTCCAGCCCGAACTGCCAAGCCAGGTCCTCCCTGGACTGGAAACAAGCATCCTAGGGCCGGTTTCGGGGTTTCACCCCTGTTCAGCCAGGATAGCTTGATTCCAGTGGCACAGTGAGCCCAGGACTCACGTCTGAGCATACCTGGCGCACTTAGGGCGAGAAAGCAAAGACACACAATTGATGGACGGAATGCAGTACAAATCAAAACATTCACCCCAAGTCAAGAGATCTGGGTTAAATCCATCATTCTTTTGCTCACCATGCCACCCCAGTTTAGACCTGGCCATATGCAAATCAGTCTTGACCCTGTGCCTCATGGGAACAGTCCAGCCCGAACTGCCAAGCCAGGTCCTCCCTGGACTGGAAACAAGCATCCTAGGACCGGTTTCGGGGTTCCACCCCTCTTCAGCCAAGATAGCTTGATTCCAGTGGCACAGTGAGCCCAGGACTCACGTCTGAGCATACCTGGCGCACTTAGGGCGAGAAAGCAAAAGACACACAATTGATGGACGGAATGCAGAACAAATCAAAACATTCACCCCCAGTCAAGAGATCTGGGTTAAATCCATCATTCTTTTGCTCACCATGCCACCCCAGTTTAGACCTGGCCATTTGCAAATCAGTCTTGACCCTGTGCCTCATGGGAACAGTCCAGCCCGAACTGCCAAGCCAGGTCCTCCCTGGACTGGAAACAAGCATCCTAGGACCGGTTTCGGGGTTTCACCCCTCTTCAGCCAGGATAGCTTGATTCCAGTGGCACAGTGAGCCCAGGACTCACGTCTGAGCATACCTGGCGCACTTAGGGCGAGAAAGCAAAAGACACACAATTGATGGACGGAATGCAGAACAAATCAAAACATTCACCCCAGTCAAGAGATCTGGGTTAAATCCATCATTCTTTTGCTCACCATGCCACCCCAGTTTAGACCTGGCCATATGCAAATCAGTCTTGACCCTGTGCCTCATGGGAATAGTCCAGCCCGAACTGCCAAGCCAGGTCCTCCCTGGACTGGAAACAAGCATCCTAGGACCGGTTTCGGTGGTTCACCCCTCTTCAGCCAGGATAGCTTGATTCCAGTGGCACAGCGAGCCCAGGACTCACGTTTGAGCATACCTGGCGCACTTAGGGCGAGAAAGCAAAAGACACACAATTGATGGACGGAATGCAGAACAAATCAAAACATTCACCCCCAGTCAAGAGATCTGGGTTAAATCCATCATTCTTTTGCTCACCATGCCACCCCAGTTTAGACCTGGCCATATGCAAATCAGTCTTGACCCTGTGCCTCACGGGAACAGTCCAGCCCGAACTGCCAAGCCAGGTCCTCCCTGACTGGGGGTGAGTGCTTGCAATGTTCAACACTCCGGCCATCATTTCCTTTGGTTTTTGCTTTGTTCTCCATAATTTGGCAGGGTATGCTCAGACGCGAGTCCCTTGCTCACTTTGCCACTGGATTCAAGCAAGCCTGGCTGACGATGGCTGAAATGCCAGAAACCGGTCCTAGGAAGCCTCTTTTTAATAAAAGCACGTTTAAAAAAAATGCAAACCCTGCCTTTCTTTTGACCTATGTCTTCTGTTCCCAGTCACCTGCAATGTAGCCATGCTCGATGCAGTGTGAAAGACAGGTGTATTCTTTTTTTGTAAAACCGTGATTAGCGTTCTATGGTGGGGAAAAAAACAATAACCTGAAACCCACCCTTCTCTTGTAAAACAAAGCAACATCAAATACTAAACCAAAACTAATGTTGATTTTTTTTTTTAAATAAAAGTTTAGTGTCTGCCTGAATGAAAACAATAAAAAAAAACAAAAGTAAATTAACAAAGTGAGCTCACTTCTTAAAAGAAATGTCCTCATCTAAAAGTATGCAAAGGCGCAGATAGGAAACCATCTTTTTATAGATATTCTTTCAGTTCTCACTTAAACTGCTCTGTTGCAGGATACTGTGACAGAATCTGGTCGCTGGATAGATTCAGAACAGCAGATAATGTATGCAGAAAGCAGAGCCTTCAATGTCACTTTTACTTCTACAAAAGAGGTTCAGCAGGGCGGAACCGTCACACCAGATGTGCCCTGCACAAGGTATAAGAAACAGTGTTTTATGAAGTCAACTTGGCCAAGCAGTCTGGGCAGAAGCACGGCCACACCTGGCAGAGTAGCAGCTCGCTCACACACCTTTTGGTTTAACTGTTTAACTTCATCTGCTGCTGGGGCTTTATGGCCTCTATTTATCGATATCAAGACAAGCTTACAGTACTTTGCTGTAACTATTTGGAATATAAATTAACTCTTGAGGTCATGTTAGCTTGTTTGGCTGCCTGAGCACCCTACTTTACGATTGTATATGAAAAGGTCAATAAAGAATAACTAGTAAAAAAAAAAACTCCATCTGCTGTTAAATACGAACACTTATATCTTGTCTTCCCATTCCATCAATATAGATCGCTGCAGTCCCAAAATTCTACTTTGTCACTACTGTCCCATGGCAGAATGTGCAAATGATCATGTTTTAAGGGGCGGAGGGATCTGCTAGTTATATT
This sequence comes from Triturus cristatus, assembly GCF_964204655.1. NCBI lineage: Eukaryota > Metazoa > Chordata > Amphibia > Caudata > Salamandridae > Triturus > Triturus cristatus. The sequence goes on from NC_140595.1 coordinate 29,667,943, forward strand.
GAGGCATGTGGGACAAGCAATCCGGACTGCAAGCCCAGCGTTCCAACTTGATCACACGGGGACAACTGGTGCAAGTTACTTTTTCATTGCTTTATCAGAGTACCCTTACCGTTCCAAAGTATAAATATTCAGAGTCATGCTGACCCCTACGTTCCCCTTGTGCATCCATCTTCCCTTCTGGCACCTCTACACTAAACTAAAAGACATTCCAAATAAATGACTCAGAGCAAGGTATTTCTGCTCACCAGTCCATACTAAAGCTGGCCGACCAAACGCTGCAGAGGCGTTTACAGCGAAGCCTGTAACTCTACCAATGAAAATAACCTTCCCGCAAATAGTTAAACTGAACATATGCAGAACATGTTTATTTGTTTCTTATAATTATAGGGTTGCGTAACCTTAAGTCAGGTTTTTAAGGGGACCTTGCTCTGAAATCCAAGCTGAAATTGATCAAGACTTTTAGCGACCAACTGCTTAAGTAATAAGCTACAAGAGTTGCCATGAAAAACAAGAGTTCTAGAATCATGCACGGTTTTTGCTTATCCACATACATTTACCAAGGTCAGCCTTGGATCCCACCAACTACACTCAAATAAAGTCAATATTTAGCTTTTGAAAATGTTTCATATTTGGCAAGTCTGAGCCAAGAACTACCAACTTAGAAATGGCAAATACTTAAGTATAAAAAACAAATGTTGTTAGTTTGCAAAGTCTGAATCTAAATGGCTGGAAAGAATCATATAAACTGCACTTCAAGGCACTGGGAGATTATCTGTCGCAGCAAGTGAGCACGGCGTGTGGGCAGCAAGCTTCACTGCACAACAAAGCTCAAAAGTGAACTGTTGCAGTCTCTGGGTCTTGGAGTACAGTACATCCACAGAAATACTGATACACAGCCATTCACGACCTTAGATGATGAGATACCAACGTGGAAAGGCGAAGGTAAAGGCTAACAGTGAAGCCACACATCAGGAGGAACGGAGAATTAAGGACTGGATCAGAATCAAAGGAAATGAAACCAGTCCCTTATGATATGTTCTGTTGCGTTTTATGTACTGCTCTGTTATGCATACAATCCTGTGGCTCGATTGCATAAAATGTTGGAGAAGAGTGAAATAAAAATATGTCCATCCCTAAAAAGAAAGTGAACTTGAGCGTGAACAGCCTGAATTAGAGAGTCATGGTGAAGATCCTGCAAAAACGACAAAATCCAATAAATGGAGAAAAAAAATGCAAAGACTCATAACACTCTACCCATGGCCTAGAGCTACCTAACTCCTACGTCTTGTGACCTCTAACCACACTGAATCAGTAAATCTCTGAGAAATTGCAAGGGGAGAGAATAATCAGATGTTCCTGGAAAAACTGCACTTATTGCCGACTGCGTAACCACTACACTGAGAAAGAAACTGAGAAAGAAGTACATCCAGTGACAGCCCAGCCTCCAACCTCCATTTAGGCCAGGTCCCACGTGCATGGTATGTGCAATGGATCTCGGTCTAGTGCACATACTCTCTATGTCTGGGCGTGCTCCCTGGAGACTGCTCCAAATTCATCTTCCATGGTGCTGGAAGTCTCTGTTCTTAACAGGGTGGGATTGCGAGCATTCTCACAAACCAGCAATGTTCGTGGTCTAACTACCAGGAGAGAAACAGTGGAACACAATCGCACAGTGTAGAACAGGGCTGGAACACCATCAATTGAGGAAGAACCTGAGGACCACTGATATGCGGGCAGACTAAAATGCATTAGCGTAATAGTGCCTAACACCGATGACTTCAATTTGCAGGTGAAGCCTGAATAACCAGAAGTATCACCAGCATGTTGGACAAAAAGTACGAAAGGCCCAGAGTAGACCAATATTTTCAAAAGCAATTGAAAATTTGCTAGATTATGACCAATATTTGACAAGAAAGGTAATGAAATACTTTTTTTTTTTAAATACTGTTTATTGGTTTACTTAAGTTTGAACATTTAACCATAGCATTATTTAGCATGCATATTTTCATTCAAACAGATATAAAACGTGTAGGGATACAGAAAGTTTACATGTATCATTATATCGCCAAGTGTTGCAACGATGATGACAGGACTGGGTCATACAATCGCATTAAGACAGGTAATGAAAATAGTTGTGTAATCTTCTTACCATATGTGTGCTAGGAGATTCTGATGAAGGCATGACTGTATGAAAATATCTTTCACCTCGTGACCACTCACAAAGCCATCCTTGTCCAGATCAGTATTTAGAAAGATCTCGTCGTACCGTAGTTTGTCTGCTACTGGAACTACCCAATTTACAGCAGGCTAAAAACAAGAAGAGAATGTGTCAGCACCTAAAGATCACGGTTACAAATGGTTTTCCACCTCTGAAAAGTATGTCTGGTAAAACGACATGAAATAATTCAGTGAACAATAGTGCACAATATAAAGTTACCCATGGCGCTGTACATTCAGACAAATAGTTATTTACAGGAAGAGCAGAGATGGCAGTGACAATAGTTAAGAAAGGGGCTGGGTGTGTTAAGAAGTAAGTGAACAGGGCTATTGAGCGGCTTCAATGTACAAAACCTACAGTGGCCAGTGAAAACAGGTCAGTATCTGTCAACTTATCCCTCTCAACCTTGCCCAGTGTCCGGCACTCCTACTCGTCTGGCTTACCCGGCCATACTTGGAATGTCTATACTGCATTAAGCGGAGCAAAACGAGGCAGAGTGCAAGTCCACAGTGAGGAAGAAAGTTCAGAGCCAGTGTAAGACACTACCTTTTGCCCACTGATTTGGCAGTCTCCCAGTGTCAACAACCATGAGGTCATTGACAAACTGGGATAAAAGTGCTGCAGGGCTACTGGCTTGCTAAAATTACCCTGAAACATGTTAAAAGTTATTTGTACCTGGACAGGCTTCACGGAGTGCTTGGGTGACAAGCTGCCAGCACTGTTCAGGCTGTTGACACTGCCATGGGAAGGTGTGGATCGAAGGCTGTCTTTTGGCGGAGGGCTGGCAGGGAGGACAGGTACGGCACCTGGGAACAAATGTGCTTTCTTCCTCTTGGCAGGAGGGATAAGGGATTGAGGTAATACTGACGGCACTGGCTCCTTTTCCAGGGCTCTGTACACTAAGTGCATTGCCTGTAAACATAAACATGACATGAGGTAACTCACTTTTTATTGCATGATATACGCAGATTTGAAAGTTTCATTGAATGAACAAATAGAAGCGTACTTGATATTACATGGCGGTGTGTACAAGTTAAACCTTGGCCAGACAAACTAAGAGCCATCATGACAGTTCCTGCAATGCTGGCAGTCCACTGTGTCAAATCAGTTTGGAGAAAGAGACTTGCATCAGACCGGACTTGGTAGCAAGAAGTGCAAGACACACACTATGCATCATGTCCCTTCACTCAACCTCATGGTCCATTTATGTACATTTGATATTTAACAGTCTTAAAAATCAGACACCAGAAAGCAGGAAGAAAGGATACTCTGCATGGCTCTCAGCGCTTTCCTCGGGTAATATGGGAATCCACAAGGGATCTATGCAGGCTCTAAAGCCAGACCAGGTAGTTCCACCTTTGGAGGTCCTTAGAACAAATTTTTCTTACAGTAAGTGTATGGATCTCTGGGGGACAAGGCCTACGTGAATGCTAACCTCAGGTACAGAATGGCAGTCAGTTACACATACAAGGTGAGTTTGGATATCTAAGGAATACCACCCTTGATAGACCACTGGACCCGTCAGAAACCATTCCCAACAACTGTGCCAGTAGAGAATCATTCTCTATAGCTTGAAGCTTATCTTACTGGTAGTGCTGCTGTAAATATCCCCCAGCCACTAGGGCATGCCCTCTTACAGAGCAGTAATTTTGCTGATATCATGGACAGCACACACTGCACCTGTGAGCGCACGGCAATGAGCCAAATCGGCTCCACCTTCCTGTGAAATATGGCACAAGTTGACCTATCTTAAAAACGAAAATGTTGTGTGAATTGAGAAAAGTATTCACTTTCATCATATGAAGGTGGCAACACTGCGAAGTCGGTTTCTGTAATATTCCAACTTTGTCTATGCTTTGACAATACGTCCTTAGCCAACACCTCTGTCTTTATATGTGAAACTAATCTTTAAGAAACCTACCACAGCAAACTCCTCTCGATCCAGGTGTCCATCCTGGTCGATGTCACTAAGGTCCCAGACCTAAATCAGAAACAATGCAAGTCAGGCTCATAAAGCAACAAAGAACCTGAATAATCACCCACCACTCCCATAGCATTAGTGAACGTTGAAATAAAGCAACATTATTGCATGAAGATATATTCATTCTCTCTCTCTCTCTCTGATGATGCAGAGAAGATGAAACATATATGTTATATATACGTTTCATCTACTCTGCATTGTCAGTGATTCTGTGTTTTCGTGTCTATGTGTTCCGGTTCAAACATTGTGAAAAGAGAAAACGCACATTTCTCAACCACAGATAAATTGGGTCTTGCTTAAGGTATGACGTACACTGGAAGACATGTTATTGAATATAATCTGATGATAATGACTAACTAAAAAGTGATGCTTTTATTGTATGGTGGCTTGCAGACTACATCCAATTTTCATGTTAAGCAACAAATGTAATCATGTAAAAATTTGAAAAAAGAAATAAAGCTTCTGTCTCAAAAGCACGTTGGAGCAAATCTGAACCATGTGCTGAAACATCATGATCTCACATTTAAAGAGAAAGAAATTACCTGCTCCATGCAACTAAAACGTCTTATTCTACGGAAAAATATAACATGGCTGTGGTACTTCTGCATGCATGCAAGTCTACAAACCTCTATAATCTATGTATTTTGTGCTTATGCAAACTCTTAAATCCCTGTCGAATTTAAAAGAAATGTCCTGCAGGATATCTTAACCATTTGTGCGGAACTCTGCATGGTACCATCAAAGGTCTTGGAAATAATGAACAGAACAGTTTGCCAAGTAAACACATTTGGCAAGAAACCCTGACTGCCCAAATAACTAAAAAGTAGTTTCATGTTGCAGGTGGCTTTTAGGCACAAGGAAAACAAAACTTTCAGTGTCATCGAAAAGAGGCATTAAATTGCTTTCATGAGAGCAGTGCCCCCTCTGGAAGGACTGTGTACTTTTTACTACGCCAATTTCCACCACCTCTACCCACCAATCCAGATTAATGTGCGCCAGTACCTTTGAACGGTCAAACTAACTGTTTCCAGAGTGAACACTTTCCTGTGGACAGCATTTTAGTTATTCTTTACTTCAGCCAGCATTGGAGCGAGCAACAACAGATAAACGAATTTACCCAGCAAAGAACTAGCAAGCCACCAGCTTCCTCAATCAAGCCCTTATACCTATAGAGAGAAGGGGTTGAAAGACGAGAACAAAACAATTGGTGCACTTACCCTTCCAAGGATGTCGAGAGGTAGTTTTGAGTTAATAAGAACTGGTTTCACTTTATCTCCAGAAAGTAAACCATTCACAGGCACCAGGCTTTCGAAAATAACATCGAATTTTGCTTTCTCTTCTACCTAGTTGGTAAGAAATAGCCTGAATAAGTAAAAAAGTGTGCCTGTGTAAGTTTCAAAAATAACAGTGACTAACACACTGACTGATTTGATTCTAAATATATTACTTCAAACCCTGTGCAATTTCTACCACAAACTCAAAATCCCTCCTGCTATAGTGTGCTCGGTGAGATACAATGGGCCCAGCGTGCATTTTTGTTGGTCAAATGAGCTGCAAAGCAATCAGGCTTGGTAAAGTGAAACCGGGTTTATGATCATAAACTTACAGAAAACACTGAACATCGGTGAAAGAGGCTTTACAATCCATATAAACACGGAACCTTTTCCCATTTTATTGGTGCATTATTTTTTATGTGCTTAACTAGAATCAACTTTTTATAACCCACATAGGCATTATTCAGTAACAGCATGATGTCACGGGGGAGTTTGTTTCCTAAAACACACACTGCAAAAGGAGCCTATATGCTTGCATGAGATGAGTGCCTTTAATGCTGGTGGCAAGTGCAGAACTGATGTCAAAGAAGACGTATGTCCTCCACAACAGTCCCAATAAGTTTCTATTGCCTGTTTGCACTCGGCAGGTGTCAGAAAGGTGATATGGCAAAAAGAATGTATTGTCTTTCAGCTAAGACCTTCCAGCGATAGACATAAGCGGAAAAGTTTATCTATAGCCACAGAGGAAAGTGAGGACTGTGAATACGGCCTAAAAAGAGGCATTTAAAGGAACGTACAGGTAGATTTAATCCTAGGAAGAAGGCTCAAAGAGCAGCTTATCTCAGATTTACACTTTCAACAAATCTTCCCAAAAACTTAAGTTACAGGATAGCACCAAGAAAACCCAGTATGGAGTTGTTGGCACAGTCATACAGTATTATTTTACAGAGCATTTGCCATTTTGCTTTTTTGTTAACTATTCTTTGGGAAATGTATTACGTATTAAAGTCCAACCATGTATGACAGTCTGTTTTGATCTGCATTAGTCCCTTAATTTCTTGCAGCATGAAAACACTCCAGTGATCTAAACACATCAATATCCTTGTTGTAATTTAAGCAACACGTTTGTTTCCCATCACAGATTTAATCTAATTTCTGTACCACCTCTAAAGTTTCCAATAATATCTCTTTATGGTGCTTTTCATGACAGAATATATCCAGGGGGTCTAATGGGGAAAATTCCCTATCAATATTAGGAATAGAAACAAAACACAAGTTTTAGGAAGGGGTGGGAGGGAGAAATTAATTAAAATCATCACTTGAACAAAATAGTTTAAGGGAAGAATAAACAGCAAAGAAAGTGACTGAATGCAACATAAGATCTACTTTCCAGTTAGAAAAGAAAACAAAAAGCAAATCTGAAATGTAATTTTAAGCCTGATTTAGAGTTGGTGGTAGTAAAAATCCTCCAATTTAAGGAAGTAGCTGTGAAATCAGAAAAACTAAACTACAGACGGATCTCCATCTTAATATTCATATGGTGAAAGACATTCCTCAGATGAACAGACATCTGAAATTAGCATCTCCTGCACAAATCAAGCCATTTTCCTTTACCACGCAATGCTATCTCAAGCCCGATTTTAGATCTATTCATTTATAGCAACTGTATCAACTTTAAATTAAGTTCTCTATTCGTGAAATGTTAACATGCATCATGACAATCATCAAATATGTGCATGTGATTATCAGTCTGTGCACTGGTGTCCACCTCTGGAGAAGTCACTTTTACGCTGGGGGTTTGCACAGAACAGGGAAGATGTCACTTCCGGTTAAATCAATCCGTGGCTGGGGGTTTGCACAGAACAGGGAGGATGTCACTTCCAGTTAAACCAATCCTTGAATGTTACGTGTAGAATCTAAGCTGCTGTGCGATTGCTTAGTCTGTCATTAAACACGCAGAGAGGAGGAGTAACCACTAACAAAGACAAGGCAATGAAGGGCGTATTCACTATTCAAATAAATCTTCCTGTTTATTTGGTCCAAAGACATCTTTTCAAAAGAAATGATCTCAGGAGTTTAAATAATTATAATACGTGGTACAGTATGAGAAACTCTGTTGGGTGATAAAAAACAAGTTACTTACCTGTACAATGTGGTTCTCCAGTATTGATATCTTTCATAGATTCACATGCCTGTATATTCCCCGTCGACATGGTGGGAGTCTCACGGTAATTAGAAAAGAAGTACATAGAAAACCACCAAAAGGAAAGAAAAACTTTGACATTCGTCAACCTCTTTATGTAGGTTCAAACTTTGACCAATCAGAGACCAGCCCTAGACCTCAACTCCCCAGCCATAGCCACCAGACCACACATTTTACGCACAAGTGTTCTAAGGTTAAGTAGTAACATGAGATCAGAAGTGGCAAGCCTAGACGGGGAGGAGGGAGGGCCGCATGTGAATCTATGAAAGATATCAATACTGGAGAACTGGGTGTACAGGTAAAAAACTTGTTTTTTCTCCAGTATTGAATCTTTCATAGATTCACATGCTTGTATCAGAGTAGTTAGCAGTGTAATTCCATAAGTTTGCGACTAGGCGAAGACCTTCATATGCAATAAAGGTGACATATTCAAACATACCAATACATATGACTCATGAAATCCAAACAAATCGTTAAATAACAAAAAAAATCTGTGAAAATCAAATACACGAGACAAATAGAAGTGATAGATGTGAAAGGCTGTACTTTAAGCAAACAGATGTCTCATGACAGCTTGACCCACTGAAGTGTCCGCTTTCCATACCGAGTCTAAGCAGTAATGCCTAGTAAATGTATGCACGTTAGCCCATGTTGCAGCTCTACAAATGTCTGGAAGCGATACACCGGCAAACAAGGCTGTAGAGGCTGCCATCTTCCTAGTGGAGTGCGCAGACACTTTTGCAGATAGAGTTTTTCTAGTCTTGTTATGGCCGAAAACAATTGCAGAGGAGATCCAACGTGCAATACTGTTCCTTGAAAGGGCCTGGCCCTTCCTTGGCGAAGTAAAGGACACAATAAGCTGATCCGATTTTCTGAAAGTCTTTGTTCTATGAATGTAGAACTTGATGCAACGCTTCACATCCAAAGAGTGCAATGCTCTTTCAGCAGCAGTTGAAGGATTCCCAAAGTATGTGGTGAGCACAACTGGTCCATTCAAGTGAAAAGAAGTTGGAACTTTAGGAATAAATTGAGGATTTGTTCTCAATAAAAGCTTGTCTTGTCTGAATTGAAGGAAAGGTGCAGCTACCATGAAAGCCTGAATTTCACTGATCCTTCTAGCCGATGTGAGGGCTAAAAGGAGAGCCGTTTTCCATGAAACATATTTTAAATCAGCCTCGTGTATGGGCTCGAAAGGTGATTTTATCAATTGGGCTAGCACTGTGTTTAATTCCCAAGGGACTGCAGGGCACTTTAAGGGTGGGAAAAACCTGAAGAGGCCTTTCATAAATTCTTCAACAATTCTTGTTGACCACAATAAGAGTTCCTGTGGTTTCCTGCGAAACCTGGAAATAGCCGCCAAGTATACTTTAATTGATGAGTGAGCCAATTTTGATTTAGCTAAGTGAAGTAAGTAAGCCAAGACCTGTTATGGGGTTGAGAGCAAAGGATGCAAGTCTTTTTCCTCGAACCAATGGCAGAATCTCTTCCATTTCACAGCATATGACCTATTCCTGGAAGCAGCTCTGGCCCATTAGAGGATGGATCTGCAATCCGTTGTGATGTTTAAATCTGTGAACTCATAGTCGTGAGGTTCCAAGCTGACAAACGTAGAGATTTTAAATGAGGATGGACAATTTGACCGTTGTTCAATGAGAGTAGGTTCAGTAGCAGAGGAAAGAGAATGTGCGGCGATATCGAGCACAGGAGAAGCTCTGTGTACCAAAACTGCCTCGGCCATGCCGGAGGAATGAGATGACATGGTTCTTTCTTCATCTTGCTCAATACTCTTGGGATGAGGGGAAACGGCAGAAACGCATAGGCAAACGTCCCCGTCCACTGCATCTGTAGGGCGTTCCCCCAAGATTTTTCGGAGGGAACCTGCTGGCGAACCTTTCGCACTTACTGTTGCTTTCCGTCACGGAAAGATCCAGTTTTGGAGTGCCCCACTGATTGAAGACTTGTCTCAGCTGGTCCTCGTCTAACTCCCATTCATGACATTGGGAATTGGTTCTGCTTATAAAATTTGCCCAATCGTTGTCCACGCCCGGAACATGCTTTATTTGCAATGTTGTGTTGTGCTGAATTAGCCGCATCCAAATCTCCTGGGCCTGTTCTGACACTGTGAGAGATCTGGTGCTTCCTTGCTTGGCAAGATAGAACATTGTTGTGGTGTTGTCTGTTCTTACCAGAACAGAGGATCTCTGGTTTCTGGGAAGAAAGGCTTGTAGCCCCAGAAGAACTGCCCTCAGCTCCAAAAGATTGATGTGTGAAAACGTTTTTTGAACAGACCATTTACTGTGGATTTGCAATTCCTGGAGATGCGCCCCCCAACCGTCCATTGAAGCGTATGTTGTCATAATATAATGAAGCTGTGCAGGTTGAAACGATATGCCTGAAGAGATATTGCTTTTTATTTCCCACCATGTCAGAGCCTGTTTCATTGTCTGAGAGAGAGAAGATGTCCTCGAATGAGCCGTGCGCCTGCACCCACTGCATGTCTAACTGCTCCTGGAGAGGCCTCATGTGCAGCCGACAATTCGAAATCAACGGGATGCATGACGATAGCATCCCCAGTAAAGACTTGAATACTCACAGAAGTGGACTCTATTGCGCGTAGAAGGGATGCTAAGCGCATTATCCTGAGCTTCCGTTCTGAAGTGGGAAACGCCTTCATCGAATTTGTGTTCAGAAGCGCCCCTAGAAAAATACCCTTCTGGCTTGGGATCAATTGCGACTTCTCCACGTTGAGTTGTTACCCCAGGGACTTGAAAAGCCGCTGACAAGCCCTCGTAGATTTTCTGGTATAGTGAAATGTAGCCCCTTTCACCAGCCAGTTGTCCCGGTAGGGGTAAAACTGTTGTCCCTGCCTGCTCAGAAAAGCCGCTACCGGGGCCATACATTTCGTGAGAATCTCTTGAAGGGACAACATTCTGGACGATTGCTTCATGATGTATTTTTCAGCTGTCTGAGGTCCATGACCTGTCTCCATTTCCCACATTTTTTCTTTATCAGGAGGAAATTGGAAGAAAAGCCCTTCCCTCATTGTCCGAAAAGCACTTTTTCTATCGTCCCATTCTTTTAGTAGAGTCGAGATTTCTTGCCTTAACAGAACAAATGATGATGATGCATTTTCCTTGGAGGTGGAGACCGAGGAGGCTTGCGGACAAATTCTAGGGTGTGGCCGTGTTGGATGATGCCCAGTACACATTTGTCCTTTCTGATGGCATGCCATTGATTTAGAAATGGAAACAGCTGATGGGACCGTAGTGGTTGAAAACGAGATGAGGTGGCTGGCGGAAGACAAACGTCACTGACATCTTGAGGGATCCTGTGATTTTGCTCGTCCTGCAAGCTTGTGTCTAGCAGATTGTTGATTGTATGACAGTTTGAAGGCACAAAATTGTTGCTGTACTCTGTATTGTGGTCTGTAACTTTGCTGACCATATGGTTGATATCTGTATGACTGGTATGACGGTCTTTGCTGGAATTGATCTCTACCTCCACGAAAGGACTGAAAACTCCTTTGTTGCAACGTGCCCAAGGACTGTGCAGTCTAGGTATCTTTTTTGATGCCCTGCAGCTCCTCGCGTACGTGCTTTCCGAAAAGATTCTCCCTGTCGAAGGGCATATCCAGGACCTTCGATTGAATTTCAGAGTGAAAAGACATTGCCCTAAGCCAGCCCTGTCTACGAAGAACTGCAGCACCTGCCATTTGCCTGAAAGCACTTGAAGATAGATCCATTGCCGAATCAATCACCTCCGAAGACGCTCTAGCACGCTCCTGCAGGAGGTCCTTTGCTTCTTTCTTCTTATCATCTAGAAGGTATTCAAGAAATGGAGCCAGGTCTGACCATAAATTACGGTCGTACCTTCCCAAAATTGCTAATGCGTTAAGAGGCCTTGATAGCAGTAGCAGCCATAGTAGTAAAGCGTTTGCCGATGTTGTCAAGGCGTTTGCCTTCCCTGTCTGGAGGCACCATACAAGGAGATTGCAGATTTCTACAACGCCTCTGGGCAGCCTGCATTATTACTGAATCTGGACTAGGACGGCAAATTAAACATGCCGGAGCAGAATCAGGTGCCTTATATTTCTCTTCCATCCTCGGTATCACAGCAGGAACAGAGGCTGGGTTCTTCATTATCTTCAGTCCTTCACTCCAAATGAAATCTACAATCGGGATGGATCAAACTGATTTCTTTGCTGTATCTTTAAAATGGTAAAGAAAACACTCAGTTTGTACTACAGGCAAAGGCAAATCGAACCTCCTAGAGGCCCTCTCAGGTATTTCATGGAAGCCCCCAATATCTCCCGGGGGGAAGCCACCGGGCGATGGCGAAGATGGAGCCACATAGTCATCCCACTCCTGACCAATCAGGTCCGGATCCTGGGTGAGCTCACCCTCTTCGGGTTGATCGTCTGCCTCACTCTCGATGTAATCATCCTGGATTGTAAGACATCGAGGAGCCAGTCTCTCAACCTGCGCAACAGGCGGGGGACTAACGATTGGTGGAGGCGGAGCAAGCTGAATATTCGGACTGCCGGGTGTCAAAGGAACCGGAGTGTGAGAGTCCGGAAATCTTTTATAATAGTCATTCAACATATGCCTAAGGTCTGTGACCAGAGAGACTGGTACTAGCATGGAATCTCTCCGAACATCCTGACGCTCTTCATAAGAGTCATAAGGATAGAGCGACCCAAGAATTAATAATCTCCATCCATATATTCTGACTGTCCTTGTGCTTCCTCTTCCTCATCAGTGTCCTGGCATTTGACGCTGAGCTGTGAGGGACTGTAAGCGGGCCAAAAAAACTTTCATCCCCTGATTCCTCGTTATCAAGAAGGTGAGAGGGAAGCAATGGTGACATTTTGGGTAAAGGTGACAATACTGGTGATTTTGGAATCATATGGAGACTTTTAGCATCCCGTTTTTGATCCATCGACGACAATAGACGCCTGCTAGTGATCGTTGCTGATACTGGCTGAGAGGGTGATTGGAACACTGTCGTCGACGGAGCGCCCATCGACGGGGCCGTCAACAGTGCTTCCGTCGACGAAAACGTAGACGCAATCGTCAACACAGTGTTCGTCGTCGAAGCCGAAATCGTCGTCACCGTGTTCATCGACGATGCCGTCATCATGGCCGTCAACGATGCAGTCGTCGCTATGGAAGTCGGAGATTTTGTGGAAGTCCTCAAACGCGGGTCCGTCGACGGTGCTTTCTTCGTCAACGAAGCCTGTTTGAGAGGTGTGACAGGCAAAGAAGCAGTAGAGGATTTCTTCAGGCCTGATTCCCTAGGGTCAAGAGCTGTTTTAACAGCGGAGGAGGATTTCTCCACCTTTAACTTCTTTGAATTAGCCGTTAATGAGGGAGAACCCTCTTTTTTACGTTTCCTCTCCATGAGGATGGCCCAGGACTCTCTTCAACATCAGAACCGGATTCTGAATTAGATTTCTTTTTCTGGAGCCATAACAACAATCTGGCTTCTCTATCTTTTAAGAGTTTTAGCTGAAAAGGTTCTACAGTATTTACAGTCCTTGGCTGTATGTTTAGGGTAAAGGCAATACAGGCAGTTTTTGTGTTGATCTTCAGAAAAAAGCCTTTCCTTCCCACAGGACCTACAGGGCCTGAAAAGTCTTTTCTTAGAACCCTCAGACATTTTGAAGTAAAGAAGGTAGAAAGACAAAACCTTGAGGTGAATTCAAGCAGGGTCGAAAGTTCACTCACTGACACTCACTGACAAACCGAGCAGAGCAGTTAGAAATCTGAGGTCTGGTGGGTTTGGCTGGGGAGTTGAGGTCTAGGGCTGGTATCTGATTGGTCAAAGTTTGGGCCTACATAAAGAGGTTGACGAAAGTCTAAGTTTTTCTTTCCTTTTGGTGGTTTTCTATTTACTTCCATGGTACTTCTTTTCTAAGTACCGCAAGACTCACACCATGATGACGGGGAAGATACAAGATTGTGAACCTATGAAAGATTCAATACTGGAGAACCACTGTTATTATGAATTGTAAAAAATGGGTGAATACCACGACAGACAACACAGTGACTTTATACAAAGCCCTATTGATTCAATTGAGATTCAATATATTATAGTCGACCTACATGTGTTTACGGGAAAACACGAAAAAGCAACATGAGTAGTAAGACACTTCTTGCGCAATATATCTATATTATTAAAAAAGATTGGAGAATGAGTGTTAAGCCCAATTTATTAGTTAAGGTGGTTTTACAGCTCCACTTTACACTCATTTGAGACGCCAAAGCAGTCTCCATGTAACTGGAGTACAGGGTCTAGCTTTGCCTTTTGACGGTTCCACGTGGTACACGATCAGGTCTGATAAGATGGAGGACGTTTTGAGAAATGTACTAAATCAAATGATTCTGGAGAGTATGATTCAGCTCTGTCTTTGTCTGGTCCTGTGATTAGAAAGCAGAGCACTGCAGGGGTTAGTTTTTTAATGGGCTCTTGGCATACAGGTGTAGGGTTTCGAGGGGTGGTTTTACTTTGCCTCTCTTCTAGAGCATTTATTAGTCCGCAAGCTGTACATGTGTGAGTGTGCACATGCTTATACTTATTACCTACATACATATAGAAACACAGTCGCCATTGACTGCATAGTTATGGTTAGGTCTCACTTTCCATTGTAAAGCATATTTTTTGGTTCGCTAACAACTTTTGTCGTTTAAAAAATCTCTTTGTGAGGTAATTACTATTCCACTTGGGGAGAGGTGTGGCATAAGTGGTGAATTTCAGTTTTCACTTAAACTTCACTTTAACTATGTCAATATTTTTCAGTGTATTTCGGAGGTTTTTATAAACTAATTTTAGACTTTTGAGAAAAGGTTAACTATAACTTGCTGATAAAGTACAACCTCATATACTCGTTGCCTTTAATACCTAAGCTTTGGTGCACATAATATGCACTGATATATTACATAGCCAAATTTTAATGCCGTTCTTGTATTAATCTGAAGTGGTCACTTGCCTTGATATGCATGCTATGTTTCATGATTTTCTTAGGCCCAGAATCCATTTTACTCAGTGTTGTACATTTTCTGCCTCACGCAGTACAGCATAGCCTTGGGTCCTATGTTGGCAATCAAAAGGGTAATTTCCGAAAGCAGTGTGCTCGATTGTATGTTTATACAACAGTATGTTAACCTATCATCGAAGTAACAGTTTCTGTCGCGTGCTCATCTTCCAAATGACTTATATTGGGAATAAAGTGTGTAAAAATGTTTGTAATCTGAACAGAATTTAGCACTCTGGGTTGCCATTTGCTTGATTTTGCTTGGCTGTACACAATTTTAGCATTAAACACGGTACACTTTAGGCCACAACGTGTTGCATTTTACTCTACATTCCTTTTAGAAACGTTTTTTAGTGAATAGCCACACAAACACACATAAATACATGACAGACAGATGAACCTTCCTATAAGTGACATGGTATGCCTCTGTCTGTGCTACAGACTCATTCATTGTCGAACTTTAAACAACTTTGTGCCAAACCATGAGGTTCTGTGCATAAATATTTTGCAGTCAATGCGAAAAACATGTCTACTTCCACACAGCTTGTCTACATGCATCACATTAAAGCAAACAACTCCAGAATGTCTAAAAAAAACTTACCCGGACAGACCAATGCGCCTCCGTGGGAGGGGGAGGTGTGACCATTAGGGGGCTACTAGTGTCCCTCTAAAAAGTATAAAAAAAGGAATTCATTATTTTTGTCCCATAACCTTTTCAAGATTCAATAAGTCAGAGCACGCAGGTTTGGGAAATGTTACCTGGGCACATTTATCATGATTTTCCAGTATTTTTACGTTCCATTAAAACATTTGTTTGTGTTTAATACTGAAAAGAGTTGTATGAATTGCAAGAAGGGTGCTATGGCTTCTCTGAGGGCTGATGCTGAGTTTGACATTATACCAGCCTCTGAAAAGTGGGCATAGAAAGCAAACATGGACATAGCTGCTTGAATGCAGCATCAATGAAATAAAGAAAAACACTCACAAACTTAGGTGGCGGCACTGCCAGACTTAAACTGCTCATGGTAACTTCATGGCCATTTTGTGCACAGGCAACAAGGCGCAGTGCCACGTAAAATCCCTACAAAATACAAATCAAAGAGTGTTAGGAAAGAAAATCACATTCTACTAATAAGCAAGCCATGTACAGTTTATATAGCGTAAACCATTTACAGGACATTTTGGTCAATTTAAACTTGACATAACTATTGGTATTTTGGAGAACAGACAGGATGACAGCTTTAGCAACTGAAATACAACATGAACTTAAGGAGAGCCAGTCTCCCAATGCTGCCCTCTTCATCCATGCCAATGAGTTTCTCTCCTCTCTGGAGGAGCGACTCTAGTCCCACGTCCTGTCTGTATGGAACTTTGAGGTCAAAGGCCTTTGAACCTTCAGTTTCGGAATGCAGCCTATTTCAGGATGAAATGGATTGCACAATAATTGGAACTTTTCTGCTTTATGTCAATTGTGGCAAGATACAAGGCATACCCTCGTAGAGAGGAATGCCGAAGCATGATTAGAAGGAAGATCAAAGTACACTGCCTGCTTAGCACTGACATCAGAGCGGAAACTTGTTCGGTTAGATGTTGTTGTTCTCACTCTGCATCTGCTTCAGAAAAGTGAGTGTATCTACGTTGGCTTTTTGAGGAATACCAGCCCGTGAATCTGCTTGTGGGCAAACAGGGAAGTGTACTTCCACAGATGAGGAGTAGAGAGACATGGAGCTACATATAGCTAATGCCAGGCCTTACTTTTAAAATGAACTTCATCACACAATTCGTGCTGTACTACAGGCAGAAGACCTGGCATAATGCCTTCCTATATAGACACTGGTGAAGTGGAGATAGGGAGTAGCGTAATATATATCCCTAAATATTTATTATGAATACTAATGGCTCAGACTGAACAGCTGGGTTTAGAATATCAGGAACAAACTAGCAAGAAAGAGCATTTCTGCTCAGCTGAGATCTAATACTGCTGAAACGAAAATGATGGACAGTGATATCGACCAATTATCCACTGAAATTATGTACCCGCAGAGTTCAGGTGTAGACATGAAATGCTGGGGAACAACCTTGGACACTGTAGAGGGCACCGCTGAAGAGTCCAAGGGGATGCAGAATAGCAGTAACGTGAGACCCAAGTCAGCATTTGCCTCTCTTCTCCCTTTTGCCTTTCTTCTTATTTTGTTAGTCCTATGCACCAAAAAAATATTATTCAAGTTGGATTGTGGTACCTGATAGTGTAGTTGTATTTTAATTCCTCCTCTCTGCTTACATGTGGTGTGCCTAAAATGTACTTTTTGAGCATACTTCAATGCAGCGTACCAGAACCAGAAAGTACTGCTTCCAAATGACTGATACCCGAACTTGGAGGGAGATTGGCTCAAGGTATGGTGTACATGTTTAAAGAGTTGAACTAATTTTTTCATATTTACTGAGAACAGCCTGTACAGAGTCTTGTGTATTGTTAGGAGTTTGGCAAGGATGATAGACAGAGCTCTCCAGCTGAAAGGAGGCATGCCAAGAGACTGGTTTCTCTAACACTCTGGTCATGTCAGTGACTCTAGAAACAGACATCATAGGAGCCATGGTATCACCGGTAGCTGATAGGGTTAACATCCCCTGGTGAAAGAAGAGAATTAGTAAGATGAAGTGAAAACAGAACACTTCATATGCAAATATGCCTCTGCAGGGTAGTGATGTCAGTCAGTAATTACAGTAGCAGCCACAAAGTATGCAACACTACAATACCTCGAGGGATTTGCTTGTAACTCTTTTCCTGCTTTGGGAGCTGGATTCCCCTTTTTAAAAAATCATTTTGCAGCTTCCAAAAACGCAATAAGATGACCCAGGGGAATCTGTATGCCATAGTTTGGCCTAAAAAGCAGTAGCCTGTATCCTAAATCAGTATGGTTGACAAGTCTGTTTTCAGTATAGGATGCTCTCCTATGTTTTCCCTTCGGTCTCTCGCGTCTTCCATAGAGGCGGATGAAGACATTATTCCAGCAGACAAACAGGTTTCCCTGAAGTACCACGATATGCTGTGCCCTGCCGCCAGGGGCAGTGAAGTCTGCCTATTCCTAACCAACACCCAATGATTGCAGGTGATCTTCGTCAGTTTCCTTGTCACAATCCTCCTTCATCATCACACTGGTGCCTGACAAGGTCTTGACTGGAGACATTAAATTACAGAGCTGTGAATGCCAAATGCATCCCTAAAAAACATAACTAGAACAAAAAAACAAGTTCCTTACCTTCCGTAAGCTCTTTCTGGTGCATACTCTATTTAACTGCAGATTCCTCATCTCTTGAATTTCCGCAGCTGTGAGATTGGATTCGGAAATTTTTGTAGTAATTGCGCCTGTGAGCCAGTAGGTGGCATCATCGGACTCTGAGTAAACCTTGATCCACCTATGAAGTGATGGCTGGTCATTCATCTGGTGCTCTTTCAGGCACTTGATGTAAAAAGTGTTCTTACCGGTCCAGTAGATGAAGCCTCTCCTGCTGCTTAGAGAGGCGAGGTAGAGAGAAAAAGGCAGACAGAGCGATGGACTGCTCCAAATGAAAGGGCAAACATCTTTCAGCAAAAAGGAAGCGTGAGTCCGAGGTTGCAATGACCGCGCATGGAGCTCGCTGACATGGCACACAAAACTAATTTAAATGAGAAATACCATCTTGAGGGTCAGTAAAATCAGGTTGTTGCGTGGGCTTGAAAGGTGTGTAGATAAAAAATGGAAGGATCACATTAAGGTCCCATTGATTAATAACTAAGTGTGCAGGAAAAAAACATGCATGCGAGACCCCTCAAAAAAGATAACAAAACTGGTGACTTGAACAAAGAAAGTTAACCAGCCAGAGGTAGGATGGCAAAAGGGGCTGACAAATACCCTTTAACAGTACGAAGCCTTGCCATGTCAGAGACAGCACAAATAACAAAAAGATCTGAAAGTTTGGCTTGCAGAGGGTCAACTTGACGTTTTCCGCACCAGACCACAACCTTCGCCCAACGACTGGAAAAAGGAAGATGGAGACCTGAAGCCAGACTGGGACCTAGAGCAGTTCAGCGACTTGAAGCAGGAACAGGTCCACTATCTTAAGTGCGACCTACCTCACTGTGTGCTCAGCAATACATATCTTCCCCTCCTGCTCCTGGATTGCCTCTGGTTCATCAAGAAGCATTTATCGCATTCCTGCCATTGCAGCATGGTTTGAAGCCTATGGTTTTTGGATGGATCATTTCCCTAGCACACTGTCTTTTTTTGGTGAAAAATGCAGTTTTGGCATCAATGAAAACCAACAAAACTGTGGGCATGTACCTAATACACTTGCTGAGCTTTTATATAATACAAGAAATTCTCTTTAGACAAAATTAATTCTGTAGTGAGCATTATAAATGTTTTCATGTTTAACTGGTGTGTTGTTTCTGTTTATCTGGTGCTCTGAAAGCCCTTCAGCCCTATAAGATCATCTTTAGGTTAGGGATGTTTTCTGGATACAACACTGAGCACAGAAATATAGCAACACCTAAACTGGTTTTACCCCAGGAAAAAAGGGTTTGGTGGACTACAAATAGGGAAATTGAGAGAATCTGCAACTGACTTATAAACAGCCCTTTACCCTTTGAGGGTCTCTAGGCATAAGCCTCATTTAGGACTCTGAACTCTCCAAACTCACCATCCCGTTCAGCAACACTGGCCGATTGTGAGTTGGCCCAGATCACCTCCATGCTAGTTTTCCTCAAGAGGAGACTGCTTTCCAACTAGCAGCCACTCAGTATGCCTGAGCCTCTCACAAAGAGATGTACATAACAAACTCCTGTTTAGGACATCCCATAAAAAACACATATTTTCCAACTTCTCTCTTTCCAGTGCAATGGTGCACCAGCGCAGTGCTGCACATTGAGCTATAAACGTTTGATGATGTAATGCATACCAAGGAGAACTGATGGCTGATTACCATACCACTTCTAGTAAACGGCAAATACAAAAATGAGGAAAAAAGCCCAGAGTAGCATGCTGTAGGAAAGAAAGCTCCCCAGTGCCCACTGACATTCAATTCTCATCACATGTACTTCCAAGTCTGCCATCGCCAGGTTGCACTCTATAACCAAGAGACAAGCTGTAGGAGGGTTGGTACCTAATCCCTCATTATCTTTCAATCCAACAGTCGGCAATTCATGTACTTTCAAACAACGGGGAGAGTGCTCCTCGTGATATCTCAGCGTCTAACTAAGTACTAAGATATAGGTGCTTGTCAAAATCTATGTTTTACTACTGAGGACTGAACTTGATTATGACTTATTAGCCCTAATGAAGTAGTTGGAAATTATCCACGAGACGAAACACGTGTTGGCTGCATTCTCTTCAGACTGGCTGTGAGATTACCTATTTGGAATTCTGGCTTTTGGAATTAAACAAAGAAATTACCATAACTACAAATTGATGGATTTATTTTAGAATGGACATTTGCTCAGGATAAGATTTAGTTTGTATTGTTATTTGGGGATTCCATCTCCAAACCTTGGAACGTTGGGTGGCCGTTCGACTTATCCTTGGAGCAATCTTTGAAATGTTATTGTACTACATTGCACTGACTCAGCGCAGAGTTGGCCCTGCCACTTTTAGACTGTTGTAATATTTCCATATTGTTGTATAAAGAACAGACCAATAATCATTCTACTTCTAGTATATTTTACACACAGAACACACGTCGGGACCCTCGGTTACACGTAAGTAGTGGAGCTAAACAGAGTTTAAGTTTTAATGATAAAATATGAAGGTCCATCAGACATATTTATCTTCACTTACGCTGTATACTTGTATCTACCTGTTTGTCTAAGTACCCTTTTGCTTCTGGATCGGCTAAGTCCCATATCTGTGAAAACAAGAAAATAAATGGTTGTCAAATGAGTCAGGCAACTTTTAATGTTGCATTAATTTTGCTGCTTACATTCTAAACTTGCATCAGAATGAGATGACTCACCAGGAGGAAACTGCAAATACATGGAACCCTGTGTAACCTTCAGAAACCGAGCACACTATTAGGAGTATAATGGGTGACATCCAGATTAGATCACAAGCAGGAGGGAGCCAGTCTTGAGCCGCCATCTATCAACTAAACCAGACTACAACACCCAGACCACCTTAGGAGTGAGAACGTGGTGTCCAGCAAACATGCAGTGATCTGATAAATGTAAGTGTATTCTGCAGAGTACAATTAGACACTGACTCCATATCACTGGGTCATGTTTCTACTGTTGCATATGTAAAAGCTTTGCGTGAACACTGTATTTACCAGGAGTGGTACAGGCCCATTGGCTAAGCCATAGGGTGCTTCCCGAATTACCCAACATTTCTGAATGGTGTAAGGGACACCAGAAGAGCATAAACAACCATTACCATGTAATATTTAAGGCATGTGATGCTTTGTTACGTTAACAAAGCAACGTGCGACTCTAATCCACCAGAAAAGCACCAGAGAAGAGCAAAGAGAGAAAAAGGCGGCAGCTGCCAAGTGTTAACTTTCAGCTGATAACACTAGAAAAAGTGACAGAAGTTAATATGAAACATGTAAAATGACTGGATGAATCTGGGACTTGGTATTGGCAAAAAATACATGTTGAGCACAACAACCCCTTCAAGTTTTAAACCACTGAAGTACAATGTGTTCTTGTCTTTTCAATGGTTGTACAAAGTTTGCTATTCCCTTACCCAACAATACAAGATCCAATGGTTTCTAAGTTGACAATGGCCCATAGCAATGTCTGCACTCAGTCAGCAGAAAAGGCATGCATTTGTGAGCTGTGGAGGAGGATGGCTAATATGCCATGCCCACTATGTTTGCATCATAAGTATGCCACCTGTTATTATTGGCAACAGAGACGGTGCATCAGCACGGAAAGTCTGGGTGTCAGATGGTGATGTGTGGTGGAAGAGGCAGACAGGTGCCCAGGCACAAGAGGCAGACAGGTGCCCAGGCACATCCGAGACCTACAACAGATTCAGTTAAGTGTCTGGTGAATGGTTAACCATTTGTTTACACGGCTAACTGTGACAAAGAGGTACTGCAGCACAGAGTATTTAAACATGCTTCTGCTTTAGGAATACATTTATCTAATAAAATATGGCTCATGTATCTTTGCTGAAGAACCCTGACCATGGAGATCATAGCAACCCTACAACAGTATGCGACCAGCCCGGGAAGCACTGGTCCAGTTCATGGAGAGTCACCAAGTGGAAGTGTGGAGGTGTTTTAAATCTGGAAGGGATAAATGATTTGCTTAGTAACACTTGAGGGTTCTAATCTGCGCTGGACTCCTGGATGAGACTCAAATTCTCCTGGTATAAAGGGGATCATAGATGATGTGGATTCACTCCGATCTGTTGCTATTCAACGACATATCATTTTACACAAGTGTGCCTATTAGCAGGATTTTTTTCACCTGTATACAAAACTACATTCCAGCAAATTCCCAAAAGATTCTTAAAATTGAAAAATATTTACTACCCAACAGCAATATGTGGACGTCAGTGATGTTTATCCTTTGCCTTCTTTCCTCTCTAAATTGTCCTCTACTTCTTACCCTGCCACCTGGTAGACACAGTGATATGCTGAAGATCACACATTCAGGAAAGTCCAGATTGGAAATCAGTTTTCCTGCTTTACGTTAAACTGTGAAAAGCCATTTTACTTTTCTGCAGAAATGAAATTATTTGATTTAAATTTCTGATTGAATTTTGCAATATTTGCAGTACAGTTTGTCAAAATGGAATTAAAAAACAAGCCACCGAAGACACTATAATTGGCAGTTATTTTCTAAAAACTTTGCAAAATACATTTTTAGAAAGTGCAAAACATTCTGGCATTGGCAGTGTTTGCTGTAAAACCAGCTTGTTAAGATAAAGTAGGTATCAGGATAACCTACCTACAATCGGAGAGGATCCTACCCAACAGCAATATGTGGACGTCAGTGATGTTTATCCTTTGCCTTCTTTCCTCTCTAAATTGTCCTCTACTTCTTACCCTGCCACCTGGTAGACACAGTGATATGCTGAAGATCACACATTCAGCAAAGTCCAGATTGGAAATCAGTTTTCCTGCTTACACAGGTGACCATTTAACCACAAGAACACATCTCCTACCATAGCAATTAAACAATAGTGATTACACAATACCACATATAGTGGAGGTATTTATGTGATACTGGTTTTTAACAATCTTATAAGGTAACAAGGAAAATGCTTAAAACAGGATTGACTGCTCCACTCCACAACCAGTAGGCACCTGCATTAACAGTACCTTTCCCAATATAACGTCCGAGAGGCCAGACCTTTTCAGAAACAGCGCTGCTTCGCCGGGGCCCACCTTTCCAGTATGAGTTGGATCCACCTGTGAACAAAAAATAAATCAACGCAAGATCAGACTAAACAAAAATAAAAAATGGCTAACATTCAAAAGGAAAGCAACCTATAGAAAGAAACACAACCCTGCTTGAAACCAGTCATCCCTCCGAGATGTAATGATACACTCCATTAGCGTCTTCAGAAAGAGCCTTGCTTCGGGGCACACAATTTAGGATGAAAAGAATCCTTGATCTAGGATCCACAATGCAACATGGTAAAGTACAACCCTATATCATGAAATAAAGTGACAAAAAGGAACACAGCCATTCAGAGAGGACTATAAAACTGCTTATCGGGGAATATATATACGCAAGTGTATGAATCTATAGACAGGAACATAATCCCACATGAAGACACAAAACCCCATATAGAACAAAACCCCACATGGGGGTACACAATTGTACACAGCGGACCATAACCCCAAGCGGAGATACATAACACCGCAAATGAATCTGACTCAATCTGGAGGTACACAATCCAACATGGAGGAAGATACCCATGTGGAAGTACGTAACTCAACATGGAGTAACATAACTCCACACAGAGTTACACAATCGTCTAGGGAGGAACAAACGCCCCAATGGAGGTACATAATCCTACATGGAGTGATATAATCCCACACAGAGGTACATAATTCAGTATGGAGAAATATAGTCCCATATGTAGGTATATCCATCATAGTGATACCCAATCCAGCATGAAGGAATAAATGCCACGTATGGAGATTCGCACTCCTACACAGCAGACTATAACCCCATACGGAGAGGCATAATCCTACAAGAAGGAACATAACCCTACATACATGTGCGCTATCCTACATGGAGGAACATAGCTTCACATGTAGGTAGGTAAGCCAACAAAGTGGAACATAACCCCATTCCTAAATAGAGTAACATAAACACACATAGACATACGCAATCCAACACAAGCGAACGTAACCCAAAAAAGGAGGAACCCAATCCTACATGGAGGAACAGAACCCCACAAGGAGGTACGCAATCCACAGAGTAAAATAACTCCACATAAGAGTACACACCTTAGTGCAGAGGAAAACAAACATGAAGCAGTTGATGTGATGCTACAGAAGCTAAAATATCTGTATTAGGCAATGAAAAACAGCCCAAGAAACCACAACTCTGCTTAGCAAAAAAAGGTAAAATTCGCAATACAGAGGGATATTCCTTGTAGCCATCCTTAAGAGATAAACATTCCATCTCTTCTACTGCCAATAACTGCTGTGGTCAAATTGTAAGTCAAGGAGAAAAATATATACATATATATATATATATATATATAGATATAGATATATAGATAGATATATAGATATTTAAATATATAGATATATATATATAGATAGCTATACAAGTATATAACATAACATGTATTTGTAAAGCGCACTTATCACCCAAGGGTCTCAAGGCGCTGAATAACAGATGTTTATTGTTACCCAACTCACTGGTACTCATTTTATCGACCTCAGATGGATGAAAGGCTGAGTGGACCCACCGGGATTTTAACCTGTGACCATGAGGTCGAACACAGGCCCCTGCAGTGGATGCATTAGTCCACTAAGATATATATATATACACACACACACACACACACACACACACACACACACACACATATATATATAAGTAAAGACTTTAAACGTGGTGAAGAAAACACTCTTCAATGAAACTCATTTAAAAAAATAAAAAATCCAAGAGTTGCCTGCTAAGTTGATGGCGCCAAAGAAGAGACAGTCACACATGAGAAGAATGTCTATCCCATGTAGCCAAAGTCTGCCTTTGTTGGACAAAGAAACACTTTTAATAAGCCACAAAACATTAATTATCTGGAAAATGCGTGCAGACCAGAAATCTCCTTCCTGAAAACAGAGCCCATGAGATGCTGCTGCATGACTAATGCACACTTAACCACGCTACTACTCTTCCTACGAGCTCCCACGAGGAATCTTCTGGGAATAAAGTGCCTTTTAGGCACCTTTTTACAACCAAGACGCCTGCTTCACATACTAGTATAAGCCGCATTCTATTAGCAAGCACACTGATGCTGTGGAGATTGAACGCACCTTAGAAACAGATCCGCTGCACGGCGGAATGCGCAATGTATTCACATGAATGGGTGACTCTGCAAGTAGTATTTCCATTACAAACAAAATGGCAGGGCTCGCTGATTCTTAAACACAAGTGCAGATGCTCACTTGGTCAAGAATGTTGTTGATAACACTGACATCCTGACCAAGCTAGCCTCATTCAAAGACCATCACTTCGTCATACTAAAGGTTTAAATGATTGCCCTCTGTCCCAGGTTATGTAGCTCCCAGAGATCGAACTCCCAGTCGGTTGACTGTGCAATGATCCACAGCCATGAAACGCTGGACGGCTATGGCTGGTGAGATTTAAGGTAGGCTAATGCAGGGTGCGGCATTTAGACAACGATGAGATGCAGACCAGGTGCAAACTGGTTACAGTGTAGAGTAGAAACCAGGAAAAGAATCTAGGAGGACTCAACAACAACGGGCAGAGTATGAGAACACACGACTATAATGAGCCTTTACAAAACTGTCTTTCATCCGGCACTGAAAGCAGTGCTAGAAATCTAATATTCCTGTACTCAAATTTAAAATAGGATGCTTAATTTTGGGCCGTGTATTCCGGAAGATCAAACCTATATTTCACAGCAATTGCATGGATTGTTAATCTCTGTTAAATCTTGGTTACATTTTGGGCAACATATATGAAAATAAGAAAATTGGCGTGCTGGCAAAGCTTTGTGACCAACCAGTAATGTAGATAAATGAGAGATGTGGGCTATATTTATAGGGTTCACTATCTAAGTTGAGGGATCTTTGAAATATTAAATGTATTCTAAAACAGTGAAACAGTACTAAACAGAAGTGCTCCAATAATTCTTAACATTTGGGTATTCCTCTGGTAGCATACCATTCCTTTGAGTTCATCTGTACCATCACGAAAGATGACAAACAAATTAAAATCTGTCTCAGCCCCACTACAAGGTGAACCACCCAGCCTGAAATGCTAGGACATGGTCCCTCTGAGCAGGAACACAAGCAAACTCAGGAGTATGTCTGTCCTTAAAGCCTTTCTGGTTAGATTAGTGAGAGCTCAGTAGAAGAGGATTCAAATACATAGAGCAAATCATGTCAGAAGAAAGTACTTGCATTAGTCTACAGTGGGGCCTACTCTGTGTAGTATCCCATACCGCTGTTCATAGTAGATTACCCAAATGATTCACGTACCAAACACAGCTCGTTTCACCAAGACCATCTCTAGATTAGTGATTTGGTGTGATACAAACAAGGCATGACTGGACTGGAAGGCAACCTCACCATAAATGCTAAATTGTGTACACAAGGTCATCCTTCAGGGCTCTTTGGATGAATCTGGATATGTATCTACCTTTCCTACTAAACATTTATTTTGCAAACAATTAATATCTTTCTTCCTCTGAACTTGGCACCCAGGCTTCCCCCTCTGAGACTGTGGTTGTCAATCTGTCATGACATCAGTAAACAAAGTAATTAGATGCACATGACTTTTTCACTGCAGCGTTGTGCTTTCCACAGAACTGCAGACTGACAAAACCTCAAGGCCATACTTTTCTAAAGATGAAATGGAAGCCAGGCGCAACAAAACGGCAGAGAAAGCAATCACTCAAGCATGATTAAATTAGGTTAAGGAGAAGATTTTTCTGCAAAACCCCTCAGCTGGAAATGATCTCCTGGCACAAACGCATTTGACCATACATAACAAAGCAGAAGAGATGAAGCCGGAAGAAAATACACACGCACCATGAGTGACATCATAGGACACACATTCTCATGGCGAGGCCATAACTAAGCTGTCAAGAGGGAGACACCCTGGTACGATAACACTGAGTCTCTCACTCCTCTGCAGCTTAGTGTGCTGTTGACCTTCAGCCAATATCATTTCCGGGTTGAATTTTAATGGCACTATAACCCTGAGCATCCACGTACAGCTTGAGGAGCAGCGGAACTTTGTAAAATAGAAAATGGATAATACGGACTTCATACCTGCTTGTAAAAGGTTTCATATACTGGATTCCCACTGGCAAGCTGCACAAAAAAAGAACACAGTGGTGATTTAAAAATGAATAAATCAGCTATCCTTATTATCTCGCAGCCTTCCTGAATCATAGATGTTTACTACCCTCCAGACAATCATTACAAATGATTGAAGGAATTCAATGAACGCACTCTGGTTTGTTGTTAACACAAGGGGACACAACATGTCTCATTTCAGTGGCATCTAGAGCACTCCCTTCTGGTAGGGCAGAGAATATTATATATCTATATGTATTAATTAATTTCAAATTAAGACCCAGCCCCACAAAGGAAATATTCAAATGTTTTAAAAAAAAATGTAAATCGCCTTAAAAAACTCTAAAGAAACAATAGTTACTGCTCTATATATCACTAGAGTTATTACTTAAATAATATCAAACTTTGCAATATACATTCCATTACATACCATTTAAAATAATCCCAATAAGAAACAGACACCTTAAAATTCAATTTAAAAATCTTACAATTGCAATAATTACATCTCCATGAATTACTTGAGTTATTGAAAGTAAAGCACTATCTCTCGACACACAGGCATATTTTTTTTAAAGATAGAACATAAAATCAATTTTCACTGACATTTAAAAGAGAGCCCGCACAATATCAAATGAATAACATCACCTTCAACTTGTAGGCCACAACTACAAAGCCCATGCTACTCCCCATTCTGATTCTAAGATCTTGTGCCCTTCGTATTGGATTTACTCCTAGTCTTAGTCTCAAAATCTCGTTTGGCATATTTTGATCTCGAAGTGAGCTCACAGTTGGAGAAGTTTCAAATAACCCCAAAAAAGGCGTAAGAGGGACTACTGAGCCTTTCCCTGTTAAACAGAGCTCATCTTGTTGGGAACTTTTCGAGCTGTCAAATTAACCATCTGTTTCAATTCAAATTTAGTGAGAATCATTGCCATTTCCAGGTTGGGAGCCAATTTATAAAGGTCCAAGATATGCCTTCTAATATTTTGGCGGCTGGGAAGCCACTTCGAAGGAGGGCCTTCCAACATATCTGGGAGAGCTTTCTTTTCCCTCCCAAAACACTTAAAGGAATAGAAAAATCTTAGGACACATGCTCTGGCTAAAAGCTTCCAAACAATGTGTGTTAATGCCAGTACTCAAGCCTAGATCACAGAATTAGACGATACCTGAAATAATCTTTCAAATGATAGCTTTCCACTGCAGGTCTTTCCAATTATATAAATCTTAATGGACTAATAGTAATGCTCCATGTAATGTCTGCAGGAGAATCTTTCCTTCCATAGCTCTAATTAGAGGAGTAGATAAATAACCACCATATTTTTATCGACTTTTCTAAGAGGTAATATTGTATTTTTCAGTTTAGCTAAAATCATTGAGAAACGTGCATGCCATGAAAATCAACATAAAAGAGGCAATGGAAAATGCAAGCGGTCTGCCTCTGCTAGTGTTATGCTTCTGTCGTTTGAGCATGTATCCAGCCCAGTAAACCACTGACTCAAGCATTCACTCTAAGTGGGCTACAAGAAATGCCTGTAGTAGTGTGTACCTGCAAGATTGGTGATGAAGCGCTGCAATGCCGTGGGTGTAGCGCCATCAAACCTTTGCGTCATGACGGTGATCTTTTGCCTCAAATATCTGGTACGTTATCGCTATCCAGGTCAACACAATCCACATTTCCTTCCTCGCTCGCTTCTCAGAGATCCTGAAGCAGCCTCTCCTCAGCAGGTCAAGTCTCCCCCTACAGCCGCCTGAACTCTTACCATCAGGCTTGAGTCAATAAACCTTTACCAAAATGGCCACAAAGCCGGTCTCTAACTTCCTCATAAGAAACCCTCACCATTGCAATATTGATCCAGCTGCCTTCAACACAGTAGATCTCAACATATCACCTTCCTGGGGCTTTACTTGCAAGACACTGAAGTGGTTTACAATCTAATTTGAAGTGCTGATGTACCCTACCTCCTCGTGTTTTACCACTTCATGCAACACTACCATTCATCCTGCGGTTTCCACGAAGCCCATTCTTTTCCCTCTACTATACTCTACTCCATGAATTCCCAGGGCAATCAATGTTATAGTTTCTCCTACAACATATTTGCTCTAGCACAAAAACTTTTCATCTAAAACACCAACAAAGATCATCAATTCAGAACAAAGGGCAGCTTTACTCTGTCATGTGAAAGCCACTTCAGAGCAAAACCACTTACTGAAGAAAACAATGAACGATTTCGCGAAAATGTTAACACAAGTATGACAGGTCATGGGAAAGGGAGGAATGTGGGAGAGAATGGGACAGAAGGAATAGGGCAGAGAAGTGTCAAAAAAATTTTCAGCACAGCGGGTGTAACCCATTTGAATTTTATAAATATATTTTTGAGTTAATGGATTAGAAAAAGGTTATTACAATGTAGAATTTTGTTTGATTCAAGTGCAGTCAAATCACTTGATTTGAATTACAGATGTTTGTAGATTGTGCACAATTAAATCAGAAACACTACTTCGACTGTTCTCTAACTGCTCATCTTAGAATTGGCTGGAGAGAAGTAATTAAAACCTTTGTTTGATGAGTTTGAAAGAAGAACTTGTGTTTTATCAGTGATATTTGCACGTTGTGGTTAGATGGGCCAATGATGGCCTGCTCAGTCAAGTGCAGTAATTGTACTTGTATTTGTCTTTATAAAATGCCTTTATGCTAAAATGGTTTTGTTTAAATGTTACGTTTTAGTATTTATTTGATGTTTTAATTCCTTTATATTCCTGTTGGAAAGTTAACTATATTTTGGATAGTGATTTTTGGTTAACGTGTTGGATTAGTTTATATATACTGTTGATGATTTTCAATATGCTAAAACAAGAAAAATGTTCGACTGACATAAATGATTCGGAAAGGTTTTTTGCAAATACAAATTATTTGAAAAATTAATATTAGATTCAAAAATCATAATAGGCAAAATCTACCCTTTTATTAATTTTTAGTACAATCAAAATCAGGGCACTAACTAAGCAAACTAACCAACTATACTAGCCTCCTACCGGGTCACCCACTGCACTCTTGTTTCACCATAGACCAGTGCTTCCAAAACTTCCAAGAACTATGGCCCTATTTTTTAGAACGACAAAGTTTTGCGACCCACCTAGCTTTAAAGGACGAGGTGGGAGATTTTTTTATGTAACTAAAGCATTTTGTGGTAGAGCAGAGGACCGGCTTTAGCACTGGTGGCGCCCGGTGCGACAATCATTTTTGGCGCCCCTACACCCAATGATCGCCTCCTCGGATTCTCCCCCTACCACCGGGTAAAAGTGTCCCTCATCTTTCCAATAATAAGCTATTGCTAAATACAGCCCCCCCCCATCCCCCCCCCCCCCCAAGGTCAGCGCCTGGTGCGGCCGCACCAGTCGCACTGCCCTAAAGCCGGCCCTGAGAGCACTGTTATTTTCAGACAGCACATTTTATAATGAAATGGCCATTAAACTTGCACAGACATACAGTTTTTCTGATAAAAGTATATAACACACAAAGGATAATGTGTGGAAATCTGGTTTACTGAATATTGATCATGCGTGCAGCACCAAGTAAAGCATCCTCCTATGTTTTGTCCTTTTAAAATCTTTGTTTCCATCACACTTCAGAATAACAAAAAAACACGTTTCATTTTTTATTTCCTAACTGCTAAATGTGCAAAGTAAATTTACAGGTATTTACATTTTGTTGTGTTACAAAACAATGACACCCTTTCCTTTCACACTACCTGTATCCCAGAAAGACTGTCACAATTCGCTTTCCCTTTTCTTTCTCTGACTGCAAAGTGAGAGGAGTATCAAACATCAACCTCAGGGGTATAAAAAAAATAAGCAGCAATTTATCAGAAGCCACAGCCCGATATTTTACCTCGGTCTTTGAAGCACAACAAACGTGACAACATATAGATTTTAAAGGTATCACTGTGAATTGCTTGGAGTTTTGTGAGCCATCAAAAAACAGCCTGAGACGCTTCCCTAGACAAAGTACTGGTCTTCCTCTGCAGGGCCACCTATTCAAAGCTACTGCCCATGTGGATCAACTTCTGGGGCAGTGTCACCTCTTATCAGCCATGGCCTGCTGCTTCCCGTTCGGTGTTCTGGTCTTACCGGCATTGCAGCATGGTGTGGCAGCTGGAGGGGACGGTGCTGTGCAGAGTGCCTTCTATTGGGGATGGGGGTGCACAACAATGGTGAAGCAGCTGGAACACATGAATATGGCTTGGGAGCCAGACCCTGGCTTGGACATGGCGCACCAGGTAGTAAGACCCTTACTTCCTCTCAGTCCCCAATTATTGCTGCTTCTCACCACTTGGGATTCTGGGGAAAGCGGCAGTCGTGCCCTTTGTCTGTAGTTATGCGTGGCCCTGGGGTGGAGGAGTTTTCTGTCCAATTCCTACTCTGATGGGCTGAAGGAAGGTTCATCGGAGGGACCTGGTTTTCCTCCCTCTTGTCTCAAAAGCTGGGAGTCGAGAGGTCTTTTATTATCGCTGATGTGAATGTGCACCACCTCCTTTCATTAGGAGGCAGGTGGGATTTGAAGTTCCACCTTTCACTGTTTCGTATTCTGCTTGACACTATTTGGTCTTCTGTCATTTTCACCATGTTTTTGTGTGCAAAAGTGCTATAGCAAACCTAATATATATATATAATAAAATCCCTTCCATACTACTTTCAAACAAACATACCTACCACCCAGCCCCCTTCCACATCCTCCTCCATTATGGTGGTTTAAGCCCACAAGAGAGTACCAATCCCTCACCATGCACCACAGATCCACCTACAGTCTGAATGCCTCCTACCTGCCGCAATTTGTTGCCCTGTACGTAACATCATGTGTCCTACGCTCCCAGATTCAGATAATAAGTCTGTTTTGGATTGGAATTTTCAGTGCCGAGTTACACCTCGGTGCCTTAAATTCAACCTGGATACTAACTCATTTTCATCTCTGTATCCGTCATCTTACTTATTTGCTACAACCACCTGGCCATTTCGCTAATTTTCCATTGACTGACTGCCTCATTTGCACATTGGAGATGCAGTGAGTGAAAACCACTTGTGACCAGCAGTCTCCTTCGATTATATCCCTACAGTCAACCAATCAATTGAATTGTAGAGCGCAGCTAATCACCCATGAGTGCATCCAGGCCCTGGATGGGAGCCAGGACTTTATTTAAGAGCCAGGTCTCCAGCTGCATCTGGAATTCCGACATGGTGGTAGTGGTCCAGATGTGGAGGAGGGTGCCGTTTCAGGCTGTCACTTTGAGGTCAGAGAAGGAGTGGGCTCCAATCCTTTGATGGCATATATGTTGGGTGCCAGCCTGGGAGAGCGAGGCAGAGTGTAGGTTTCTGGTACTTTGCTGGAAGTGGAAATGGTGGTTGATATATGCAGGGCCGGATTTGTGCAGCACTTTGAATGCTTGGGTGAGGATCTTGAGTTGACATCTCTTCTGGATCAGGAGTCAGTGGAGACTTCTTAGGTGAGGGGTGACGTGTGTTCGGCGCTGGAGGAAAAGGACTAGTCCGGCAGCAGCGTTTGGGATGGTTTGGAGACTGTGGAGGAGATGAGTGGAGGTCCAGATGTAAAGTGTGTTGCCGTAGTCCAGTCAGCTGGTAACGAGGGCTTGAGTGACGGTACACGAGGAGTCTAGGGGGAGCCTTTTGAATATCTTGCGCAGCATGCGAAGGACGTAGAAGCAGGAGGAGGTGTTGGCCTTGATCTGGGGCTTCATGGTGAGCTTGCTTTTGAGGATGATGCCTAAGTTTCTGGTGTTGTCGGTGGGAGTGGGTCCAAGTTCCGAATGCCACCAAGTTGTCCTATGGGGAGGATTTGTTATCCGAAGATCAAAACCTCAGTTTTGTCAGTGTTCAGTTTCAGACAATTTTCCTTGATCCAGGTGGCGAAGCTAGTCATGCAGGTGAAGAAGATGGTATTGGTGATATTGGAGTCTTTGGATAAGGAGAGGATGAGTTGGGTGTCGTCTGTGTAGGAAATTATGTTGAGTCCGTGGTTCCTAACGATGTTGGCTAGTGGGGTCATATATGTGTTGAAGAGGGTTGGGCTATGGTTGCTGCGGAAGCTGGATTGGGAGTGGACCAGGACATGATGCTCTGCCAGTTGTTTGGAGAGTTGCTGATTGATCACTTTCTCCATCACTTTCCCCAGAAACTGGAGCAGGCAGATGGGTCTGTAGTTGCTAAGTTCGTGGGTACCAGCGTAAGTTCTTTTGAGTTGTGCGCTGACTTCTGCGTGTTTCCACTTGTTCGGGTAGGTTGTTGTTTCGATTGAGGCATTGATGATGGTGGTTTGGTAGTAAGATGATTGCGGTCTTTCCAAGTTGAAGAGGTGGTAGGGGCAGGTGTCCGTGGGAACTTCCCTGAGTGGATAGATTGCATGGTGGTGGGTGTGTCATACTTGGAGAGGTGTTTCTAGGCCGTCAGCCAGGCGTCCGTGTGGGTTTGCTGGTATCTGGTTGGTGAAGACCGACGGTTTGGGTTAAGAGCGAAGTTTCTGCAAATTTTGTCGATCTTGAGGTGACAGAAATCAGCTAGTCGGTCACAGAGGACCTGTGACGAGGTCATTTATTTCTCTGCGGCAGGGGCGTTGGTGTACTCCCTGATGATGGTGAAGATGTCTTTGTTGCAGTTGGAGCTGGCTTCGATCCGTGCCGCTGGGGATCTTCTCTTCGTCTCACGTAGTTGTTTATGGTATGTGCTGAGTACAGTTTTGTAGGAGGTTCTATTTGTGTCATCTTTGCAGGAGCGACATATCCTTTCGAGATGTTTGCAGTGGCGCTTTATGGTTCTCAGCTGGCTTGCTTGTTGGTTTCTATGTGCTTGGGAATCCTAAATGGTGCTATGGTGTTGTCGCAGTACATGATCCAAGTGTTGAAGTTTCTTACATTAAGGTCAAGGTTTCAGGATGTGATCAGCTGGTTGTTAGCCAGGGCATTGTACCATTCAGTGTCTGTGACCTTATTCCAGCTGCAGCATGATGCGCTAGGCATTCAGGGAGGGGGTGACTCTGGTGGGGAGATGTTTAAGTGGATTCTGTGGTGGTCAGGTGAGTTATGTGGTGTGGCTGAACTTGATCTTGTTGCTGGAAATGAAAATGGGATAGCGCGAGTGTCCTACGGTGTGAGTAGGGCCCCGGACAAGCAGGTTGTGGTCAATGCCTTCCACGCCTTCGAGGAGGTTGGTTGAGTTCTGGTCAGTGGGATTATCCAGGTGGGAGATGGGGTAACCGAGTAGTACGTCCTGTGTGTCGATTATTAGGGGGGCTATGAAATCAATGAGGAAGTTGCTGAAGCTGATTCTTGGTCCCGGTGGGTGAAAGACAAGGGTTCCTTTGATGGTGTTTTTTTTTGTTCGGTCGCAGCTGGAAGTTCAGGTGTACCACTGTCTGGGTGTCGGTGTCCGTCATAGTGGTGCAGCAGATGAATTCTTAGTGGATGATCGCTAGCCCCCGCCTGGTCTGGTGGCGTGGTGTCCGTGAGAGATCTTGTACCCTTCTGGGCAGCGGTGGCGATGTCAGGGGTCGAAGCGGGGTTGAGTCACGTTTCTGTGAGGAACATGACGCCGGGCATGAGAGTAGTGATGAGGTTGCATACCTCGGTGGCGTGTTTTGCACAGCAAGCGTGAGTTGAGGGGAATGCATGCAATTGGTTAGGTGGTGTCTGCGGGGTGTGGTACATTGAGTGCAGAGTTCTCCAGGTGGTTGGGAGTGTTGGTAAGCATATGCTGGTGCAGGTGAAAGGGCTCACCATGGTGCGCTGCAAAGTAGTAGTGTTCGTTACTGCATCCGGTATTCATGGCATGGAATACTGTGGCGGTGTACTTGAGGGAGGGTCGCTAGGCCAGCGTTACTGGCGCTGGGTGCGGTCCAAGCACAGACAGACGCTTATGGGCTTGCCTTTGGTGCGCCAGTGGCACACCAGCTGCGCTGCCGCGCTGCAGCCTCCATTAAGTAGATTCTGGAAAGTGGGAAGGGTGTGGGGGCCGGTAGGCAGGGCGGACAAGAGCGTGAGGACAGCAGGTAAGGAGCGAGAAGAGGAGGGAGGGGGGCGGGAGAAGAAACAAGCATTTACAATGCAACGGTCTCGGCATTGGTAAAGTTAGAGCTATTGGCATTGCTCATGACAATGCCGTTTCTTTAAATATTTTAAAAACAAAAACATAAACAAACATAATGTCATGAGCAATGCCAATAGCTCTAACTTTACCAATGCCGAGACCATTGCATTGTAAATGCTTGTTGGGACCGAAGTCACTAGAGAACACACAGAGTCCTGAACTGAACTTGCTTATTAGGCTCCTGAAGCGGAACAGTTTGATTTTTACTATGACCTGCTGGCTAGCTGTTTTTCCGAGTCGAAATGATGCAGAGCTGAAGGAGTTCTCTCATTCCTCTCGGACTGGGCAAGCAAGTGGGGAGTTGAGAGCAGCGGCTAATGCTTCCGTCATCCCCCTGCAAGGCGGGGAATGGACATTGTTAGACCTTAAGACATCCTGAAGGCACTGATTGGCACAATCACCAGAGCGTCATTACCCAAAGAGAGGAGGGCCCTGAAGCACAGTTGGCTGGCTGGAGTACCCAGAAGGGGAAGGAAGGGGAAAGGAGAAACAGAAATGAGAAAAGGGGAAAAGAAAGGTAATTTAGAAAGGAAGGGAGAGAGAGTCAAAGAGAAAGCTATTTCTGGGCCAAGAAAGGAGGACACATTTTCACAGACTATGGTTTTTACGAGTATGGGTGCTGGACATCAGTGTCAATTACACCGAGTGCAGGAAGGAATCAAAGCGACACTGATGCAAAAGAACCCATGCCGTCATCTACTGGGAAACTTAGGGAAAATCTCATAAAAGACACTCGTTATAATGTAGTAAGAAAACGTGCAAGAGAGCTGAAGTGCTAAGGTAGAAATTCTACACTCACCCACACTTGCATTCCTTCTTTCAGGCCCACAGTTCACTGGCAGCATCTTCAGTGCACTATTCTCCAGCGTTTTGGGGCTTATGGTAGACAGTCTAAAACCTCCAGGTCCACCCCCCCCCCCCCCGCCTGCAGTACATCCAGCCACCAGCCTTTGACGTAGGAGTCCTGCCAACAATAATCCCATCAGCGCGAGTTCACCGATATATTCCACAAT
Source organism: Triturus cristatus (assembly GCF_964204655.1). NCBI lineage: Eukaryota > Metazoa > Chordata > Amphibia > Caudata > Salamandridae > Triturus > Triturus cristatus. Next base: position 29,704,311 of record NC_140595.1, read on the forward strand.
AAGGCCTCACCAAAGCTAGTCATGCACTGTGGGGGGAGGGGCGCCAAACTGAATTAAAAAGTAGGCCGTCAGGGTGTAGAATGGCCGATTACTCCACATCGTCCCCACTTTATAACTCGCCCACCCTGCTCCTGTCGCCTCTCTGCCCCTCCTGCTCACTACCTGTCCTGCACCTCTACACTTCTGTCTCTTCCTGTTTCTGCCCCTCTCTGACGCCTGTCCGCTACCTTTAATCACTTTCCACCCCGTTTGCCCTCACTGTCCTCGCCGCCTGCCCTTTACCTCTGCCCTGTTTCTGCCCTTGCTCCTCGTGCCCTGCCCCGAGTGCCCGGACCTGCAGCTCAGCAGCAGCGCTCTCTCCACAGCCCAATGAAGCCTATCCTCTGCCCAGGGCTGTCCCAGACACCAAGGGCCGGGGGGTGTGTGTGAATGGGCGCGCACTCGGGAGGGAGAGCGCGGCGGAGGGGGCGGGGGTTAGGAAAGGCCAAAGTGAGAGCAGAGGCACCAGCAGCCCAGGTGCCCCCCATATCTCCGCAGAGATCACGCTGCCCCCACCCCACCCCACCCCTTCCGAGGAAAACACACACATACAACATGCACCGGGTCTGACCCGCAAGGGGCTGCTTTCCAACCCCCCAGAGCAGGGACCACCAGGGGGCCTGCCTGGGAAAACAAGCACGCCAAATGGGAGGACGTCTGAAAAAACGGGCTGTAGTGGGGGAGAGGGGCTCCTACAAATCAAAACGGGATGGGGTCGCCTGCAAATTAAACACAAAAAGAAAAAAAAGTACACCAAAGCAACAAAAACAGCGGGGATGCCCAGCCGTGAAAAATGAGGGGGGAGGGGTTCGAACTAGTGAGGAGCGGAGCGGAGATCTTGAATATTAATTTGGCGCTGCGCGTCAGAACAGAGTAGCCCGTTTTTGCTTCAAACTGTATTTTTTTAGGCCGGACTGAGAAGTCAAAGCAGCCCTGGCAAATGATACCAGTCCAGCCCCCATGTGGTGCATAGCGAACGGAGGGCCCGCCTAACAAATTGGCAAAGCGTGCACAGAGTAACTCCTGATGGAATAGAAGGGAAGTGGATTCGGACACACGCCACTTACTTCAAAAGGTACTGCGGGATGTCGCAGCCTTCGAGCTAAAAACGAATCCTTACGGGGGAAAGTTGACAGGAAATAAAATATTTAAAGGGCAGGAGTCGAGAGCAGGGGGAGAGGACAAGCCCACCACCGCCTTTCTCCGAGGCAGAGCAGAAATGCCACGGAGAAAGGCAGCGTCCTTTTCGGATTCGGTGGCGTGTTTTGCTGTTGTCTCCTCCTTGAGACTTCTTGCAAAAAACACGCCCCCCGATCCGAAAAGGACGGGGCCTAATCTGAATGACTGACCTCTTCTCCAATGGCTGGCCAGCATTCAAGAGGCCAGCCAATGGAGAACAGGGGAGAAGAGGGGCGGGTTCAAGCCCCTCTTCTCCAAGTCATTAAATCTCTCGACTTCCGGTTCTGCCTTCGGCAGACCGGATGGTCCCGAGACCTAAAAAGGTGGGAGCGGTTCCATGGCAGGTGACATGGGGCAGAGGCTGAGAGTGGGTAAAGGAGCAAGAAGTAGCAGAAAGGGGGCAGAAAGATGCCACAGAGAGGGCAGAAAAAGATCTTAAAGTCACTAATGTGTAAGATAGTAGAAGTGACAGAACGGCAAAGAACGAGCAGAAAGGTCAGAAATGGGCATGAAAGCAGAAGTGGTAGAGCAGCACAGATTGAGCAGAAAAATAAGCAATGGGCAACAAAGCAGAAATGCATCGATAAAAGAGAGCGGGAGGGAAAGCGATGAGTGTGGGAGAGGGAGGACAGCATGCGTGAGGAGTGCAATCGAGGCGTGGAACCAGGTTCAAAGGGCTTTGAATAGTCGGCGGACTAGTCCAGGTAAGTGGGTGCTGGAGCCTGGGCCACCCCAGTCCTCGAAGAAAGGGAGTCAACGGACTGTAATTTATTAATCCAAACATATTGGCTATCAGTGGTTTCTTGACTGTGAAATTATCCACACTCCGACAGATAATTTGGGGGGAAGCTAAGCCACAAGACTGTGCTCCTCTAGAAGACAATGTTTTAAACAGCACTACACAGTAACATCTTAATACCTTTTCCCCAGTGGACTTGATTGAGAGTCACTGGAGATTTTTTTGTGCTTGTAGACTGTTGGAAAATCTGGCTTATTTAAAAAGAACAAGCCGGTAATTAGCCCTGTTAAAGATGTGCAGTGCCTGGGGATCACTCTCCATGCGGTTAATGTTCAACCGCCCTCGAGACACACAATTCCAAATCATCTCCCAGTACCCCATTTTTGTACAGTGTTCCACTGCACTGCAGAGAGGAATGTTATAGTACATACTAAAAACTAACAGCCAATATCACTAGTGCAGAAACTTTATAGTCTGCACGGTAGGTGTATAGAAGTTCACTTGTCGAAAATTCAATGACTGGTGTACCCACCTTACACCACGGAACACATGATTACCTTCTCCTCAGTCTTCCCGTCCCATTCCTTACACATGAGCAGCTCATCTACTCCACAGAAACCTATTACCTAGTTGATGTCAAATACTTCCCCCAATATGGCGCTGCCTACCCAGCATGCATACAGAGGGAAGTATGTCACCATGACTGCCTGTTCTTTTCTTTCTGTGTAAAGGTCAAGTAAGTTTATTTTGCTTTTAATTATAGTGTTTCTTTTGCCTATCATGAGTTGCTTTAGCAGTCCCTGTTTTCATGGAACCTGGCCGCCCTGCTCAGCAGGCATTAGTTCTTGTTGTGGGTTGCGGCCCTGAACGTCCTTACATCCATTTCGGCCCCCACTGATGCCACCGCTGGGCTCCCTTGCCGCCATGTTTCTTCTTTATTTAAGTGCCAGCAAGCTTGTGGGCTCACGGGCGCTTCCTGCATGCAGGCGGCTCCTGCAATAGGTCTGCGGCCACAAGACTTTGTTTCCTTAGAAACAAGTCTGATGCAAGAAGCGCCTGTGTTCATGTTTGTGGCACTCATGGAGCCAACTGCCTCATGTGGCTCTGCAGGGATTCTGACGGTGGATGCGCTGGGCCGCTTGATAAATGAGGCTGTGGAGGCAGCGTTCGCGGTCAGGGAGGCTGACTGTCTTCCCGCTAAAATACCTAGGAGTACTCCCCTGACAGACAAGAATGACCCTGATGAAGAGGAAGGACGGAGGGGTTGCTTTGTGCAGAGAGCTGAACTCTCTGATCTATTTGCCTATGTCAGGGGCCATCTGGGTTTTCCTTCCCCTGTGGTGCATGAATTGGAGGATGATTTTTTCACCCATAACCACCATCCTGACCCTCTTTGCCTTTGCACGTGTAGTCTGCAAAGTGCTTCCACATGAATGGCAAAACATTGATAAAAGTGCATTCCCTCGCTTTTTGGGCAAACGTTATGCTTTGGAAGGGTTTTTCGAGGAATTCTCACCGTCAGTCAAAGTAGATAACCTGATGGCTGGCCTGCCTTCCCAGGTCATGGTACTTTCGGATGACACCCTTCCTTCCAACTCCGTCGACAAGAAGATGAAGGGTGCTTTGAAGAGGTCTTACGTCACCTCCAATTTTTCCTACAGGGCAATGGCCAATACCAATTATATGGTTTAGTCCCCTTTGAAAGATTTCCAGGCTCTAGCTCTTCAGGTGAGTGAGGCTGGGGATGCTTCCTTTCTGTTGGCGCTGATGGACCTTCAGGCCTGCTTTTGTCCGACATCTTCTTCAATAACTTGTGTGCTACTGCTGTGGCGTATTGGGCTTCTATTGCAGCTCATCGCCATATCCGGATGTGGACATGGAAGCCAGAGGCCTCGAACAAATCTGTCCTTCTAAAATTGCCGTTTGAAGGTTCGAAGGTGTTTGGCCCACAGCTTAAGGAGCTGGTGAAACAGCTGGCTGAGAATCGGAAACTGGTGGCTCCCGTTCACTCTTCCGCCAGAGGTCGGGGTTTTAGGTATTGTTGCACTTTTGCTTTTCCTCAGGCCAGGGGTGTTCATGATCCCTTTCATGGCATGGGTCGTGGCCGGGGGAGGGTGGGGGGGGGGCCTGAAGGTGACAAGTCCAAAGCAGTGACTATCCGCCCTTTCCAGTTGGAGGGCGGCTTTGCGCCTGTTGTCACCAATGGCGGGGTCTTTCTGATGCCTGGGTGGTTCGGACAGTAATCTCAGGTTACAGGATCGAGTTTTCATCTCACCCAGCCTAGGTGTTCAGGGAGACTCCTCTGCCCCGGATTTCTGTTAAGCAGGCAGCTTTGCTGGAGAGTGCTCGGCTTCTCCTGGAGGAGGAAGCTATGTCCAGGTGCCACCCCTGGAATGAGGACTGGGTTATTATTCCATCCTCTTTCTGGTTTCGAATTAAGACCTCTCAGACTTCCGCCCCCTGTTAGACCTAAAGGAAGTGAATCTTCACATTCCTCATCATTGCTTCAAGATGGTGCCCTTGCAGTCAAAACTTCAGGTGGTGCATCAGGGCTGTTTCCTCGCCTCCCTCAACCTGATGGACGCCTAGCTGCATGTTCCAATCCATCCGGCGGATCAGCAGTTTCTGCGCTTTGCGGTTGGCTCAAAGGCACTACCAGTTCCGGATCCTTCCTTTCGGCCTTTCATCTGCGCCAAGGGTTTTTACGAAACTCTTGGCCCCCCATCTCGAGGTACTCAAGTGTATCTTTACCTTGATGACTCCTTTCTCTCAGGCATCGGAGGATGTGCATCAGGTCTATCATCTGCTGGATTATTTTGGGTTCATGATAAACCACAGAAAGTCCTCCCTTCGGCCCTCCCAGTCTCTGAATTTCCTCGGGTCCTCTTCTGGATGGATCTGGGGATGGTGTTCCGGTCTCCTGAAAGACAGTAGACTCTGTTCTAGCCTCTCTCTTGGGTGCGGGTGCTGTCCCAGTTTCAGGTATCTGCCCGTTCTGTCTGTGGACTCAGAAGGAGATGGCCTCCACACTGCATGTACTCCCCTGGGCCCACCTCCATTTGCATCCCTTCTTGCATCACCTGCTGCGGCTATGGGATCCTGCTTCTCAGGCTTACGAGGCTCTCATTCCCTTAACCCTGGAGATTCGGGAATCCCCCCAGGGGTGGTTGTTTCCCCTCAGTCTCTCCAGGGGTTTCAATCTCGATTCTCCTACCTCGGTGGTCTTGTGAACCAATACCAGAGTCAAGGGGTGGGGAGCAGTTCTGTGAAATTCCAAGGCTCAGGGCAGAAGGTCCTGTTTCAGGGATCTCCAGTCCTCAAACTGGAGTGAATTGATGGCAGTTTGGCAGGCCCTTTGGTTCGCTCCCCTTCGTCGGAGCAAGGATGTCTGTGTTCAGACCGAAAACCAGGTTGTTCGTGCCTCTATCAACTGGCACGGGGGGATGCACCGGTCTCTGTTTCTCTTTTCCTGGTAGATTGGCCTGTGGGCCGATAGGAATCTCCCCGATCTTTCAGCAGTCTATCTTCCGGGGAGGGAGAACGGGCCTGCGGATTCTTTGAGCAGGGTGTTCCCCTCGTTAGTGACCATGTGTCTGTCACCCCTTTCTTTCGGCAGATTCTCTCCAGGTTCAGCCTTCCCTTGCCGAATCTGTTTGCCTCAGAGGTGATGGCCCTTCTTCCTCAGTTTTGCTGCCTGTTCCCCTCACGGTTGGCCTGGGCAATAGAGGCTATCTCCATCCGATAGTCAGAGGGACTTCAGTACGCGTTTCCCAGGTTCTCAGGAAGATTCAGTTGGGTCAGACGAAGGTTCTTTTGGTTGTTCCAGAATGGGTTGGCAGTGCGTCCTATTTGGAGGTTTCCCCTGCACCCCTCTCCGTTGCTTGCTCCTCTTCTCATCGCGTCCTCTCTCCTGCGCCTTCGACTGGGGGTATGGCACTTGAGAGGTTGACCTTGTTGGATAAGGGTTGTTCGCTTAAGGGGGCTCAGAGGATCCAGTTGCCTCAAAGGCTTTCAACCCTGAAGTCTTACGGTCGTCAGTGGAAAAACTTTGACTCTTGGTGTCAAGGGAAAAGTCTATCTACTGTTTCCTGTGATCCTGTCAGGGTGTTAGACTTTTTGAGGGATTGTTTTGTCATGAGCCTGGCTGTGTCCTCTCTCCATGGGCCACTACTCTTGCCATATGAGGTTCTGCTGTGGCTTCGGTCTCTCCTTTGGTGACTCGCCTTTTACAGAGTTATTTGCTTCAGCGTCCTGTCTCCCACAACTCCGGTACCCGCCTTGGATCTTCCCTTTGTGCTACAGGCATTGACAGGTCCTCTGTTTGAGCCCCTGGATTCCGTTGACATTATGGTTCTTCATGCAAAGGTTCTTTTTTTGGGTAGCAGTTTCTTCTGGTCGACTGCTGGTGAGATTGGGGCTTTGCTGGCTTCTCCCCCGTTCTTTAGCTTTTGTCCTGACAAGGTGATTTTGGGACCTAGTCAGTTTTTTCTGCCCAAGGTCTCGTCTGACTTCCACTGTCAGGAGGATATTGTCCTTTCAGTTTTTTTCCTAACCAGTCTTCTCCCAAGGAGGAGGTTCTCCATTCTCTGGATGTGTTGAAGGCCCTTCGCGTCTACCTGGATCGTACCTGTGATTTTAGGGTGGTTGGTTCCTTGTTTGTTACTTACGATCTCTCTGGGAAAGGTCTCAGACCTTATTTGTCCACTGACTCAGTGGGTGAAGTGTGCAGTTTTCTTGTCTTACGAGGCTGCTCACTTTCAAGGGTGTGTCACTGTGTGACATTTGTAATGTTGCTACATGGTACACTCCCAACACTTTTATTAAAATTGGTTTATTGGCATTTCAAACAATCCAACAGGTACCTGCCCTATTGAGCAGTATAACAATTACAAAACGTACAACCATTTTGTGATCAACCTTACACATAAAGGAACATTTCTAGTAATCATCGCAATATCATCATGATGTACATTAGTGGGCAGGTGATATGCTTACTACAATAAGACCCCACTAATCACTCTGTGGCACATTGACAGCTTGGAGTTGCAGGTATTGTCGGAGCGGTTCCCATATGTCTCTGGTTCTAGATGTTGTGGGCAGTTCTTCTGCATACAATGCAAGATTCTCATTACAATACACCATATCCTTAATCCAGTTCTTGGTGTTTGGGGCTACTGCACTTTCCCAATGTAGTGCTACACGGCGTTTGGCCAGCAATAGTGCGATGCGCACAAATTTACCCCTCGCAGATGTGGTACATAACACAATAAGCAAATTGTAGGTGTACATTGCAATACAACTCCCGTCATTTCCTGTATATGCTGCAGCACCCCCTCCCAGAACAGTAGCACACGTCTACATTCCCATGCAAGATGTAGAAACTCAGCATCGGGATGGCCCCAACGTTTACAGTTACTTGTTTCCCTAAGGCCACACCTATGCAGCCTTGTGGGGGTGTGGTAAATCTGGTGGAGGTATTTGCAGTGTATAATACGCATATTGTCATTAGGCGTGAGGGAACTGGTCAGTCTGCAAACATGCTCCCATTCGTCTTCTAGTAGTGGAGGGGTTAAGCTGCGATTCCATCTGTCTAGGCTTCTATCCTGTTTAGGGACCCGCTCTTCTCTTACCTCTCTATAGTTTTGTTACCAATTTACGTCTAGATGGCACCACTAATAGCATTTGTAAAGCTCGCAGCGTTGGTGGTTCATCTGGGTATGTGTGGTAGTGAGCTTTAACCGCGTGCCGTAGTCTGTGTATGGTAAAGTTGAACAGTTGCAAGGGATTGGTTACGTAAGTCAGGTTTTCTGCCGTGAGAAAGTGTCCATCCGGGTAAACGTCCTGCATGGTCACGAGACCCACTTCCCTCAGGGCTCTAATAGGACCCTCTTCTTGTGTCACCGAGAGGGCCGCATGATGTGCTAGGGGCAGCGCCAGCGCATAAAAAGGGAGCTTATTAGTCGTAGTACCTATAGCTTGCCATGCTCCTACGGTCGTGGCCAGCGTGTTCATTTCTGTTCGTGGCGTGACTCTATGGTTGTGTGAGAGGACCCCAGATAGCGGAACCGGGTGTGCATCCCCGTCTTCCACCGCAACATGTGGAGTATACACGTGCGGTTTGAACCAATAATAGGCATATTGTGCCTGAGCACATAAATAGTATAGAAAGAGGTCTGGTTCGCTAAAGCCTCCCTTAGCATAATCTAGTGTCAGTGTGGGTCAACTCACTCTGACCTGCTTTTCCCCCATATCAAACGAATAAGAGAGGATTGCACCTCCTTGAAAAACTGTCGTGCCAGCTTAATTGGAATATTGGCAAATAAATAAAGGAAGCGAGGAAGTATAACCATTTTGATGATCGCTATACGATCAGCTAAGGAAAGTGGTAGCCTGTTCCATCTGCTGTTCCAAAGAGGTGCATGCACTGCCATAGTTTTCTCTAATCACTATTTCGGGGTCGTGGTGTACCCACAACTCCAAGTACTTCACCGGCTCTGTCTTCCACACCAAGGGGTAGTCCACACTCGGAGCGGCCGTTGTGGTCGTGAGTGGTATAATTATCGATTTATCCCAATTGATTTGCAGACCCGAAAAGAGTCCAAAGCGTATGTATTCCCTCAGTACTCCAGCCAAGTATCGACTTGGTTCTCTTAAAAATAATACCATGTCATCAGCGTAGAGTGATATGCCGACCGGGCGATGCAAAAAAATTGAGTGCCGATTCCCTGTAACGTTGACGAATAATGCACGCCAATGGCTCAAGAGCCAACGCAAACAGTAATGGCGATAGCGGGCACCCCTGACGAGTGCCCCTGTAAATTCGAAATGGCTGTGATGTCAGTCCTCGGACGCGCACTAGAGCTGAAGGGTTGGCATATAAAAGCTGTACCCAACCGAGGAGTGGCAGAAATCCCATACGTCTCAGTATGTGAAACATATAATCCCATTCAATGGAATCGAACGCCTTTGCCGCATCCAGGAGGACTACGGTGGCAGGTAGGTCAGGATCTAAGATATGAAACATGGCAAAGATAGTTCTTAAATTATGAGACGTAGATCTTTCCGAAATAAAACCTGACTGATCCAGGAGGACCAGGTTGGGCATTAGGGGCAGCAATCTAGTAGTCAGTATCTTTGCCAGAATCTTGGCATCAAGATTTATTAACGACAACGGCCGTTAAGATTCGCAAATGTTCGGAGCCTTATCTTTTCTTAACTATGTAATGATCAGGGCTTGGCGAAGAGACGGAGGCAGCACGCTATATTTGTGCGCCTCCGCATACATTTCAAGCATGTGGGGTGTAACTAGATCAATGTATGCTTTGTAGAATTCGGCTGTGAGCCCATCTGGCCCTGGCGCTTTCTGGTTGGGCAGTGAACGTATTGCCGCCTTTATATCTGTCTCCCCTATTGGTTGGTTTAGATATTGACGGTGATGATCCTCTAGCCATGCGCAAGCTATTTCGGATGAATAGGCATCTAAGACTGGTTCTGCTGCACTTTCCCGTGACGTATATAGGTCAGAGTAGAATCCGTGGAATTGTTCCACTATCGCCGCAGGGGCATGGTGAGTTGTCCTGTGCCGATCTGTGATTTTAGTAATGTGATGATAGTCCTCTCAGAGTTTGATTTTTGTGGCCAGGTTACAGCCCGGGCGCCCTCCCTCCCCATAGGCCCGCGCCATCTGCCTACGAGCTATGGAACGGATCTCGGATTCCGCCAAAGAGTTATAGTCTAGTAGCAAGTCGTGAGTGTGTGCTAAAATCTCGGGACACGGTGCAATTGTGTATTGGCGTTCTAGCTCTGACAGTTTGTGTTCAGTCTGAGCGAGCTGCCCGCGAATACCTTTTAGAATACCTGCAGTGGTGCTGATGCAAACCCCTCTGATGGCCACTTTAAAAGCCTCCCATAGTGTGGCCGGGCTCCCTATTGTACCCATATTAATTTCAAAGTACTGTTCTATGGCTGTTCGTATCGCATCATTATAGATAGGGTCTAGAAGTGCCTGTGCGCGATGTTGGTCATAATTCTGAATGTGAGCAGCACTGGATTGTGATCTGACAATGTGCGCGGTAGTATCACCACATCTGTGACCCAGTTATTCGCCTCCCCATTAAGAAGCCAGTAATCGAGACGAGACCAGCTATTATGTGCAGGTGTAGCATGCGTGCCCTCTTTTGCCGAGCCGTTTCGGAGCCTCCACAAATCTATAAGACCAAATTCAAGCATAACATTGTTAACGCTCTGTGCAATCCTAGGTGTGCGTAGGCCTTGCGGACTTGATTTATCCAACTGAGGGTCTAAATATGTGTTGAGGTCACCTCCCCACACTGTGGCCGCCTCAGGCCTCTCTCGCATAGTGCTGTACAATTGCGTAAAAGTCTCTGGTTCATCCGCTATGGGGCCATAAACGTTGATACGGGTGATCAAGGATGTGCCTAGTTTACCGTGTACCATGGCGCAGCGCCCTTCCGTGTCTGTATATGTTCTGATAGGTGTAAAAGTGATGCCGCGCTTTACTAGGATGATCACCCCTCTAGCATATGAGGAGTACGATGAGGCCAATTTATATCCTGCCCACCTGAGCGTGATTTTAGCCTCACAAGTCGCGGTTAGATGCGTCTCCTGGAGGAGTGTGAGAAAGTGGCTCTGTATATACTGTTCCCAAATAGGTACAAGGTGTACAGAGTCCACAGTCCCCAGAGGCTTGGCAGAGGCTAAAGTTAGATATAACCTTACTCTCTAAAGTGGTAGCTTGGTCGAGCAGTAAGGCAGTATCAGAGGACAGTGTAAAGCATTTGTTGTACACACTCAGTCAGCAAATGGTCTCACACACTCAAGAACTGAACTCTAGGCCAATGGTTTATATAAAAAATATATGCTTGTTTTATTTTAGAACCAACAATTGGAATTAAAATATACTTTCTCAGAATGAGATGCTTTATATAAATACTTTTGCAATATGCAATTGACTTTTGTAAACAGTTACAAGTGGTTGCAATAGGCAACACTATTTTAAACACAATAATACATTGAGTTCAATGGAAGTTTCATGTTATTTGCCACAGATTACTTTTAGGATTACTTTTGGAATTCCAGGACTGGATCCTAGATTCAGTCCTGGGTCAGTACTTAGAATCAAGTGATGAAAGTTGACTTAATTACTGTGATGATTTATAAACAATATTTAGCTATTTTAAAAGTTGACACTTAGAAAATATTTCAAAGAAAACAGTCAATGATTCCCTATGGAAGAAAATTCAAGTTGAAGGTACAGTATGTTCTCGTTACTTTTGTAATCCAGTACTGGGTGCCTAGACTCAGTGGTGGGCCCTTTATCCAAAACAGGTAAGTAATTACGTTTTCAGATATTATACGATTTTTAAAGAATATTTAAAGATTGCAGAAATTGACAGAAGAAATTTCGCAGAAAAACAGTCAATGATTTCCTATGGGAGAAAATTGGGTTACTGGTAAGTACAGTTGTAAGTATTTTTCAGAGTCGGTGCTGGGCACCAAGATACAGCACTGGGAGCTCACCTAAGAGCAGGTGAGTATTTTCATTTTCGTTACTCGGCTGATTTTTGGTGAATATTTTAAGATTTGAAAAGTCCACACTTAGAAGAAATTTCAGAAAAAAGCCAGTCAATGTTACCCTATGAAGAAAATAGAGTTATCGGTTTAAAGGTAAGTACTCGACTGGCAGAGGTAGGTACAGATGGTTCACCCTCAGCGACTCTAGGGCGGCCGGGTGCAGAGAGAGTTAGGACCAAAGTTATCCTATGACAGATAGGGGGGCCTTGGTTGGTGGCTGCTGACTAGCAAGCCACGCGGCTGTGGGAGCTGGGCTCCTGGTCACTTACTCAGGGCAAGTGGGGAAGTAGGTAGGTGTAGAGGTTGCACTGCCAGGGCCGCTCGGGCGGCTGGGTTCAGGGTGCTTTTGAGCTTCGGGTGCTCAATTGGTTTCAATGGGAAATCTCTGGATTAGAAAAAGACTGCAAGCTCGGGGACGAGGATTCTTCAGGTGCCACCACCACTTCGAGAGGTAAGTTGGGTAGTTGGAGGATAGGTAGGTACCCCGGGATTGGGCACAGGGGGCCGCAGGGCGCCGCGTGCAGGGGTGCCTTTTGGTGTCGGGAAATCTTACCCTTTGTTGATCGCGGTAGGGGGGGCACCTTGTTCTGAGGCTGCAGGCTTCTTCAGGAGTGTCGAGGGAGGTCCTTGGGTGCCGGACTCGGGGTCACAGTCGCCGTGGGGTCGTCCTCGTGGTCTTTGTTCACTCCGGCACTGGCCAGGCTTGGCTGGTGCAGAGTGGGTTCGCGGTTCCGGGCTGCTGCCAGGGATTAGAGGTAGGTTTTGAGTAGAGCCTCTACTCCTGGGAGTCCCAGGGGCTTAGAGCCAAAAGGTAGCCAGGTCCTCCGGGGTTTGTGAGGTTGCTGGCCACAAGAGATGCCGGGTTGGAGCAGGTTCGAGGGTCAACAGGCCGGTAGGGCTGGGGCCAAAGCAGTTGGTGTCTTCCTCTTCTTAGCAGCTGCAGGGCAGGTCTTCTTTCTTCTTGCTCTTCTTTGTATTTTGGAATCTGGAATCTGGGGAATGAAGGTTCAGGGTGCCCCTAAATACTAGATTTAGGGGTGTTACAGGTAGGTGAAGGGCAGGGGCCAATGGGTCCCTGTCCTGGGGTGGGTACACCCCCTATCCTGCCTCTCTCCTGTGGGAGGGGGGCAGGAGCCTAGTCTTGATTGGGCAGGGTTTCCCATCTTCAAGATGGCGAGAGCCCGGAGATGTGCTTCACCTCGCCTCCCCCACCTGAGGGGTGGGGTTGGCAGGCTGGCACATCCCCTGTCCTTATTTGGGGTTTCCAGCCAAGGTTCCCGCCAGAGTGGGGGGTTGCAGTGGCCTGGGGAAGCTCACAGAGGCGGCATGCCTTTGAAGCTTACCCCTGCCCATCCTGGGGGAGGTGATTTAGCACCTCGCCCAGGATGTGCATTGTTGCAGACTCAGGAGAGCAGGGGCTTTCCTACCCAGGGGCCCAGCAACATGTCTGCTGTGTGGCAGCCGAGGCAGCCTCAGAACACGTGGATTGTAGGTTTAGGTTTCAGGGGGCCTCTCTAAGATGCCCTCTGTGGTGCTTGGTACATTAAATCCTACACTGGCATCAGTGTGGATTTAATGTGCTGAGCAGTTTGATACCAAACTTCTCAGTCTTCAGTGCTGCCATTATGGTGCTGTGGGGTTCGTGTTTGACAAGCTGCCAGCACCATATACTCTTAGATGGCAGTACTGCACTTACAGGACCCAGGAATGGACCTGGGTACTGTAGGGGCACAGGGCTCCTGCCTCTGTGCCCACACCACTGGCATAGGGCATCCAGCTAGAGGGGTGGCTGATGTATGCCAGGGCAGTGTAGGTTGTGGGCATGGCACACAGGGATGTGTGCCATGTCGACTCTCTGATTTGTCTTGTATCCAGACACTCAGCCTGCAAGAGCAGTGTGTGTGTGTGTGTGTTAGGGTACAGGGCCTCTAAGGGTGGCACAATGAGTGCTGCAGCCCTTAGAGGCCTTCCCTGGTCACAAGGCCCTGGGTACCTAGGGTACCATTTACCAGGGGCTGACATGTGGCCAGGGTCTGCCAATTTGGGTTTTGGCTGTTAGGCAGTTTTTAGGGAAGGAACACAGGCCCTGGGCACCTGATTGGCAGGAGCCCAGGGCACAACAAGGAAAAGTGCATCCGCTATTAGGCAAAAAAGGGGGGGGGGGGTTACTGCAACAGAAACCCACTTTCTTACAAGGAGTGCGATCTGAATGTCATGGCGATCTAGATATGCGAACATCTGCCAAATTTTTGGGTGGGTATTGAGCCCTCGGACATTCCTGTCACACAGTTGTATTTCTCACCCATAATCACACTGAAACACCATTCCTGCTAAGGCCAGTGTCTTGCTGCCACAATCAAAAAGTGTAATCAACGTGAGCCTCGTCTGTACGGTCGGTGCGATCACATCAACTAACCCCAACTCTAAACTAAACCATCCCCCTCCCCCACCCACTTCAGCAGACCCAATTCACCAAAGCCATCCCTCAATAGACCCAAAACCCCCATCCCCACCCCCCCCAAACATTCCCATAAAGAACCAAAAATGTGGTGTGGTGCACACACGGTGGCGGAAGCAGGCAGCTGGAAACCCCAGCGACAAACGTCACATGGGGAGTCACCTTAGAATAATAGTGCCACCCACCCTGCCTCCTCATCCCAGCTAAGACACAACATGTATATCAATGCTATATGTAGTGCTGCACCATATGCAAGCACACCTCACCCATCGTGTCAAGTCATAAATGATGAATTATACTATGAGTTTGTGGTGAGCACTTATCTGTGTCCATATGTAGCGCTGCCAGGGCTGTCCGGTGAGCGAAGACCAAATGCAGTTCATAATTCAGGAGAAACTGTCATTATTCAACATCCGAAGTGTGCCCCGGATACCCCTGTTCACCCCTGGGCAATCGTCTGTGCGGCGCCTGTGATCCACTCAGTCCCAGGAACTTGAGCACCTCTTTAGGATGGTTGTAAATTCTGCTTTTCACCCCTTCTGTTACACGAAGACGGGCAGGGTAGTAGTAGAATTTGTGTTCGCCGTAGACGACTGTACTGCACCAGCATTGTCGGTCACTTTCTTTGCCTGTTCAAAGTTTAATCTGGGCTGAGTCCGGTATGTTTTACCCATTGTCACGGTTCCATGGCCAGTGAAGCGCTGATCAGGGGTCAGTAGGACGGGAATCAGGAGCTATTTAAATGGCCGCCGTGTTGTACGTGTTACCGCTGAGTATATGACCTCTGCCCAAACCTCATGCCTGACTTCAAAATGGCGACGGTTCAAGACTTCCTCGACTCCCCTCACAGTGCCGGACCTTAAGATGGCGCTGCCTCAAAACTGTATTGTTTTACCTCACAGTTCCATTGCTGTACCTGAAGACTCGTCTAATTGTTAATTTGCGGGCTACAACTTCTTATTGTTCTCAACTACACTAGTATCTTTCCTGACTCTTGTTTGCTCACCTTAAGACCTCCTCTAATATCGGCCTCTTGGAAGCTTACACTTCTTGCCCAGTTGAAATGTTGATGAGCGCCCAAGATGCCGCCTCGCCCTGGTGATGTATGAGAAATACTCCTGTGAGACTTGCCTCCATCACGCCTGTTTACCGGGAGACCCATCCCCTGCGCTGCCTTTTTACCCTTTTACTTACACCAGTGCCCCACCTTAACCATCATGTCACGTCCTGTCCTGGCGTGGACTGGGGAAAACTCCTATACTCTGGTCTACCCCACAACCTCTCTAAAACCGCTGCTAAATCATTCAAGCACGCCATCCTAAAAAGCCACCCTGAGACGCTAATATCCGATCTGCGCTTCGACGCGGACAGTGGCATTTGCATAAATGACCTTATTTTCTATTCCAAAAGAACCGCTGCCTGGAGCAAAACCTTGGCGCACCTTCTTAACGTTCGCTCAACCAGAAACATTCCATATGGCACCAAACTCACAATTGCCCCCTCCTCTACCCTGCGAGCGGACGTCACCATCACCCTCTACAAAAATGGCATAGTTCTGATCCAAGCCTCAACCAATAACCTTAAAAAATTCGCAGACTTTTTCATCCTCCTCAGAAACCATGTGCACGACACGGATAGGGTAACTAACTCCCGCACCAATGAATCACTGGCCTGCCAGCCTACTGTGCCTAGCCACCCGCATGCCCCCCCTATGGCTTCCATCACAGTTCATCCCACCCCCCCAGCATGTCTACTGACCCTGGCTATGGACTCCCTCCTACTCTTTTGATCCCCTCCCACCTAGCGCCCCTCACCAACTGGGAGTTTGGTACGTCCCCAAAGACCCCGGACTCAGCTCGAACTAGCCCTCCACCGGCCCCCAACACTGATCACCCTAACCATTATAGCTCACCCCCCGGCACCTCCAACAGAGTCGCCCCCAGACCTCCGATCACCTCCCCGCCAGCCATCTTCCATAACCGCGAGCTTGTTATGCCTCCAAAGACACTAGAGTCGGCTCAAGCCAACCTCTCTCCCCTTCCATCTTTATATGCCACCTGCACCGCTCCTGAACCTTTGCCCCCCTCGAAATTCTGCACTCCAGAGCGGCTAATCTAACCCAGAGCATCCATAGCTCCATTCTGGACCTTATGAACCTCCTTCACCTTGCCGAACTCTCCCTTGCTAACCTCAAGTCACCTCAATCCTCACCTCCACCGATCGCCAAGCCTCCCAAGCACCCACTTCCGCTACCTCTGAGACATCTTCGCCCGCGCAAGCAACCTTGCCACCTTACAGAGGAGGAATCCAGAGCTCTTGCACTCTCTTACAATTCTTCCACTGCTACCTCTACTCCACTAGACCTCACGGGAAACTAAATCCTAGCCATCCTCCAAGACCACAACTCTGTCCAAGCCATCCCTCGCCCACTAGATACAAGTCCTGAACACCCCATCAGCACGGTCACCATCCACCCCAACAGGCCAGCTACCCTCCATAACAGAAGTGTGGTTAAAAGCAACCTCGAGCCTGTATTCCTGTCCGTCCAGACCCCCGACACTCCCCCAGAACCCCTCCAATCTGGTCTCTTAATCAATTGCCGATCCGCTGTTAAGCATGCCGCTGATATTGCTGACCTCATCCTGAACAAAAATTTAGACCTAGCTATACTAATAGAATCCTGGCTCAAGGAATACTCTTCCCCTTGCCTGGACTTATTAGTCCCTCCTAACTACAACATTGCTAGACTGGACAGACATCCCAGCAGGAAAGGTGGAGGCATCGCCTGCATCTACCGATCCTGCCTCCTTGTCACGGAACTCCTGGCGGACACCAGTGACTCATGCGAATACCTCGCTCTCTCCATTTGCAGCAACTCATTACATCTTTGCAACTTGCACATCTTTTACCACCCCACAGGTACGAACGACTCTTTCACCGATCACCTCTTGGAAATCATCACAACTAAGATTTCCTCGAATGCCAAAGAGATTTTTCTTGGTGACATCAACCTGCACTGGAATGACCCTAAAGATCCCTACGTCAACGCCATCAAAGACCTCCTAACCGATCAAGCCCTGACTCAAGCCTGCTCTCTGCCAACTCACTCAAAAGGGGCCACCCTTGACTGGATCATTTCTAAGGAATCCTCAGTCAAGCTTATCTCCATAGACCCATGTGACTGGTCCGACCACCACGCCATCTCCTTCGTTCTACCTGGGACCCACAAGACAAAGACACCGCAACCAGTGATTCCCAAACGCTGGATCAGAGACACTAAAAACCTTGACCTTGTGAAACTGGAGGCTCGCTGCAAATCAAATGGGGAGAGGAGTTGACATAACGGCTAGGGTGCTCGACCTCGGACCTGAGGGAACTGGGTTCGAGTCTCGGTAATGACGCTAAAACATCCTGTGATTCTGGGCAAATCACTTAATCTTCCCGTGCCAAAAAAAAATAAATGAATGTGTGTCCTCATGTAAAGTAACTGGTGCTATGTAAAGCGCTCTGATACCTGATTGGATTCGGGTCAAGTTCGTGCTATATAAAACTCTGCAAAAAAAAAAATCTGACCTGGGGAATGCCAAGAATAGACCCCACAAGCTCTTTGAATTGGTCAAACACCAATCAAATAAACTGGCTAAAACACCTAAAGAATCTCCCAAGTCTCTGATATCTTCGGAGGAATTCTCCTCTTTCTTCGCTGATAAAATCACGGCATTAGGAATTGAACTCAGTACCGCCACTTACTCTCAACGCCTTCCGGACCTGCCCCCCTTTCCGCACTACCCCCCACTGGCCTCACCTAAAAACCAAGCTCGCTGGACCGACTTCGAATACTATGACGAAGACTCCATCTCTAAAACCCTCTCTACCTTAAACCCAAATAATCATTTTAATGACCCGCTACCATCCAACTGCCTTGCTGCTGCCTCCCAATCCATTGTTCCTTGTTGGACTGCAATAATCAATGCCTCTATCCAGCAGGGATCGATTCCGGACCCCTTGAAAGCCGGCCAAGTCCTCCCTGTTTTAAAAAAAAAAAACATCGCTAGATCCAGCCTCCTCAGACAATTTTAGACCTATCACCAATATCCCTCTGTTAGCCAAATATTTAGAGAAGTGTGTACTACAGCAACTCAATCAGCACATCAACAACTTCCACCTACTTGATGACTTCCAATCTGGATTCCGACCGGGGCACAGCACTGAAACTACTATGCTCCACATCATGGACGACGCCCTCCAAGCCCTTGACCAAGGCAAAACCTGCCTTCTAATCCTCTTAGATCTATCCTCCGCCTTCGATACGGTCACCCATGAAAAACTACTTGAACGCCTCAAACTCAGGATGGGTTTGGATGGCGTTGTCCTAGAATGGTTCAGGTACTTCCTCCACAGCCGATCTCAGAGATTCCTCATTAACGGCAACCTATCAGCTCCCACCCCGGTCACGGTTGGAGTCCCCCAAGATTCAACCCTGTCACCCACCCTCTTTAATCTTTACTTAGAGCCACTCACTGAAGTTCTTCGTACCGCCAACATCTCCTACCATATGTACGCGGACGACACCCAAATATACATCAATATTGCATCACTCGAGGAGATCCTCTCCCTAAACGAGACCCTGAAACTAACTGTCCAATGGCTAGCCGCTAACCACCTAAAACTCAACGCAAAGAAAACTGAATTTCTCCTAATCTCCACCTCAAAAGCCAACCCGGAGATTCAGATGTGGATCAAGGCCATCACAGCCTTAAACTGCCCACCGACCATTGTGGACTCTGCCAAATCTCTGGGCATAATCCTCGATTGTAACCTGAACATGCGAGACCACATTAACTCGATGGCTAAACCAGCCAGATTCCACCTGAGCTACCTGTGGAATCTCAAACCTTTCATCGATGCTCCTGACTTAAAAATGGCAGTCCAAGCACTAGTCAAATCTAGACTGGAATATGGATGTTCCACCCTCACGGGATTACCCAAGATCTCCTTGGCACCTCTAAATGCCTGCTTCAATGTGGCCGCCAGACTACTCACTGGCACTAGGAAATTCGACCACATCTCTCCACATATGAAATCACTAAACTGGCTCCCTTTTGAGGCCAGAATACAGCTGAAACTGGCATTTATTACACACAAGGCTCTATACGCAAACTCCCCTGCTTATCTGGCACAGAAACTAGTGGTATCTGGAGGAAGCAGGAACTCCCGGTCTGCGAGAAACCTCTTGATCCAACCTGCCCGTTTTCAGAAAAAAAAGAACCTACAATAGGGCGTTCTCCGGGGCAGCACCAAGAATTTGGAACTCTTTCCCACCCGCCATCAGAAAAATCCCCTCTCTATCACGTTTCAAGAAGGAGTCCAAAACTTTCCTCATGGGTAAATTCCTTGGCTAAGGCCTGCTCTCAACCACCACAGTGTGCCTGACGAATCTAAGACTATTGCTTCTTCCTCAGATCAACAACTCACCCCGCCGAGAAATGCTTCTGTTTCTACCGATGCTAAATATAACTGTAACCATACACTTGTGTCCACTTTTGTCCCCTGCTCCCAACACCCCTGCCCCGCGCCATCCTTTGTATATTCCTGTACTTGAGACTTTTTGTTTGTTCTCCTCTGTAAACCGTGTAAAGCGCTCTGATACCCTCACGGGTCAAGTTCGCGCTCTATAAAACATTAAAATAAATAAATGGCCTGGCTCAGTGTTGGAGTTCAGTGAGCAATCACGTTGTAATGATGAGTTTGGGAAAACAGTGTTACACCAGTCCACTGGGGCACAACCGATGCGCCACAGTATACCTACAGGTCATTGGGCAAGGCCCCCCAAGCCCAGGGCGATGGTGTGTTCACGCCTCGTGGTCCCACTACCCCAGAGGCCAAACGCAAGGCCGCATCTGTTCGACTTGGTAAATGCAGCGCGTTGTCCAACAAGGCAAAATCAGGCAGCAAGCAGGGCAGGTTGGACGCCCCTGTATCATCTATCCCGACAATGAGGCCACTGGTAGGAAGGCCGCAGTACACGAATTACTGGATGAAGTCCACACCTTGCAGCCGTCACAGCAGGTGTTCAGCGTGGGGTCCTCCATCGGGTGTTGCATAGATCAGCTCAGGCTCAGTGCGCTCCTTAGCCCACGCGCTAGGGAGACCAGGTGGGGGGACCGTGAATATGCAGGGTCTGTGTGCTCCCCATCAGTGCGGGCCCCGTAGCGCCGTCTGAAAGTGCGCTGGTTAGCCGCACTCTCGTCGCACGAGGGCCTCACTCTGGATCGCGGACCCGCGCGTCAGGCAGCCCTCACCTTCTCCGCTCGGTGCAGTCGGAGCCTCGCGGTCTTCATCGCGCAGTCACCGGGCACTCCGTCTCCCCACAGCGTCACGTCGGGCAGCCTTGCGGGATCGGGAGGAATGCTCCCAGGGAGAGGAGCAAACTCACGGCCTCAGCTCCACGGTCTTTCCAACAACGTCGCGGGCCCCCACACATGCGCACTGTGCAGGCCTCACGCCGGCTCCGATTTCTCTGCAACTTACAGGCACCCCAGGAGCGATTTCGATCCCGAAAGTTAGTACACCTGGACGCCACAGTACTCCGGTGCAGGTATCTTTAGTTCTCAGATCATGATACAGGCCGGGAGTGAAGGACAATGTAAGGATTGTTAGGCGACCGCAAGGAGCTCGCCTACGAAGCGGCCATCTTGCAGGCTTGGCTAGCTCCGCCCCGGGCCTCTCCCAACACTTTTGTTTCCAACTACCGTTTTCAGTTGGGGATGGCAGCGTCTGCTGCTTTTGGCGGTCATGTTTTGTCTGCTGTATATGATTTGTGGTTTATACTGTTTTTCGGCATTAAACTGACCTGTCGGTTTGCTCCATCCTTGTGATTTTGTGTTTCGATTACCAAGCGCTTGGGTATGAACTCAAGTGTAAGGAATGGGATGACGGATGAGGAGGTAGTGCCCAGTTACTCACCGGTAATTTTCTTTCCTCCGAGTCCTGGTCTTCCTGTTCCATTCCTGAACCCGTCACTGCCTCCCTAGTTTCTGATTATGGTGATTGTTTTGTGTTTTCTTTCACTGAGTTTCTTTGGTATCCTCAGGCAGTCCTTGTGACGTACATTCCCCCCTTTATGCATGCTGGGTAGGCAGCGCCATATTGGGGAAAGTATTTGACCTCAGCTAGGTAATAGGTTTCTGTGGAGCAGACGAGCCTGCTCATGTGGAATGGAATGGGAAGACTAGGACTCGGAGTACTGAAGATTATCGGTGAGTAACTGGGCATTACTCTAGTCGGGAACCTCCATGTGATTACATGTACCACAACATATAGTCACTCTGCCTGCCCACAAGCTTCTTGAGTTCAAGGCTCAAACTTTAATTATTTGCCCCCCTGCCTTTCGCCCCCCCCTCCCACCCCCACAATAGAACTGCATTAACCAAAAAGAGCAACCTCGATGCATGTCGCCCAAAGAAACTTATCTTCTATTATCAAATGATACATTAAGTATACGTGCTTAATGGCAATCACACTGCGGAAAGTCAGCTTTAGTGTACTTCACAGAGTATATATACACAGCGAAAAGTCTAGGAAACACCCCGCCAAACTACCTATTCAAGGAGGGACATGACTCACAAGGTACTTTGCCTTCCTCATCCCACTAGTCTCTGTACATGTCACAGATCACATTGCTGAGTTCTGAATAGAGGCGCCATAGGTCTCCAATCTTCTTCTGACAAATGCAACTTTGCACATTTAGAGTGAACTTTTGCTGCATTAATATTTTGCTGTGCAACATGCACAGATGACAAACTCTCTGGGACTTAACACATTATTTACGTTATCAAGAACTACAGGGAGCCCTACTTTGATAATTAGATACCAAGTTTACATGTATGATGAAACATGTTTCCTTACTTGAGCTGCGAAACAGCATCCCTTGTCATTGCGTTCATCTGAGTTTAAGAGAAACATTCTTCATGACATGACACTGGGGGGTTACAATAATATAGAATGACCATTATGGCACTGCTGTCTTTTATCCGACCTCTGTGGCTTGTCTGCACCGATGATAATACTAGTTTTAGGAACAATCATTCTAATATTCAATGATCATGGCAGTAGTATTCTTTGGGAAACAACACATTTTTTCTCAATATTGACAAAGGACAGATTTGTGCCCTAGAATTAAGTATATAACATTCATATTCATCTTTTTACTCTTCTCATAAGATTAAGGCTAATATTAGGTTTTAATAATTTTCCTGGTGTCTGCTTTATATTTTTGCTCGCTCCGACTTGTCAGTGAGAAGTGCATGAGTGCCTCTTAAATTTTAAATTACTTGGAGATACAACAAGACACATAGAGCATGGCTAAAGGCCATCTGGTCACCGAGATCCGAGGCAAAAAACACACATGAGAGATGGATGCTGTCACGGAGACGGCTATAAGGCCCATCCCAGGAGTCTGACCCTTTATTTTAATATCCTAATTGATGGCTCTGTACACATCCTACAACCAGGGTTATTAAGGCTGGGAAAAGGCACTAAGATTGCCGCAACATGACAAGTATTCGAAGGGAAATGATGGGCTCCAAAGTGGTATTGCTCATCCCCCATTAGCTGGAATCCTAAAGTGAAATAATAAGAAGGGTTGGCGACTAATGGCAAAGAATGGGTTCGGCTGTGGATTATTAATCGATTTGTGCACAATTAGAGTAACGACATGCTGCAAATGCAGAAATACTATACAGCGCAACAACAGGAAATTCAGATTCCTTATTGTTTTATTTGAATGCGAGAACTATGAGACCTCGCAGATTCATTGGGTCGGGATCGGAGACGTTACAGAGAAAGACTCGATCTTAAAGGCATGGCTGATAATATAATGTTAGGGTATATGATTGCCTTCAGGTCAGCCCGATGTTTACCATTTGCACTGCCTCTTGGCGCTGAGGTTTGCTCATGTTATGCATTCCTGCACTGGTGGATGTTGAGGTACATTGAAGACTCCTTCCCTTAGCAGTGCATCTTGGGATATGCTTTGGTGACAGATACCGTTTGGCTGTTGTGTTATCTTGCCCGTCCACCAGAGTACTGTGTCTTTCTGTGGTGCTTCTTGGTTCAGTTGCAATGGATTTGCAATAGGTTTGCATTCTCGATGAGCCATTAGGATTATGAAGTATCTTTCTGTCTGCTTAAATTGTGTGTTAAGGTGTCCGGTGGTTGAAAGCGCACTTGCATGCTACCTTAATACTAGTCAGGGGTGGGTGTTCTTTGTGTCTTTCTTGTTATCTGCGTAGCATCTGTCTAGAAGGAGTGTACGGTCCTAGCATGTTTAGTTAGTCTACCTCCCTACATTGTTTCAACAACTTACTAACTGAGGTGCGATTGAGGAGTGTGACTGTGTCTCTGTGTGGAGTTGGGTTTGGTGCTTTGACTGGTTGTGGTTTTAGAGTGTGTCTTGCTTAAATGCTTGTGAGCCGTGTGTTGAAAGCTGTTTGTTTGTCAGCAAGGAAGCTCCAGGTTTTAAGTGTTTTGCTACAGGCTGTTCGTTCTCATATGGTGTCGATGAGGTTCAACATTGAGATCCAACGTGTAGCTACTGAGACCAAGACTGGACTTCATCGTACCAATTTCATAGTGATGATTTTTTGGGAGCTTGTTCTTAGTAGATAAAAGTGTTATTTCAGGTGATATCACTAGAGTTTTCAATTGAGAAATTCAGGCCACTTCTTGTGGAAAGCTCGAAAGGTTGTGCATAAAGGAATGAATGTCATCCTGCAGAGAATGGAAAGCTAGTAAAATACGCAAACATCCTGGGTGACACATTTGGAACACGTTGGTGTCTTCGAGTTAGAAGAGGATTGCCCTTTGAAAAATTGAGGAATGATGTGACCAGGAACAAAATGGCTATGACTCTTTGCTGGATTGAGTGGTGAGCTAAGATTATCTTAAATGTCTTCGAATGGACAAATCATGCTCGCACAACCATGCTGATCTGTTGTGTCACTGATCCTTGACTGCTTTAATAGGTTTGAGGCAGGTGCCTACGGTCATTTGTCCAGAAAAAGGGGTTCCACAGCAGGAAGGGCAGTAACAAAGGACTTCTGCATAACAGTATCTCGAAAAATATTAATTTTTATAAAATAATCCATCACCCAAAGGTACAGCATAGGGGTGTAAAGATCAATGTGTGCTCGGAAGTCACATGTCCCAAATAGATGCCTAACATGGCCACTACACAATAAATACATTCTCAAACCCTCCTTTCCCACCCTCTGTACCTCGAAATTCTCTACGGTCTTGATAGCTACCATCTTCAAGTCCACTGCACACAAACCATTCTTCGACATTCCTGTCCTACCCTCTGTACTCCAAAAACCCCATGGTCTTGGTTTCTACTTCTCAAAGTTTCAGGCATTTTGTGCCCACGCGACATGCCAACTTTTAATGAACTTTTCTTAAACACTGAATGGGCAAAAACAATGTGTCAGGTAGCAGGTAATATATGAAAATGAAATGTTGCAGGAATAACATTAAATAGTTGTAGAATAGCATTGGCCATTTGATACAATTAGAATCAGAATCTAAAACGTTAGATTTGATTCATGTAAAGCATGTATCTGTTTTTATCTGATTAACGTCAAGAACAACGAACCTCTGAATTGTTGCATCACAAGGACACAATCTTGTGAAATTAAGGTATGAAGAAATCTTGAGGTGGCACAGAGAGCTCAACTGACGGCTTAATAAGCAAGATGACATATTGGGATTACATCTGCTTCTCACACCACTATCATCTTTAGCAGAAGTGCAGAGTATTCCTGTATGAAGATAATCCCCAGGTGCTTCAAAAAGCCACAATGCCAACTACACAAATGCCAGAAATTACCCAAATCACTTTGGTGCCTGTCAGAGTTCTACAGGCAGAAGGCATGTACACTTCCTCTTCCCATCAACAGTCGCTCTCTATAGACATGCTATGGCATGTGCCCACTTCTCGGTGACAGGTGGGGGACCAAGGGATTCTCATCAATGTTGGATCTGTCTTATTCCAAGAGTAGATTTATCTACCATAAACTTCCAAGCGGGACTCTTCCCTTCCTAACCTTCCATCACAAAGTCCAATTATACTGGCAATGGTGAACTCTAGTGTAGATGCAAACAGAATGTATCTGAGCCTTCTGACAACCTTCTACAGAAATGAGGCCTTGCATTCTGGACAGTGGGACGTATTCACCAGACTTGGACCCCCTCTTCCGGCTTCTAGTAATGTTCAAGGATCATTATACAGCCCTCAAGCATTCAGTAGACTTGTGCCACAATGTCTTAACCCTCAGCTGCGACTGCACAATTCCTCAAACATGCTTCTTTGCACTGCACTGATGGCAATATCAAAGTTTCAAAGTACCTAAGTGGCTCAGGCTGCAACCATCTAAAACAACATTCTGATTGTTCTGAAAACCACCATTGACAGCCTCCATTTAGACAACATTTAAAAACATTTCCCTTCTCAAAGGAGGAAGAGTGAGAAGACCGCCTTTCTGTCGTAAACTCAGTCTGAGGTGACTTTTGACGACCGTGTATGTGAGGTTACAAATAACAAATCAAACTAATTCCTTCTAGCACCCACTAAAGAAAGCACACTTATGGACTTTGCTTTTCTGAAACAACCCAATTCTCTTTCGCGCTTACGGCTTCTACCCGTCACAGTAGCTTTTCCGCTTCCAGTTGCACAAAGCCACAGGGGTTGTGGTTAAAAATTGATACATTGAAACAAAACAATCTAAGACCACAAATGGGTATATGTGGAGGGAAAAACAAGAGTCTAAACCAAACTGTACTTCCTCACCGCTACCCACGACTCCATAAAGATTAGGTAGAACATGAAGGAGAGCAGCTTGTGAGCCGCTATCTTCCCATACCTACAATTACTAACTTAACTGTCGGACACTCTCGAAATCCCTTTCAAACTTTAATAAAACTGTCCAGTCGGTTTCTGAGTGAATCAAAGTACCGATCACAACTATACTTAAAGAAGAAACAATTATGCAGTAATTAACGTGTTTGTTGTTCTTAGAAATGTAAACACAGATGCTGCATATTTACACTTAAAAACAATTTCTGAGAACAAATAAATGCAAAGAAAAAAAAGAGACTATATAATTGGCAGAAGTTGGTGAGCAGGTGCGAGACAAGTGTGATCAGATGGAGGCTGAATAAACCCATTTGTCTGTCTCACCCAGGAGTGTAGAGCTTGTGTTTGCACACAAATAAAGCCGTCTTCCCTCATGGCTACGGGCCCAACGCTGACGCACAAACAGTCTTTAGATAGTCAAAGTGAGGCAGTCTGATCCACTCTGAAGTTTCCTTACTTCTTCCGCTATGCATGTCGATCGGTTCTGATCAGTCTCCAGCCTTATACTTGCTCTAGTTTTCACTGTGTTTTTCTGTCTCAGATATTTTTTTATTAAACGCATGCTGATCAATACAAGGCTTAACTCAAGTGAGATGGAAACAGGAGAGCGACAACACTCCCTCACTCACCAAAGTCCCAAGGAGCTCAGAAGGGGATAAAAGATATGCTGGCTCTACATAAAAAGCAGATGCACAGGTTTAGAGGGCGCTACCTAGGATGGAGGCCTGGGCTTGCAGTCACTAACCTTTCCCTGAACACCTCATGCCTGACCGTGGCTTCTTGGGGATGGGGAGCTTCTGTGCAGCTTTATTTTGGGAGGTTGAATGTCTCTAGTACATGAACCCCCTTCGCTATGCGAGTGGCTCTCAGCCTGGCCCTTTTGAGCAGTGAACCCTAAAGTACCTTGACTCATAGGGCCCAAGCGCCTCACTGCATCCTCGAAGGCCACATTGTTGGAAGGTGGTAGCCGGTAATTAACTTTCAGCACAGATCTGAGAGGCTCGCAGAGAGGTGTCCCTCTGCTTCAGATCAGTCCCTCCCAGGCTGTAGATCCAGGAAAAACGGACTCTAATACCAGCTTCCAAGCTTGACCAAACCCAGTTCCAATCTCTATAAATCCACCCCAGTCTGAAACTCCCTGGAACAGCCTAATCCCGGTCATTACTGCTGTACATTAAAAACAGAGGAGTGCAGTACCTACCTTTGCACAGAAAACAGGACTTAGGCAACAGCTTTGATTTCATATATTTGATAGGTTTCATCCAAGCTCCGAGCAAGGAGGGGAAACACTACGCAGAAAACATGTTTATTGTGGCAGCTGGGTGACCCTGTGCTCTGGCTGGGAGACCACCAGGCCCTGGGAGGAAGCTGCAGTGGGCTCCTCACACCCATGTGTCCTGGTGTCAATGCACTGCCTGCACTTATGCTCTGAGCCATGAAATGACGAGGGCGCACCCGATTGGTTCTAACTCGCCTTTTGGAGTATGGGTGAGGCTATGGGCGCAAACCCTGCTCCAAACAATGGCCTCTTTCACCCTAAAAGTATGTGAAATTGGTGCTTTCTGAGATTTTAAAGCATTTGCTCGGTTTGCCCACCTTAATGCCTCTTCCACGTCTTCCCTCACTCGTGAAGTGTATTTATATAGCAGTGACCAGTATCTGGGTCTTAAAAAACTGCATTGCTACTGCTCAAGTCACAAACTCCCATTCATATCCACTTGGCATCATTTTACTAATATTTCACCATCTCGGTCTTGCACATTACCACTTTTCAGTGTTACCTCACACTGCACCCTGCTGCCTGCTTGTTTCAGTCCCAACTATAATTAAAATATTTTGTACGCCCATCTGTTCCCATTTTGTGCCCACGCGACATGCCAACTTTTAATGAACTTTTCTTAAACACTGAATGGGCAAAAACAATGTGTCAGGTAGCAGGTAATATATGAAAATGAAATGTTGCAGGAATAACATTAAATAGTTGTAGAATAGCATTGGCCATTTGATACAATTAGAATCAGAATCTAAAACGTTAGATTTGATTCATGTAAAGCATGTATCTGTTTTTATCTGATTAACGTCAAGAACAACGAACCTCTGAATTGTTGCATCACAAGGACACAATCTTGTGAAATTAAGGTATGAAGAAATCTTGAGGTGGCACAGAGAGCTCAACTGACGGCTTAATAAGCAAGATGACATATTGGGATTACATCTGCTTCTCACACCACTATCATCTTTAGCAGAAGTGCAGAGTATTCCTGTATGAAGATAATCCCCAGGTGCTTCAAAAAGCCACAATGCCAACTACACAAATGCCAGAAATTACCCAAATCACTTTGGTGCCTGTCAGAGTTCTACAGGCAGAAGGCATGTACACTTCCTCTTCCCATCAACAGTCGCTCTCTATAGACATGCTATGGCATGTGCCCACTTCTCGGTGACAGGTGGGGGACCAAGGGATTCTCATCAATGTTGGATCTGTCTTATTCCAAGAGTAGATTTATCTACCATAAACTTCCAAGCGGGACTCTTCCCTTCCTAACCTTCCATCACAAAGTCCAATTATACTGGCAATGGTGAACTCTAGTGTAGATGCAAACAGAATGTATCTGAGCCTTCTGACAACCTTCTACAGAAATGAGGCCTTGCATTCTGGACAGTGGGACGTATTCACCAGACTTGGACCCCCTCTTCCGGCTTCTAGTAATGTTCAAGGATCATTATACAGCCCTCAAGCATTCAGTAGACTTGTGCCACAATGTCTTAACCCTCAGCTGCGACTGCACAATTCCTCAAACATGCTTCTTTGCACTGCACTGATGGCAATATCAAAGTTTCAAAGTACCTAAGTGGCTCAGGCTGCAACCATCTAAAACAACATTCTGATTGTTCTGAAAACCACCATTGACAGCCTCCATTTAGACAACATTTAAAAACATTTCCCTTCTCAAAGGAGGAAGAGTGAGAAGACCGCCTTTCTGTCGTAAACTCAGTCTGAGGTGACTTTTGACGACCGTGTATGTGAGGTTACAAATAACAAATCAAACTAATTCCTTCTAGCACCCACTAAAGAAAGCACACTTATGGACTTTGCTTTTCTGAAACAACCCAATTCTCTTTCGCGCTTACGGCTTCTACCCGTCACAGTAGCTTTTCCGCTTCCAGTTGCACAAAGCCACAGGGGTTGTGGTTAAAAATTGATACATTGAAACACAACAATCTAAGACCACAAATGGGTATATGTGGAGGGAAAAACAAGAATCTAAACCAAACTGTACTTCCTCACCGCTACCCACGACTCCATAAAGATTAGGTAGAACATGAAGGAGAGCAGCTTGTGAGCCGCTATCTTCCCATACCTACAATTACTAACTTAACTGTCGGACACTCTCGAAATCCCTTTCAAACTTTAATAAAACTGTCCAGTCGGTTTCTGAGTGAATCAAAGTACCGATCACAACTATACTTAAAGAAGAAACAATTATGCAGTAATTAACGTGTTTGTTGTTCTTAGAAATGTAAACACAGATGCTGCATATTTACACTTAAAAACAATTTCTGAGAACAAATAAATGCAAAGAAAAAAAAGAGACTATATAATTGGCAGAAGTTGGTGAGCAGGTGCGAGACAAGTGTGATCAGATGGAGGCTGAATAAACCCATTTGTCTGTCTCACCCAGGAGTGTAGAGCTTGTGTTTGCACACAAATAAAGCCGTCTTCCCTCATGGCTACGGGCCCAACGCTGACGCACAAACAGTCTTTAGATAGTCAAAGTGAGGCAGTCTGATCCACTCTGAAGTTTCCTTACTTCTTCCACTATGCATGTCGATCGGTTCTGATCAGTCTCCAGCCTTATACTTGCTCTAGTTTTCACTGTGTTTTTCTGTCTCAGATATTTTTTTATTAAACGCATGCTGATCAATACAAGGCTTAACTCAAGTGAGATGGAAACAGGAGAGCGACAACACTCCCTCACTCACCAAAGTCCCAAGGAGCTCAGAAGGGGATAAAAGATATGCTGGCTCTACATAAAAAGCAGATGCACAGGTTTAGAGGGCGCTACCTAGGATGGAGGCCTGGGCTTGCAGTCACTAACCTTTCCCTGAACACCTCATGCCTGACCGTGGCTTCTTGGGGATGGGGAGCTTCTGTGCAGCTTTATTTTGGGAGGTTGAATGTCTCTAGTACATGAACCCCCTTCGCTATGCGAGTGGCTCTCAGCCTGGCCCTTTTGAGCAGTGAACCCTAAAGTACCTTGACTCATAGGGCCCAAGCGCCTCACTGCATCCTCGAAGGCCACATTGTTGGAAGGTGGTAGCCGGTAATTAACTTTCAGCACAGATCTGAGAGGCTCGCAGAGAGGTGTCCCTCTGCTTCAGATCAGTCCCTCCCAGGCTGTAGATCCAGGAAAAACGGACTCTAATACCAGCTTCCAAGCTTGACCAAACCCAGTTCCAATCTCTATAAATCCACCCCAGTCTGAAACTCCCTGGAACAGCCTAATCCCGGTCATTACTGCTGTACATTAAAAACAGAGGAGTGCAGTACCTACCTTTGCACAGAAAACAGGACTTAGGCAACAGCTTTGATTTCATATATTTGATAGGTTTCATCCAAGCTCCGAGCAAGGAGGGGAAACACTACGCAGAAAACATGTTTATTGTGGCAGCTGGGTGACCCTGTGCTCTGGCTGGGAGACCACCAGGCCCTGGGAGGAAGCTGCAGTGGGCTCCTCACACCCATGTGTCCTGGTGTCAATGCACTGCCTGCACTTATGCTCTGAGCCATGAAATGACGAGGGCGCACCCGATTGGTTCTAACTCGCCTTTGGGAGTATGGGTGAGGCTATGGGCGCAAACCCTGCTCCAAACAATGGCCTCTTTCACCCTAAAAGTATGTGAAATTGGTGCTTTCTGAGATTTTAAAGCATTTGCTCGGTTTGCCCACCTTAATGCCTCTTCCACGACTTCCCTCACTCGTGAAGTGTATTTATATAGCAGTGACCAGTATCTGGGTCTTAAAAAACTGCATTGCTACTGCTCAAGTCACAAACTCCCATTCATATCCACTTGGCATCATTTTACTAATATTTCACCATCTCGGTCTTGCACATTACCACTTTTCAGTGTTACCTCACACTGCACCCTGCTGCCTGCTTGTTTCAGTCCCAACTATAATTAAAATATTTTGTACGCCCATCTGTCCCCACTCATACTTCATTGCACCTCTAGGTGCTGCGCTCCAAGGTAAGATATGAAAGAGCACCTCTCTGGTCACTCATGCAGGCCACCAAAACACGTCTGACACATGGTCACAAAAAACACAATACTGTGCCACCTACACACAGCACACTGTCAGAAAATACGTTTCTGCGTCCCACGCAAAGGTATAATGCTAAAAATGGAGTACATAAGCTAGGATGGCAGAGGGTGGGACCATGCAATTAGGAGACTTCTAGATACAGAACATGATCTTATAACTTACTATTTACAGTAGACATATTTGATATCGCAGCAAAGCAGTTCAGTGACTCGTCAGCTGTGCACAACTACTGACAGTACAGCATAGTATACCACATGACTATTATTTCAGACAGATGAAGATCAAGTCATTTGCCAATGATAACACACTTGTTTGATCAAGTGCCGAGACTGGAGTGAGAACAGCAGCAACCATGTACAAATGCTAACAACTCAGCTACTAGAGGGTATGTTTCCAGAACCTTCCATATCCTGAACCCAAACATTTTTTTTAATGTTTAACGTTAAGTCTGTTGAAGTTATGGATCATGAAACTTGGAGGTGTTAGCCAAGTAGAAGGCGCCATGATGCAAACCCAAGCAGACAACCCCATTCACTTCTTCATATGAGATATCTGTGCACCGGAGCAGAAACTGGCTCCACGCCTCTAACTACTTTCGGTTGAAGAGACTGACTGGGTGTGGACGTGAAACTGGGATGTAATTGAGCAACTCCCACACGAATCAGCAGCAGCTTGAACAGAAACAAAGGAGGGAAAATTCACACGCTGCCAGGTCTGCGCGAGACCACCTTTACTTCTGTAAACATCCTTACATGGAAAGTGTCATATGTGAACATGCATTTTCGTTTGATGGTGTCTAAGCAAATAACACAAATGTACCTTGCTATGGCCCTTGGAGACATGTGAACATCCACATGGTAGGTGCCCGATCTTACAAGGGCCTTCCTAGGCCATCAGGCCCTTCCTATCCTTTGCAGTCTTGGAACGAGGAGGCCAGGGAGTTACCCGAATGGCAAGCCTAAACCCCACAACTTCCTCCTTCCTGCACAACCACTGATGACACTGAGACACAAGCAGTAGAACCTTAAAACACTGGCTGGCATAGCCTGACGCAGAGGATTGACAAACTCAACTGTGGCCATTGAAACCTTCAATGTTCTACTCAACATTCAAGCACCGGAGCGAGGACCGCCATCAAACTCGGTGAGATTTCGCTCTGTTGGTAATGACCACAAAGGCCTACTTAGCCAAGGACTCAATCCATTGTTCCGCTTCTGCCGCAGTCACTGAACGCCTACAACGGGAAATACTAGCCTAATTTAGGTCCCACTCCAACATTTGAGTGCCTGTTCCAAAGGCACAGTGGGGAACCACTGCCAGCGTACTTCCCATGAACATATATCGTTTTTCTATTGGCACAGTTACCAGGCCCCATCTGTGTTTCAGATGACCCACTAGGAAGTTGGCTTCTGATCTCTGTTGTGTGGAGGGATATCTCTGAACCAGTAGCATAGAAGGGGCACCTCAGAACCATGGAGCAAGAAAGGGATATATTTGAACCCCCAACCCAGAAGGAACGCCCCCGAAACTTGTGGCCTATGAGCCCCATTGCTTAGCTTAAGCTGTTATAAACACTGATTTAGGCAGGATCCCACTACACTCTTCAGAGATGCAGACATCTCTATAATAGGCAGCCGGAGGCACAGAAGGGACATCTCTGAACTTTGTGACACCAAAGAAATGGTTAAGAACAAATAACACAGGGAGAATCCTATTAGAGCATGGCCTGCATGCCTCTGACCTTCTTTATAGACAAGGGACACCTCCGAAGTCCCTAAGGTAGACAACGGCATTTCTGGACTCCACAAGTGATTCAAGAGTGAAAAAAGAGCTGACCACTACCAGAGGATGTCTGTTAGTTGACCTCCTAACCCTGACATCACAACAGGAAACACCCTTTTAGCGCATCGCAGCGGAGAACTGTAGGGCTTCTTTCAAAGTTAGGAGTGTCACAAAGTGAACATAAAAAATCTCCCTACACACATTAATATTAAACTTGTGGAAAGATCCAATCTAGTGGGCTCATATTCAGGGCACCGAGGGTCCTAATGAACGGTATAATTATGCATGCACATTTGCCTTGATTGTCATTGTAATTCCAACCCGCAGGGAGCTTTGCTGCCGGTGGCATGCGCGCAAGAGTTTCATATAACTTCCTCACTTCCCTTCGCAGCAGTGATCATTCTCAGCAATAAATGTCTTCCTCCTTTCCGCTCTATGGGTCCTTTGTGCAGATACAGGAAAACCATGCAAACAAAAAGAGGAACCAAACTGCTCTTCCTTTTTGGTTTCAGCTGAGAACCGTCACAAGCAGGGCTCGTTTTAAAAGATGGAGACCACTACATAGTGGTCATTGCCTTGCAGCGAACTGAACTAGTAACCACATTCTAAGTGACCCTGAGATTGATAAGAGATACCCATGCGGGTCCATCAATCCTAATGGTCCACCCAGAGCCTCCTCTCCAGTCCAGAATCTGAAGCAGAAAAGTGACAGGAGCGGACGTTCTGCCGCCTATGGCGCAGATCTGAATACCTGCATGTTGAATGGAATTCCATGGTACCCAGGCTCGTTCCCCAACCTCCTAATCCACAACCGCTTTACTCAGCTATGCTTTCCACCTGTGCCGCACAGAGTAACAGAAATGGACACAAATGCTGTTATGGAGAACAGGATGCTTCAGATGGGCGATTTACAAAAAGCTTGGCTTTGAGGTCGCTGGCAAGTCATAGCCAAATAAAACAGACTTCAGTAAGCAAGATGCCGACAGGTGAAGGGGCCTCAGGAGCACCTCCCACCACAGCCTTTTCAGTTCACTTGGACTACCTTGCACACTGCTGCTCTACTAAGTTGTGGAAAGAGAGCGGTCAAAGCTCCTCAAAGCTGCTGAGTCTAAGGAAACTCCAGTTTATAGGGGTTTACATATAGGCTGGTGCCTTTCCATCAAGTGATTTATGGCCCACGCAGAGTACTTGAAGATACACTGCTAGTAAACTGGAACCAGTGTAAAGCTTCAAGTGAACATAGATGCCATTGGTTAAGTCATTGCACTAGTCTGATTGCAGCACTCTGTGTACACTGGAGTTTGAAAAATAAGTAGCCCGTATTACCCAAGTATGAAGAACTGCAATAGAATAGTCAAGAGAGAGGAGCCTAAATCACTGATTTTTGCAATATGACATAAAACAGAGAACACTACACAGGATTCTTAAAAGGAAGCATATCACTGTTAATCAATTGATTAATGAAGCAATGGATAACCGATCGACATAAATTATACCAAGATTCAGAACAGATAAAGCCGGGATGGGAGGAGAGCTAAGATTCAGCAGCCACCAGGCTGAGTTCCAAGGGGAGGATTTGCTGATGGAGGACTAATTCTGTTTTATCCAAATTCAAAAACAGAGACTATGACGTCATCCAATATGCAATAGCGCATATACAATCCCTAAACTAACTTTATATTATCAGGCCCCATGTCAAGTCTTAGGATCAGTTCTTTGTCACCAACATAAGCCTATAGAGTAACTCCAATAGACTGAATAAAAGAGGAGCAACACAGATTTTGAAAAGGGTGGGTCTAAGTGATGACCCGTGAGGTACCATACGAGGCAGTGATTTAAAAGGGGATTGATAGGAACCAGAGCCATGAATACTGCCTGTGATCCATCAGACAGGAAAGATGAGAGATGTTTAGTACATTTCCTGAGATGAACCCTTCTATAAGCTGTTCAAACAAAAATGCGCGCAAGAATGCAGCAGAGAGGTCTCTAAAACCTCATGGTGTGTTTTTTTGATAGGCATACAATTGTCGTTGGCTGCTTAGGTCAAAACTGTTTCGGTACTGAAGGAGTCACGAGAACCAGAATGATCAGGGTTTCAATATAGGCAGAAAACTAACCGCTGACAAAGCTTTCAAGGATTTTAGTGGGAGAAGAAGAGTTGCCCATAATTGAGGGTTCGGCAGTGGGCTTCTTTAATAAGGAAATGACTATGGCAGATTTCCAGATAGAATGGACTTGACCTGCAATTAAAGTGAGGTTGCAAACTATTGTAATGAGGAATGAACAGAGCTCTTTCACTATTGTTGTGGTACAGGGAGTTAACCGGAACCCAGAAGAAATGTCCTCCGTTTTTGATTTGACAAAACTGTCTTGAGTGTTTCAAAATTGCTAAGATTCCTAGCGGTATCATTAGTGTACTAAATGGTGGAGACCGCCACATGCTCTTTTTTTGTACGTGAGGAAGCCAGGATTGGGTCAATTTGTAGCTGAAAGCAACTGGACAGGATATTACATACCTGAGAAGAGGGAGTATCTGACAAGTTGCTTACGAGATTTCTATAAACTAAAAAGATTTCTTTGGTTGGATTTTTGCTGTTTAGATGTTAAAATAATGTATTGCCCGGGACTTGCAAATTAATTTCTGAGATATTTTAAATCCAGAGAGATAGGCCGGCTAATCCATAGAAGCACAGTTGTCATTACGCCATTTCCATTTGAGATGTTTGCAACTAACTACTTTCTTTTGCATCGCATAGGGGCTTTGTGAACCACGATCCAGTGAGCGAATCTCGCAGACTAAATAAGAGTTTAAAGCAATAGTGTCATCAAGCGCGGCGAATATCTACTAGCTAGATTGTACAGCGCAAGAGTCAGGGTCTTTTACCCCTTAAATTTTAATCTGACGTTTTTTTCCATCTTTAAATCCAGAAACCAGGCCCCTGACTCATCAGTTGCTAATGTGCCTTTAATGCTTTCATCCAGTGCTTGCTCTCATCAATTAGAGACAGGAACACAATTTCTTGGGTTACCTCGGTTTTCTCCCGGTTTGCATTTTTGACTGTTTTCTTTATGGGGTCAGTGAAAAAAGGCTCATGTACTGTGGTGTACAAAAGGAAACGTGAACATACAGCCATTCATGGCAGTAATGAGAAGAGATGATTCAATTTACACCGTCTACTGTATAAGAAGCATACTACACTTCTATAAGCACCTTTTCATAGTGCAAAGCAGAGTTTTTACCTTATTTGAGGTCCGCGATACAAACAAATACATACAGGAATTGGACAATTTTTACGCAACCACCGAAATACTCAGTGGTCTTCTTGCCTCCCAGGCTTACATTGATTACCAAGACCTTCAATGAAAAATAGCATTGGCAAGTCAAAGAGGTGCTATGACAAAGAAATGTGCATGTCATCATCCTGCATGGACACATTAGGTCATAAAGTTACGCAGCCCTAGCATGAGGACGTATACGGGGGGTAATGGCAAGTAAGATTTATGAAGGGCGACTAGGTTTTACAATTTACCATTATAAGATAAGAGGATAAACACCTTGGAGAGGAAATTTTAAAAAAGTTTACAAACTGTTCCAAGGCACATTTGCCTAAAGATTATAACTGTTGAGTGGGGGCAGCAACAAGGAGCCGGGGCCGGTTTAAACATTAAAAAGACAAAAATCAAACAGAGCAAAATGTGGTGGGGCAGAGGAAGCAACAGATGAGCTGAGGGGAGCAGGTATGTCAGGGGAATGCAGCACACTGGGACAGAGAGAGCAAGACAATACATTTACTCCCATAAAGTGCTGGAAGCAAATAAAAAAGTAGTTCCCTGATGTGAGGTTATGGAAGGCTAAAAGCCATTGAATCAGAAAGATATACGCTCCGGAGGAAAATCAAGAAGAGGTAAAAAAGATATTGAATAAGATACTAGCAAATGAGATTGACAAGAACACTGCCCAATTGTCTGTACCAAAGCCCACCATAAAGTATTTGCGTAGTCCACAATAGGGTTTTTACCAAAGCTGTCTGTGTATGAGACCTAACAAGAGCTATGATGGGCAGGACAACGTCATGAAAACAAAGGTATTAATTAAGGGGCGTCACCTAAGGACCTTTCACAACACGTTTTGTTACCACATGAACTCTCCATCTAGAGAGACTGCCTAGTGAGTCTCAGCATTATGTTGGAACTATAATTAAAGGTGGTATTTACTTAAAAGTTGCCAATAAAAGATGTGAGCACCATCACAGGTGTAGGGGACGGACCCAGGACACAAAGAGAGGGCAGGGAGGCCGCAGATTGCAAAGGAGTCTTTCTGCTACTACTAAAACCTTTCGACCAGCAGTCCCACTAGGTAGCAAATCTGAGTGGTAATGGCAAACCAGCAGTCTGCAATAACACAAGGCGCGACAATCGCTGGATGCACAATTGCTGCTCTATTCTGAGTTTTGGACCTTGGAAGGAGGGATTACACAAAAGATGTGTACGTTTCACCCTGATTGTATATGGTGCAAATAATGTAACAACCATCGGATGCAAAATTTAAACATGAGCTTGGATGCCGATTTGGGTGCAAACTCCAAATTGCGCACAAAAGCTGGATTTTTTTTATCCGGTTTTGGAATGAGAAATTATAGCCTAGCAGTATTGTAAACGGGGATATGAACATTTCAGGAGCAGTATGTTTTTTAGACCTTGGATAACAAGCTGTCTCAAATATCGCAAGCAGGCGTGGCTAGCAGAGCCCTTTATAAGGCAATCATTTGGTTATCTGTTTCTGAAAAAAAAGTATTAAATATTCATCATGCCTTGAAGTTTAAAAAGCTTCAATGCAATAAAAGCAAGTATCAAAGGAATGTTTTGGTGATGATGTATTTTCCCTCTTTGGAAACGAGGAGAGTTTTCTGTGAACACAAACCTCCTACGGCCCAGGGCCACTAGGGAACAAAAGTGTCAAGCCAGAACTGAGGGCGGCTCAGATAGCTTTATTTATTTTGTTGTGTACAGGTTTCCTCGATTGACATTATTCGTCAATTCATATAGGTAGCTATTTTCTTTCTGTGGACTGCTTTAGTCCACCCAAGCG
The DNA here is from genome assembly GCF_964204655.1 of Triturus cristatus. Taxonomy (NCBI): domain Eukaryota; kingdom Metazoa; phylum Chordata; class Amphibia; order Caudata; family Salamandridae; genus Triturus; species Triturus cristatus. Next base: position 29,742,428 of record NC_140595.1, read on the forward strand.
CTAAGAGCCGAGGCCAGGTGCTGCTATCGCTTTATCTACTGAGGAAGGATGAAAATTGGAGCATGCCACATCAGCCTTCAAGGGTGTACCCGTCACCGAGTGTGACATCACATGAAGTGACATCAGTTCTTAAGACCTCACATATGTTTAGCAGGTTTATCATGAGCACATTACAAAATGTAACAAATTCAATTTTGCATTCGGGTTGTGCCAAAATATTGATGCAAATCTGGGCCTCAATTTATACATTTATTTATTTTTAAACCATGTCACAAAGAAAACTGGCAAGAAAAAGAAACGTGGCAGTAAATCTGTTCTGCTTAATTGGTTGCAATGTTTGCATTTTAGAATATTTTATAGGGTTAAGGCACCTGCTGCAGGGGTCTTTGTGTGCCAGCTAAATCTCAGGGTATAATAATAATGGTAAGATAGCGCTGGAGGATAACATGCTTGCTGGAGAGATCTGTGTGTTGCCTAGTCCCAGATTTGAATCAAAGTAGCATAGCGGGTTTATATGTCTCCTGCAACGCACATTATGTAACACGCAGATGACACATTTTTATTTAATGTAGATGGGTCAGTGAGTTCCTACTTTTAAGACAGATCCTTTTGTTACCTGAAGTACATACATTGTAAACCTTCTAATATATCACAGAGAGTATGAAGGACAAGTGGCTTCTACACCTTGTAACCATCCCTGACTTATGTAACACATCCTTTATATTGATGTACACACACATAGGGTTTATTGTCAATGTATAATCTGTAGGTGGGATGTAAAATGCTTTGACACCTTGCATTGGGATAAGTAGTGGCACTACTCGTCCTAAAGCAGGGTGTGAGAGCGCTTTCCATCACACATACACAAATAATTTAAATAGCACTATTTTGCTTTATTTCTTTTATAGCACTTTAGCACCACTGTAGTGCTAAAGCGCTATAAAAGAAAAAGCAATATAGTGGTATGTAAATTGTTATTTGTATAAATACTTGACGTGACCAACACACCTGATATTCTTACAGTGCATGCATGTCTCATATAGAGGGACTGAACAAAGTCCAAAGCATTTCTCTCTTAAGTACCTGTGAAGTGCTAACATGTGAGCCTGTTTCCCCTCCATTCCATACAGGTGTGAGGCTCCTGATATCTCCCAGCCAGGAGACTCCAACAAAAAGAGGCCTGATGGCCCCTGAACGCCGGCCTTTCTTATGGGCCCAGCTGGAGTCCCATAAGCCCCTTCCACGCCTGCCTGTTGCTGCTCGGAACAAAAGCAGACAAGGTGCAGGCGCTGCTGAAAGTGTCCCCGCTCAGCAAATTTCTGTGAATTCTGGGAGAATTGGAAAGGACCGCAGCACTCCACTGAAAGCGGCCAACTTTGGAGCAGGGTAGACGGCGTCTACCCACTGAAAATAGTGGGAAGACGGAGTCTACCCTCTGAAAATAGTGGGAAGACAGAGTCTACACTCTGAAAATAGTGGGAAGACAGAGTCTACTCTCTGAAAATAGTGGGTAGACGGCATCTACCCTCTGAAAGTAGTGGGTAGACGGTGTCTACCCTCTGAAAATCGTGGGTAGACGGCGTCTACCCTCTGAAAAACGTGGGTAGACGGCGTCTACCCTCTGAAAAACGTGGGTAGACGGCATCTTCCCTCTGAAAATAGTGGGTAGACGGTGTCTTCCCTCTGAAAATAGGGGGAAGAAGGAGCCTACCCTCTGAATATAGTGGGTAGACGGCATCTACCCTCTGAAAATAGTTGGTAGACGGCGTCTACCATCTGAAAATAGTGGGTATACGGCGTCTACCGTTTGAAAATAGTGGGTAGACAGCGTCTACCCTCTAAAAATAGTGGGTAGACGGTGTCTTCCCTCTGAAAATAGGGGGAAGAAGGAGCCTACCCTCTGAATATAGTGGGTAGACGGCATCTACCCTCTGAAAATAGTTGGTAGACGGCGTCTACCATCTGAAAATAGTGGGTATACGGCGTCTACCGTTTGAAAATAGTGGGTAGACGGCGTCTACCCTCTGAAAATAGTGGGTAGACGGTGTCTACCCTTGGCTCGAGCCCTGAATATAGCATTGCATCTTCTGCGGATCTCCCTGCACGTTTTGTACCCGGCTGTTGTTTCCGCACCCCCACAGAAGTTACAAACGGGCTTGAACCCGGAACCATGGTACATACAGGCGTGCAGTGAAATAATATCGTATTAAACGTGCGCTGTCAGTTACATCGCCGTTGAAGTACCTGTCGTGAAATACGAGAGGCGGTAATACAGCAATGAGGGAGCCCTCTCTAACCGGACATGCCGCTTCACTGCCGCTCACAGAGAGGACAGCAGCCACAAATGCCCCTTGGTTCGGCCCCCCACTAACCAGGGGGAGGGGGATAGTGGCTGGACTGGGGGTCTTAGTAGAGGCCACCCCCAGGGAGCAGAGCCCGAGTGCCAATGTACACGATTGGGTGGAGATAAGGGAAGGGAGACAGGGAAGGAGCTTGACCAGCAGCTAATAGTGCTGGGCCAACTCAGCCGTAAATCTAGGTTTAGGAATTCAGCAGGGATGTGGGGGGTATTTAAGGGCGGGCGTCTGGCACAGAGCCCTCTTTCTCTTGGAAATTTTGTGACCCACCTGCTTAGGAACAATTAGTAGGGGGGGGACAATGCGGAAAATTTGTCGCAGAGGCATAGCAAACTTGCAGGAGGTCCTTGGGTATCAGAGGTGGATGGCAGCAACAGGTCAAACCAGGCGCGCAACACCCATTGGACTCAAAGGGCTTCAGACCCCCCCCCCCCCCCCCCCGTCGTGTGTGGCAGCCCGGGATGAGACAGCTTCCCAGGCACACACACAGCTGCACCCGAGCACTTCACAAGTCTTTAAACGACCATTTGCATGTTAATGAGGGTTTCACCCCTTCTAAGAGCCCCTGCAGCTCCACTCTGCCTATTGCTTAAAGATTCAGCCCCCCGCCCGAAATCAGCTCCACTCTGCCTATTGCTTAAAGATTCAGCCCCCCCCCGAAATTTTTTCTTAGCCCCCCTTCCCCCCGAAATTTGGCTCTAGTTGCGCCTCTGGGTCCAACAGGAATAAGACAGGTTGCGAAGCAGGGCACAGACCGCAAACGGGACAGTCAGGATCCAGGGCAAGCTCCCCAAGGGTCTTTGTTCACGTGAACCGGAAGCAAACAATTAATTACACAACTAAGGGCAGGGCCAGTGGCAGGGAAGAAGTTGGGTACAGGTTACCGGGTCACCTTCGCAGAGATGGGAGGGGGGAACAGTCAAACAGGGTCTGGCGGGCGGGAAGCACGTAGGCATGCCCAGGTAACAAAAAAGTTTAGACACACCGGAAGTGAATAGTCACCTGGTCGGGTGGGAGCAAACGTTTACCCGGAAGGAAATGGGTGGACACCGAAAGTGAAAGGTCACCCGGCCAGGCTGGAACCGGATGGTTACCCGGGAGTGTGTGGACACCTGAAGTGAAAAGGTCATCTGGTTGGGTTGGAAGCAGACGCTTACACAAGGGAGTGTGTGGCAACCGGAAGTAAAAGGTTACCCGATCGGGCTGGAAGCAGATGCTTGCCTGGAGTGAAAGGGAAGGGTTGCGTCCCCAGGTGATAGGTCACCAGGGCAAAGGGGGCTGCACTGAATGTAAGGCACAGTGCAGAGCTTATGGGTTAAGGACACAGGCTCACCTGATAAGTTAATGGTGTGTAAAGGATCCCTTGTAAGTTGAAAATGCCTAATAAACTGCGGCCTCAATTCTTCCATAAAACACAAATTTGGTGTGGTCTGAACTTATTGGGATTCGAGTGGGGCGACTGTGTGGGGGGGGTGCCTCTGCTAAGAGAGACAATAACTGGAACATGTGCAAACCCTCCCGTGTGCTAGCGCCGCCCCCGCCCCCACAGCAGCAGATCAGAGGCTGAGAAGAATCCCTCCCATCACCACAGCGCCTGGATGCAAGATGATGACTCGCGCCAGAGAACAGGAACCCATCTGGACAGCATACCTGCTCGGCTTCCGCCCACCCGCCTTTAAATGTTTTCAACCAAACTCGAGAAAACGTGGACAGTTTGTTAGGCAACAGCAGCCCTGCCACTGACCTTCTAATGCGCCTAGAACTGCGGAGGATGCACGGGGCGCTGTAGAAATCCAGCGCTAAACACTATCAGTAGGTTGCAGGTGGCCGGCTTGGATACAGGGAGACCCGTGGCAGAAACATGCCGTGTCCCCCGGCTCTGTTTCCAATGAAGGGAATGCATCCGGCGCTGAACAGCTGTCAGTTTAATATGCACGTGTGTGCTCTATTGAAGCATGGCCGGCTGTACATTGCCTTTAATCCGCTCCTTGGCAGCCAGAGGCCGGGGCCCGCCTCCCTCCTCAATGCCAGAGCTCACAGGGCGCAGGAGCCTAGCTCCCAGGCAGCCCTCACCTTGATGCAGAGGCCGAAGGACGAGTGTCTGGAGCTGGGCTGGCTCTGGCTCTCGCAGCCCTGATGAGCGAGGGCAGATCCTGCCATCAATGCAATTAGCAGGAGACGGCCTTCCCCCGAGCTCTCATTTCCTTCCCTAACTGGACCTCATCGCTCTCAGGGGATCCCGCGCAGAACCACTATGTCAGCTCGTAAGCATCTCACTGCCTAGGACCCTGCTACGGTTTCATTTCTCGAGGCACGCGTGGGGGTAAATCAGTGGACGCTCTTAATGCCCAAGTGAGCACCAGCTACAACTTCTCGCAGAATGGGTCTCCTAAAAACATCTAAACTGAGTCGCCAACAAAAAAAATCTTATTAAATTTCTAAATTGGTCAATGCCCCTTAATCCAGCCAAGTATTTGCAACCTTCAGGTCATTGGGTTAAATTTTGTGAGGTTTGACTTGGCCTTTCATCATTCCGAGCTAGGTGTAATGGGTGTATGTTCCAGCACGCCAACCTCTCTAGAACCGCTGGACACGAATCAAACTTTTATAAACAGCCGCTCTCCTTAACAAGCGCATTGTACCAAATCCAGCCCAAGCAAAATAAAATCAGGAAATGTAAACGTGGGTATATGCGTGGCTTTGAACTAAAGACGATCACTCGATTTCTGGTTCGTGGCTTGGAACTAAAGACGACCATTCAATTTCTGGTTCGTGGTATTGTGGCCCGTTATCTTTGATGTGGACACTTACTGTTGTGAAGCACTCTGATACCTTCGGGTCTAGCTAGCGCTATATAAAACTCTCAGATAAGTAAATAAATAAATAAACATTCTGAAAAAGGTTACAGCTCTCCAGGAATTGACAGCACCAACAAGCTCTGACAATGCGTCAGAAGCCCGAGACCTCTTTGCAATGTCCTTATCGCATGGTCTCGCCTGGAGGCAGCTGGGACAAGTAGCTTCATCGTATAAAATCAAGCTGGCTAGAACCTGATCATTGAACTGTCACAGGAAGAAGATCTTACCTCCAAGCACACCTATTCCGCAGAGCCATGGTCCTTCTACAATGCCTCATGATCGGATGCACCAAGGATCAGAAGAGAGGTCTCCTGCCCACACTACCTACTTCCTCCCTAATTTCCTTCCAGAACGTTTAAAGGACATACCTGCCAGTATCTGGCTCAGTTACTTACTTGATACTACAAATTGTAATCGGTTGTATGTAATAATATCATGTACAGTAATACAGTCTGATATAAAGACTTATTATTTTGAGCTTTCTATAGTGCTTCCTAAATACTGTTTACAAACATTGTTCCATTGGGTATCGTTTTTATAGTATTAACTCCCATGGGGTGACATTTAGGACTAATGTCAGATGATAGCCTGACAATAACATGCTGGTACCAACCCATTTAAAACCCATTTCAACAACAAGAGATATACGTCTGACCCGGCTGCTGCTGCTAAAGCAACAGAAGTCCACCAATAATAAGACAAATGTCAGGATCACAGCATCAGACGTTGCCTCAATTTGTGGCACCTTCACCAGCTCACAACCAACTCCACGTGGAAAATTGAGCACTGTAGGAGTAAATACCGCTCTCCTCTTACTAAGAAGTAGGTTGATGCTTTTTGTGAGTTCGGTGTGTAAAATGCACCATACTCTGAATAAAAAGCAAAAAGGGAACAGGATATGATTGAGGTTAATACCAAGCAAAGAGCACAGATTGAAGCATTTTTAAAGAAAATGATATCTTAGGAATGAACCTCAAGCGTTGACAGGAGCCATTACACAAGGTTTAGGACCTGTCTCGTCATTGAGTAAGGGATTGTGAAATGCTTCTTGGCAGCCGTGCTGCTCTGATATGTGAGTCTGTTGAATGCAATCTTTGAACAGCTCGGACTTCACTAGCAGGAGGTTTGCATGTAAACAAGCGAAGAAAGGAGGTCATCTGTGGCTGTGTTTTGCTAAAAATCTACCTTCTTACAACTTTGCCGCCTGATCGGAAACATTCAGTGCCAGTCCCACAGCCTGCTGAGAGGTATTTGGTCTGAGGTGTTGGGTAGACAAGTCTCGCCACCCGGTGTCCTCTTATCTGATCTCAGCTGCATCTCTTGACCCAAAACCTTTCACTGAGAAATCTACTAGTCGACTCCTTCCTCCTACACTGCAAGCAAAAAGTGACCGTTCTCCATAGGAATGCATGACTGGGTAGAAGGCAGTCCAGTGGGCAAGTGCCTGCTGCACACATCAGCCTGTAACCAGCAAATCACAGGTTTATCCTGGCATGACAACTCCAGCCTTTCAGCGTTTGCGATTTAATCAAATCAGTAATACTGGGCTGGGAATAATTGACCTTATTTAAGACTCAAGAGACAATTTAGTTTACATTGTTCCATAAAAATGGTCACTCAATATTAAAACGCGTTGCACAAATAGAAGAAATGATACAAAGGCTGTCAAGACCAAATATATCCGGCAAACAGTTGATGTCTAACCAGAACCACACCGCACCACTGAGACGTGGACCACACCACTGAGATGCAGGCACCAAAAGCAAGACGTGGACACCAAGAAGCAGACCACACCACAGAGATGCTTATCTTAGCTATATGATTTTTTTACCCTCACTTTTAGATATTTTAATAACATTTCACATACTAATGTGTAGTAAACCTTTTAATACACTCAGCCTGAAAGCTGTAAGCACTCACAGGACATGCAGCAATATATTTTGCTACACAGTTATGGGAAAAGCTTTAGTGTGTTACTTGGTGTGAAACGCATGTTTTAGCATTTTGTGAACTTTCTCGCTGACCACTTCTCCAAAGGACATTTAAGTGTCTCCTTTCAGCGCTCGAAACGGTCTTCTTGCAAAAAGAAACTGTGAACCAGCCTGAACATGAATTCTCAATGAGAAATGGAAAAATATAGCATTTTTCCACCGGACATAGACTGAAGGAAAGTATACTGCCACAATTCTCTTTTTTATACACAACGAGCTTGTGCCACAGTGCTTTGAATATAAATGAGCACATTGTGAAGTTGCTTCCTGTCATTCTGAACCCTAATACCAGCTGAATAATCATCCAGTTAATAAGGCAATATATTGTAATACATAGCTCTATGTACGAAGAGAGTGTACTGTGTACAGTTGCTTTAACTGATGTGTGTATGGTCAGATTTGGAGTCTGGGATGGCCCAGATATTGTTACTGCTACAGAGGTACTCTGCACTGAGATGACTGGGATTTTTGGGGATGCTTCAACAGAAAGATCAGGAAGAGCTAGGAGGAGAGATGGGTGTGTGTCCCTAGAGATGGATGGATGGTACCCATGCTTCCATCTTACACAAAGATGGCTCACCACACAACATGCCTGCTTGAATCCATCCACAGGATACCAAGCTACGGTAAGCAACTGCTTCCAGGTGACGCGTCCTTCCTGGCCGTGACTTCAGCAGTCTGCCTAAGGAAGTCAACACAGTCTGGATAGCATAGTTTCCTTTTCTTTCCGTGTGAGAACAATGGTAGTAAGCACTATGTAACTGCAATTACAATACAATACATTTTATATCCACCTGAAGGAGTTGAAAGTCTGAGTGGACCCACCAAGACATGAACCTGTCGCCATGAAGGAAAACACAGATTCCAGAAGTGCATGTTTTAGCCTCTTTAAGGTCCTCAAGAAATATGGCCACATCACTGCCATTCTTATGGAACTCCAATGATTCGTCTTTCCACCTTGCACCATCTTCAAAACCAGCTACACCATTTAGAAAGCCATCAGGACTGGCATCTCATCTACCTGCCCGACAAGCTCACCACTTTTTGGTGGCTCTTGGCACACCCTCAGTCTGGACACCCTCAGGCTGGAGACCAATAAATGCAAGAAAATAAAAAAAAATAGTTAACAAGGCCTCCTTAAACCCTTGTAGTCTTCGTTCTCTATGTGACTGACATTGACCTGTTATATATTATACTGGTCTTTTTACGTGAATTCCGGTTGAGGCATTGTTGCCGTTCTTAAAAGAACACAGCATTGCGGTACAGTAAACAGTCTACCTCACCTCTCAAAATCCAGGAACTCAACCTAGATTCACCCTCTGATGGTGCATCTGCCTTCAGCCCTGGACAGCACTCCAATGCCTATTGACGAAGTTTGTGCTATACGAATACCCCAAGCTTACAAGAATTTAAAACAGTGGTGCACAGAACACAAGTACTGGAATAACATGTGTGTTAGTCTGGGATAAAAGGCAAGATTGGGATTCAAAAACTCCTCGATTTGATACAGACGGCTGTCATTTAATGGAATGGTTCACTGGAAGTCAGAGCAACTTTAGTAGCCTAAGGAAATGTGCGGCTCTTTGGTGGATTGATTGATTTGAAGTGGACAAATGAATTAAGCAAAGGTGCCCTGATACAGAGCATTACCGTAAGGGAGATTGGACAAAACTGAGGCTTTGACAAGCGATGGGCAGAGGTTTCAGGGGCAGCACCGGAAGGATCCCCTGGAGGTGCAAGAGAGATGAGAGGGTAGTTTAAACCCCAGGAGTTTTTTCCACGTGATAAAATGACAGCAGGGAGCAATGAAGTCAGGGTCAAGAAGAGTTATTCGTCTCATTCCCTGCTCCGATCCATATTACTAACATCTTAAGAGTACTGCAGAAGAGGTGAAATTCAAGATCGACTGAGTTTGGGAGAAGGATTTCCAGAAGAGTGGTAGAGACTAAGGACAATGGCTGAATTGGCCTTCCACTAGGAGAGAAGATACCACTTTATTAAAACGAGAACTCTACAACGCCCAGCATAAATTCAACACTAAGCGCAAATGCAGGAATAAGTGCCATCGCGGGACTGATGGCAAACGCAGGACTGATCGCAAAAACAGAGCCTGAGACTGACTGGGGCATGCCTTGTTGCAGCATTATGTGGCATGAAGGAATAAGACAGCGTGAGTGGCAATGTTTATCTGCTATAAAGGTCTATGGGGGTTTTCAAAGGATGTCCCTAAAACACTGAATCTAACTAACAATATTTGCCTAAAACAGGAGTGCGCACAGATAATTAACCAGCTACCTTCACTTTCATGCTTAAGCTGAATGTATTGTTGGAAATATGGCAACTTTGGGGGGGGGGGGTCAAAGGGGGGGGGGGGGGGGGTGAAACTAAAACTGGTTATTTTATTGAGAGGCCTAGATGCAAAGGCGAGAAAGCCTACAATGAGGTAGACAGGAACCGGATAGTAAGATACATTCATCTTATTCTCTTGAAAAGAGGAAACCTACTGCAAAGAACCCAACTTGGTTAGTACAAACAGTGAGAAAATTATAGCAACACTAGAAAACTGGAGAAACAACTGCCTTTGTCTGCAAGTGCTTTACGCATGTAGACTATACATACTGTACGCCAAAGAACCTCGTGTGCTAGTAAAAAACCTCAGTGGTAGAGTCCACTCACAGAAACCGAAAGACAGGAGGGTCAAATCCTGGGAAGAGTTTCATCCTTCCAAGGGTGAATTAAATAAGCAAAGCCGAGTTCAGTAGTTTCATCTATCAAAGAGCACTTAAAGGCAGTTTGCTTTGAGTACTAAATACTATTTTAGAATATTGAAAACTGGCATTCGTGAAGGCAAAGAATTACTTTAAGTTACTACAGATAATAACAGTAAACCTAACTGCTCTGCACTGAGAGAAGGCTCGGAGTGAAAAGGATACAGTCGGAGCCAGGATAGAAGTAAACAGCATATTTATGAAGACAAAAAAGGACATAAATATGTGGCAAAAGGCACAGAACCACACCTTGGAGACCATAAAAAATATCAAAAACAAAACCTTCTAAGATGCCTAAAATACACTGGGGCAAAAGCAGTAACTGAAGGAAATTCAAAATAAAGAGTTTATGGCTCAGAACAGAAATATATATCTGCTCCTAAAAAGTTTCTTAAAGCCCACCACTGCAATCAAACCAGAGGAGGTGCACATATATCCAGGGCTAGTCCGTGTGACAGACGTAACAAAGCAAATAGACATTTTACAACACATTGGCAATGCAGACGTAGAATGCAGAGCCCAGCATAATAACAAGCATTGGCAAAGACACGTCTAGGTTAAAAGTGCTTACACATTTTGTGTTAGCACACCAGAGCGAGAAATACAGCAGGGAACCAGTTGTAACGGACAGGGAGTGCTCCAGTTGTTAAGTAGTCCCTCTAGCAGTTCAATGGAAGCATTTATTGGAGGTGAAAGAGCATCATGAAACGGGCCAATAACAGTAAGTGAGAGAGGAATACTCTACTCGGCTGAGCCAAGACACAGTCGCAAACCAATGGCTGAAATAGGCTGCTCAAAGCAAGCCAATGGTTTAAAGGGACGACTCATATCAGCTGTAGATATATTTTTAGCAATAAGTCTGATTGACAGCTGCCATATCAAAACTCACACGAAAATGAAGCTCAACAATATGAGAAAATTAAAAAAACATACCTGCAAATGAAAAGGCTTGAAGAGCAGGTTAGTCTTCAAAAGGGAAGCCATCCAGAGACATGCCGCTTATAGGTGTAAATATCAAAAGGAAGCACCCAACCAAAAGGATCATGACATTTAAGGTCAAAAGTAAAGATACAAGATTAAATGATTAAAAACAGGAAGCAAATAAAAAAAGATTGGGCCGTTAATCCCAGCAATAGTATGAACAAGAGGAGAATGAATGTACAGGTTGTGCAAGAAAACCCTCCTGAAGGAATGAGTACATTACAGTGATGATGGTTCATGCTTCACATACAGGACTCTAGATGGGTACCCCCAGATTCAAATTACTTAAGCATATTCCTGGTTCATGCTTTACACACTTGGCCCAACACCGGTACCCAAGGGCCATGTTACTTTATCCTAGTCCTGGTTTATACTTCACATGAAGAATGGTGGACATGAGTACTTCAAAGTTCCAAATACTTAATTTAGTACAATCTTGTTTCCAGCTGAATCTAGAGGGCTGCACAAGGGTCCCCAATACTTTTGCACAGCCCTAGTTTGTGCTTCATCCAAGAGGTTGGACATGGATCCCTAACACGTGAGTACAGCCCTAGTTTGTGCAACACTCACAAGTCTGGATAAGGGTGCCCACAAGTTTCAAATACTTTTGTACAGCCCTGGTTCATGCTCCACACTGAGGGCTAGAGATAGGTATCCACAGGTGTCAAATACTTGTGTACAGCCCTGGTTCATGCTTCACACAGATGGCTGGAGATTTGTACTCACAGGTTCCAAACACGTTAGTACAGCCCTGGTTCATGCTTCACACCGAGGGCTGGAGCTGGGTATCCACAGGTTTCAAATACTTTAGTACAGCCACGCTTCACACAGAGAGCTGGAGATGGGTATTCACAGGTTCCAAATAATGTAGTACAGCCCTGGTTCATACTTCATACAAGGGGCTGGAGATTGGTACTCACATGTTCCACATACTTTAGTAGGGATCTGGTTCATGATTCACAGAGAGGGTTAGAGATGGGTATTCACAGGTTCCAAATACTTTAGGAAAAAAGACCTGGTTAATGCTTCACACAAAGGGCTAGATCTGGGTATTCACAGGTGTCAAATACGTTTGTACAGTCCTGGTACATGCTTAATACAAAGGGTTGGTGAAGATTGGCCATGGGATTCCAAATACTTCCGTGGAGCTCTGGTTCATGCTTCCCACACAGGGTTAGATATGTGTTCCAAACACCTTGGTATACCCTGGTAGCAGAGAAAGCGCATCGGATGACTCAAGTGGTCCTATTACAATAATATGGTTATGACTCTTGCTCCACAAAGAGACCTAGACCAGAGGACCAAGGGTCACTGGTACATTTTGAGAGCATCAAGTAGGGACTGTTACACAGCAGGAGTTTGGACACAATCCCTATGGCGGTGTCACCTTTGTACAGCTTTAGTCCCTGCTCTATCTGGGTCACTGAACTCGATGATTCGCAGAGCACTTCATCCAAGTGTACCCCTGTGCTATCAAAGGGGACCGGACACCATGATCACAAGGGTCACATCCCACTCTGCAGATTTATGATTCTTAAATTAAGTTTACTCCCTGCAGCAAGGCTCCTTACTTCCTTAAACTTCTTATCAGGACTCAATATAACACATTTTACAGAAAAGGGTAATTCTACTATTTTCACAAACAAAATTCATGCATGCCACACACTCCCACGAGATTTCAAAACAAAGCCCACTACATGAAGAATTTGCTAATAAAGGGTCATCGACTCCAATACTGCTGCAATGGTTGGACATCAATGTGAGACACTTTACTTTGCTAGTGTAATTATGTGCATCAATTCTGCAGCTTTTAGAACAAGCCAATGTAAAAGAAGGAAAAACTACTGGACCAGTCCCATGGGGACCCTCACAATGAAGACCAAGCTCAAACCATATCGACCAACATCTGAAATGACAACCCATTCACCTGGAACCCAACCCACCCTGTCAGCTATCCCATTGCGACACCACCAAGCATCTCAGCTTCACTATGCTGAAAATGACTCTAGAACTAGAGAAAAGCAAGGACGACTCTTTATATTTAAACTGAAGAGTGTCAAGCAAACGTGGGATCAGTTGTCCAGGGATCCAATACACAAGCTCCATCCCTAGGTTATCATCTTCAGCGAAGAACTGGGCGAGCAGCGGAAACTGCTGATCTCACCAAGCTCGACGTCCGCCTGTTCAGTGATCAATGACCTGCAGCTCGAGCCGCGCCTGGCCCTGCGGTTTGCTTATCTCTGCACTTAGTTCCTTACAGCCTGTCATCCTACTCACAGTACATCTGGTAATGCTGCCCTGCATCAACTCTGGGCGATCTAAAATACAACCCCAGCAGGGTGGAGCAACCATGTGTAGGAATTGAGCTACAAACATCCCCAACCAAACATCTGTGTGTCTGTGTTGGGTATTCATTAATGTTCTGTGATTTTATGCTATCTACAAGCAGCACTGCAGACCGAAGCCTCTTAAGGCCCTTATTTGCTGTCTGCTTAATTGTACCAGCTGATCACTTGGACAGATGTGATAAGAAGCCAGTAAGAGACCTATGAGTTATGTTCATAATGTAGCAAGTTAAGAAGCCCACGGGCTGACAAAGCATCAGGAGTGGAGAAGGGAGAAGTGAGAACGGGGGAGTAGGATGTAGGATGAGACTTGCAATTTAAGATGCTCGTATCTCTCTAGACGGAGACAAAATAAGGGTCAGGTTCACAAAGGTATTTTTGGCTGTACACATAAATTTATGGCTAAAAATGGATGGAATTCTGCCTCCTAATTAATCCTAAAAGGTACCTCGCAACTGTAAAACCATTTACTCTTATATAGGTGCACATCACAACTATAAGTGTTCCAAGACCTGGCTAGCCTTGGCATTTGATGAATGCCTGTGTGTATAAGCGAGCGCTGACAATCCTCTCTGACCTTTTTCATCCCCTGGAAATTAATTTGCTACAAAGGAGGAGAAGGAGACACTAGACAGTAAATGGGAGTAAAAGAGAAGTTAGGGTTTGGCTAAAGCTTCAAATCATGGTAGACTACTGGAGATACTGAGGCAGAGCAGAGAGATCCTCAGCCACAGGCGACAGTCTATCCCCGTCTACCACTGCTTCTGTCGTCATTGATGGTGCTTTTCCCTGATCAACATATTTACCTGCAGGCCAAGAAATCAAGCAGGAGGTACACAGGTGAGAGCTTGTGAAGAAGGGTTACTAGACATTCTCTTCCTGAGTACACTCACTGTGGAGGTTAAGTGAACTCTGTCAGCCAGTCATGTCTCTATGGGCTCTCAAAGGAATATGAACCCTTGCATTAAACCTTAGCTAGTATTAGCGCAGGCGTTGTGGTTCTCCTTTGTTCAGGGAGCCATACATCTGACAAACGCATTTTTTTAGTTCTAAATTCTGTCTAGTCACAAACATTAACTGATTTTAATACAGCAGTTATTATGGTGATGCCACCACACTATGAAGTAAGACAATTCTGTTCACTTGGGCCACAGGCTCTTCCCCGCCCTTTGAAATCTAGCAATATAAATGCAGAAAATCATATTGGGGAGGGGGGGGTGCTTTCCTGGCCTACAAACCCACCAACACTGTCCAGAGACAGTCTGTCCCACTTTTCTCCCCGGTCACAAAATCTAAACAGCAGTTACACTGGATAATTTACAAGGGGTGTCTTGCTATGTAGACTCCTCTGTTCTTTCAGAAAGAATTAAACCGGTGGTTTACGTGAGGAGGTAGGGTGCTCATGAACTCTCGAAGCCAATGAACATCTGCCATTTTTTCCATTTTCATGTTATTTCTGACCTTGGCAAGAGCAGCTTTCCTTCATACAGGACAAGCCATTTTTATTGGTAGGGTGCCATGGTCACACCCACCCGACATTACTGCTTTGTTTGGGAAGGTTTCCCAGACAATTCCAGTACTTGAGTGTTTTGTGCCATCACTTTCCTACTGATAAATCTACCTGTGCCACTGATGTTCACAGTCACCTGCTGCCACTTTTTACCAGGTCTGTGGGCGGTTGAATAGTAGCTTCCAACATCAACAGTGAATGGCAGGGAGCTGAGAGTTGTATGTTCTTGTCCAGATATGAATTTCCGTTGTTCTCGTTGGATCACTGTAATTGTAGGACGGGAGCTAACCAATGCATCCACTAACTACAGACATGCCAACAGGCCTTCCACGAACCAATTGAAGCTCTCTGTTCACCGAATGGCTTTTGCTGCATTCTGCTAGCTAAATTTTAAATTACGTTGATGTCCAAGGAAAACTTGCTTTAAGGTGATCCAAAATGAGGATGCCTCACTGGTTTTCAGAGGACATCTCTCACCAAGAGATGTGTTCCGATTTTTGATGCTCTTTGTTATAGCTCCACCAAGAGAGCATCTGTTCAGGACAACTAAGAGATGGTTGGGAGTCGATGAGCCTTCAATTTCTGAATAAGTGCTAAATCTAGAAGAGACGTTAGCACTGCAATTTTCACAGTATGAGCTGCGTGAATACCTTCTACAGAGCTGGAACTCTTAAAACACTGAACATTTTAGCACTGCTGTTTGCAATCTGTATGATATTCTCTGTGTTCTCTTACATTTGCACAACTATATAAAATAAGTTATATTTTCCCATTTCCATGTGTTTTTTCATACAATCTTTTTTTATTTTAATACTTTTGCTTGGGCATTACATCATTTATGTGTCAGGGTATAAGAGTTGTTATGACTTTAGCGGTTCGCACAATATTTCCTCAATGGAAACCAGAACACCTTGTTAGATGCTACAGAGGATAGCGAGGTGTTGGTGACACTGGAAACATTCATTTACCAAATGAGCAAATCCCCAACTTTTATTATGTTATACCTGATATGTAAATACCTTTGTGGTCTGGTGTCTTTGGAGAAGAGCACGTAACCTCATGAGAGGAAATAATGGATTCTGCATACAGCAAAGTCCTACACCACACTAGGGTGAAGTAGGTACAGTCAGACAGAGCATGCTCTCAATGAATGGCCTTCTCTTCTTGCCCTTGAATTTGTGGGAAGGAAATGGAGGAATACATCAAAATATCGATCTTCAAGGCTCTCAAGAGTGAGATGAATATGGACACCTGAGAACCATTGGAATGATCAGACTCTACAAAATAAGAACGTAGCTCCAAGAGATATCCTAGCAGCAAAACTTCAGTCCCACCATTTGTCCCAGGACCAAATCACCATAAACATTTAGCACAAGATAAGGCACAAGAAACAGAGGCAGATCTTCAGGGTGTACCTCCCTGGACCTCAGCACATCTTCAATGATTAAAATATCAACCTAAATATTCTCCCGAAAGACTGGTCACTGCTTCGAAGGGATCACCCTTCTTTTTGCAGAGACAAGCCATGACCATCACCCAATCAATTCTTTACCCTAGCTGAACAAACAGGTACCCGGATGGATAAAGCGACTGACCACCAGCCTCATACGACACCAGTTTTTGACTTGTCTCTGCTGGAAAAACCTACTAACTATTGCACTCATACGGCACCACTTTGGACATGAAGCATTTCATTTGCATTAATCAATCATTTTGATATTTGCCTATACCAAAGTATGCTAAAATCAAACACATAGGCAAATCACTTCATATTCACTTCAATACATGCTTCAACACCTACCATGGCTCTCAATCCAGTGAAACACAACATTGATAATCTTGGAATATACGTCAGATACAGAAAGAGTTCAAATCAAGATACACAATCATAATATGAAACGGTCCTAAAGAAGCTGAAATTTATATGGTACCACTATATTTAAAATGCAAACAAATTAATTAGATGACTTCTTGGCAAAACATAAGACCCTCTTTCCATGGTTTGCACAGAAATCGGTCTTTGTCTATAATTTGAGGTCAAAATTGAGATCAAACTTTTTGGAGGGAGTAGTTCTTAAAGCTGTACCCCAAAAGTGATGGCCATTCTGCAAAATGGGTTGTCATTACTACCACACCGGGGTCACTCAAGGAAACCTGCACTACATGTTTGGGATGTTTTCTGGTTATGAATGAGGAGGATTCTGGGGTTGTCAAGTTAGAAATAGTTTAGGATGTCAAGTGAATTTTATTGTGTCCAGTGACTGCTGTGGATAGGTTGGAATGCAGTGATGTATGTGTGTCTGATGGTTACAACATTGTAAGGTGTCAAGTGAGAACCAGGTCCGGGTTTTGGCGTTGGGTATTCAGTAAAATGTCAAGTGTAATGATAAGAGGTCTCAAAGGGGGTTACTATGGTACGGTTGCTGTGAGGCCCCAGGTGTCATCCTATGGCGCAGGCAAATCAGACCGACTTCTTGCCTATTGTCTGCTAGGTATTGGGGTCACACGGATGTCATGCTGATGGTGGTGGTAAGCCCGGTGCATTACATGTGGGAACGGTTGGGGTTCTCAGCTTGATGTCCATAGTAGGACAGGTAGGGCTCATGTTGGTGACGAGTTGGCGGCATCTCAGGAGAATATATGCTGGAGCATGAGGGTCTTAGGTGGATGCATTGATGGGGCAAAAGGAAGGATCTATGGTTGATGTATGTTGTGAGAAATGGAACATCACATGGTTGCTTTGCTAGAACGATGGAAGATAACTAAGGAGGATGTAGACTGGAAGCCCAAACATCTTAGGATGAGGTTTTCGGGCGGAAAGGGATCTAGGTGGATGCATTGCTTAGGGAGGGGGGTATAAACAGAAAGAACTATCTTTCGGGATCGCATATGGTAAGTAAAGCAGAGGAACCTCCGATGGTTGGATGCTGAAGGCATAGCCAGCATCTCAGGAGGGTGGATGCAGGAGCATCATGGCTGGAGGTATGCTGGACCAAGGGGACTTACGTAAATACATTCTAGGTGGACCAGAAGCATGACTCAAGTATATGGCTGCTACATTTCAGTTGCACAGATGCTGGTGACCTGGGCCTCAAATGGACAGAAACAAGCATCTTTGGAGGATGTATGGGGGGGGGGGGGGGGGGTCTGGAGTGGAAGCACTGCTGAGAACACGGGGGCATATCGGGGGTGTACGCTACGCTGCGCACCGATGCTTTGCTGGGGGCAAGGTGCCTCAGCTGGAGGCAAAAGGAGATCAGGGGCATACTTAGCCGAGCACATGGAGGGTATATCGGGAGAGAGCAGTATAATGGGGACAGGTGCATGCATGGATGGGGAGTGCATGCTGGTGACTGGAAGACCGTAGCTGTGGAGCATGCTGGGGAGAAGCTGGGTATTGGGGAGAGCGGGGTTTCAGGAGGGGGTGCCTGTTGTGGCATAACATCCCAGGTGGAGGTGTGCAAAGGACACGGGTGGTCTTAGCCGGATGACACTCTAGACACCTTAAAGCAGGCTGTCTTCACAGAGCCATGCTCCCCGTCAGCTGTCACTGAGGGAGGGGCACGGCTCGGTGTCCCGGTTCGAACGGCCCCACGCCCCCACCCCACGCCCCCACCCCACGCAGGGCGGGTCACCGTCTGGCCACGCCCGCCCCATCCCAGACTCGGCAGCCCTTCCCCTCGGCCCCTGCGCGGAGCAAACCCCAGCCCCTCTTACCTGAGTGAGAGGGATGAGCGCCGCCATCTTCCCCCCGTCACCCCGGGAAGCGCGCGCCCGGCCGCCACCGCTGCTGCTGGAAGCGCGGGCACGTCAGCGGGAGGGCGGGGCGTCACAGGGACAGGACCGACAGTGGGCAGCCAGCGAGGTAGAAGAGGGACAACTGAAGCCGGTCAGCGGGACGGCCATCTTGTAATGGTGCCCATCCCTAAGAGCGACCACATGTTTTAAATAAAAATATAAAACAGTATTTTAGAATCCGATAAAAGCGAAAAATCTAACAACAAGACACTAACCTTTAGTTTATACAATTTAGCACGATACTTAGGTTTGTTCCAAAATAATTATTAAAGCACATTTCGTTACAGTTTATTAGACAATGAAAGATGTTAACTTTTTGGACAGTTCGAACATACTTGTTTACCATAAAATAGATGTATCTTGATAATAGTCAGGTGAACCAGTGTACTGTTTAGTAAAGGTGAGCTTCAAGATGGCCTCCACGTTCATGCCAGACCCCCTAAATGTGTCCTTCTGACCTATACAGGTAATATGCCCGTAATAACTGATGCTCCGTTCCAAGGTGGGCGTTTCGTTCGCTTCAACCTTTTCATGACCGTCTACCTTGGAAACCTCGACCACATAGATTACGAGTTTATAGAAAACCAGCACAGGATCACAGAGTTCACATGTATACATTATCATTCAGAAACTACTCTGAACGAGAAATCTAATGAGAAGAAACTACACAATATCCTAGTGACCGCCCCAACAATCTACCCAATGTATGCAACCCACCATTCACAGACACCGCTAACCCACCTTAAAGGTTTCTCCCAAAGTCGTGTATTGCCATTCGCTCAAGTACAAAGCATTCAGTTGGAGTCACCTTTACATATAAGGTTAAACGAGGTTACCTGAAGACTCAAGTTCAGGGAGAACATTTTATAGCCCTTAGTTTATTTCAACATCATAAAACATTCTGGGTGATGTTGCTTTAGGTCTTTTCAGCTGAATACATTTGTCAAACACCTGCAAATGACTTGTAAAATGAAATGCAATGGCTCACACAGATATCTCTGTTGAGAAGGAGTTTGGCTAGAACTGCCAGTATTTAATTAGCCTGGCTGGTATTTTCATATACTTTCTGGTTAGAATACTGGGCAAATCAGTAAAAGCCAATATATTTTCTCCTCTTTGAAATATAAGCTTAAAACAACAAATACAAAACAACTTAAAACATATCCTTAAGATGTCTAAACTATTTCTATATGATTGTTAAAGCACATAGATGCAACAGTTTCATTTTAAAAGCGACAACAAAGAATTTTAGATAAAATCTGATCCAAATACCAAACCCTGATCTTTTTACAAATCTCACAACATGACCAATTGACCAGGATCTTGCTATGAAGAAGATGGCAACTCTAAAGATAACACCCACCCCTTAACATAAGGCGTTTTGCAATTCCACCGGAGGGCACCTTGTCTATTCATTTCAGCCCATGACCAGGGCTAACTGGGATCACAAAGTTTCTATTGTGCTGATTGCAGCTGCTCCAGCGGAAAGGGCAAATTTACATATTCTCCTTATGTCACAGACTCGTCATCACACTACTCATCCATACACTCATTTATTGGTGGGGCCCATAACACCAACACGCACTCATCTTACACGAATCTGCACACAGGAGAAAAAGCGCTGGACATGTGGGTACCTTATTACCTATCAGGATTTTAAATTGCTTTACATTATATACATCTGAACCTATAGAATCCTGACCTTAACATCAAGGCACTCCACCACTTGGCCGACGGACCAATTAGTTGGACTGGTTGATGGTGATTTAGAACCAGCTAAAACACAATTAAAGCCTAGGAAACATTCGATTAATTTTCAGTACTTCATTAAACAATCACAAACTCATTTCTTATTAATCCAAATTTGTTTATCTAATATTAATTTGTTCGGCATTAGTATTTAGGCATAGATTTAGAAATGCACTTCAGTCAGTCACACAGCTTTATTCGATCTCTTTAAAACAGATCATAAAAGCACACGTTATCTAAAAATTCCAACACAATATATACACATATATACACATTTAAAAAAAGAATTAAACAGTTGCAGTGATCCGGGTAAATTCATATAAAAAACGTTTATGAAAAAAGCTGTTCAGAATTTAAAATTAATTAATTAGTTGTTGCTACTAAAATGTCGTCCCACCTTTTTCCTCTTCCTAAGACAAGCACACAAAAATGAGGCTACAGAACAGCATACAAATGGATCCTGTAGAGTTTTTAAAAAGTGCATGCACTTGATAATTACCAAGTAGCAAAAGTTGGCGACCCTCTGATCACACAGAGGAATATTCAAAGTCTCTGCTACAATCTTCCGAAACTGTCCACCCACAGCAATGATCAAACCATCAGATGAAATAACTTCCCGAAAATCCAAGCAACCCAAGGTAAACCATGAAACTCTTCATCAGCTTAACGTAGACCCAACGCCACGGAAGATCAGCCCAGTGAACCACCCCCCTTTGGCAGATGAGGGTCTTTATACCCTTTTCCCTGCTTACTTCAAATCAATATGCAACAATTTTAGGGGTAGAAACTGTTCCGATTGGTCAGTCCAATTCAATTTGTAATTTCTTAAAATTTTCACATGACCCACAGGCTTTCCATGAGACTTGGCATAGCAAAGCATACAATTGTCCTGTATCCTTCGGTTCACAGGCGAAAGTTCCGAAGTAATAACAAGCCATTGTCCCCTTGGTAGTTCACACCGTTCATCACTTGGCAAGCCTCCATGCTCCTATCCTTGACAAGTAACACGACGGTGCAGGAGCTTAAGGTCACTTGGAGATCTCCAGAGCCATCCGATTCTGCGCAGTAGTCATCGCACTCACATGACGGCGGCACCACAGGAGCTCCATCTTAAGTACTGCGGCCTAGCAGGCCCGAATGCCAATTTAAGCAAAAACAGACATAACAGTAATTAGAATAAATAAATTAAGAGTCTAAGGTTTAATCCCACTCTAATCCCAATGTATATTAGTATTTTCCTAGCTTGTAGCAACATTTAAAGCAATAATACTCACCATTCTGCGTTGCTGAAAGCACAAACCATCATAAAAGCAGCATGAATCATGCAATTCTCTATTTCACCACACTCTAAAGTTAGTTTGCGTACCACAGTTAATTAATTTACTTGTTCTGCCATGCAATTAGCATTTTAATCCCACGTGTATCTTGTGTTTATCAAGGTGTAAGGGTTGATTAATATATTTTCACTCCAAACTAATTAGTACGAGTTAATTCTTAGAATGATTACGTAATTAATTTCATGCAAAATAGAGGAAGTATACAAAATTTTGTTTTACCTGCTCCATCAATCCCCCCTTTGGTGATTTTTAACTTCACCACTAATCACCCCAAAAAATTTCACATTTTTTCTACGGAAATGGTTACTCAGTTCCCTTGCATTTGTTAGGTTACATCATAGTGTTTCCCATCTCATTCTCTCTTGTTTTCTTGTACATGTTTTCTTTCAATTCTTCTAATTCTATATCTTCTACTTCTCTTTCTCTTATTTCTTTCTCTTTTCTTTTCTTAATTTCCCTTTTTATCTTAGTTTGTAATTTTCTTCTTTTTATGCACACACATCCTAGTCTCAATAATAACACTAATATAATCACAAAAGTCACAGTTATCAGTATTTTACCCATAAAAGAACTACCTAATTTTGTTAATAAACCCTTAATAGTAGAAAAACTTTTACCAAGCTTCTCCCAAACATTTTCAACCTCCAGTGGAACAATTTCTTCATGCAAGTCAGTTATA
This sequence comes from Triturus cristatus, assembly GCF_964204655.1. Lineage (NCBI taxonomy): Eukaryota > Metazoa > Chordata > Amphibia > Caudata > Salamandridae > Triturus > Triturus cristatus. The sequence continues at coordinate 29,764,801 of NC_140595.1, forward strand.
TTCTTAATGTATTTCTTTAAGTTTTGACTTTCGTCAGGAATGTAAGTACAACAATGTTGCACTTTCAGCATTCCACAAACTTCTCCCTCTTTGGCCAATATGATGTCAAGGGCAAGTCGATTTTGCATAATCATAGCTCTCATAGCAACCATTTCAGTATTTACCATTAGGAACCCTCCAGCTGTGCTGGATGATAAAGGATCCACAACTGTAGACAATTTTCTAATTTTATGCGCAGTCAGAGATATTCCAACTGCTGGTATCAGTGCTCCAAAAATATCCCCTATAATTTCTGACCAACTCTCCCTCTTTCTATGTGTTAGTTGCCTACCTATTTCGTGCAAACCGTCCTCTCCCCTTCCCACATGAAATATTTTTGGGAAGACCAGGCCTAGGGAGCATGTCTCATACCAGTGGTCCGGTAACCTATAATAAGCTCTGTTCCCACAGATGTAATATAGTCGAGGGAATACCGGATCATTTCCTCCTTTGAATCCCCATCCTCCCATGATTTTATATTAGTCATGGCATTCACTTGCACCTACAAAGTAATTATCATAGACAGTATTAACTCTACTGATGCGCAACTTCCATTTCTGGGGCCAATCTAAAGCCATTGCTGGATTTGTTTCTCCCTTTAAATGATTTTCCTTTCCAACATCCCAAAATATTGTTTCCATCTTTTCCCCAGACACTTTTCTTTGCATCTCAACTCTCCTCTCCTCTACCATGTTCAAGAAGGTTTTCTCTTCTTTTCTCAAACTACAAGTAAGATTATTCTTAAACACTTCTTCTAAAGTTAACTCCCTAGTTTCCAAGACAAATTCACCTAAGATTCTACCAGGAATCACCTTGTTTAGTTCTGAAACTACAGGTATCTGTGAAAAAACATTATCAACATCAGTGTAATAGTATTCTAATTTCCCAGTTTTATGAAACAAACTAGCTAAAACACTACAAGTTATCCCATATGTCAAAGGAAGATGATGATAAGTGACACCTTCTGACACAGATGCAGGTAACTGCATGCAGACATAACAGTCCCTGACTTCCATAGTCTTTACATACTCAAACAATAACTTTGAAAATACATTATTAGAAAAATCACTTACGGACTTATCTTTGTGAAGTTCTGTTATATCTATCAGTTTCGCAGCATGACTGTCATCAATCTTTCCCTTGTTAGTCCTATTATGGGTGTGTTTTTCTATATCTTCAAATGTGATTCTAAATGAAATAATTATTGCCAATATGATCCAGACAAGCATTAGTAATCCTGTACAACAAAAACACATTTTACACCATTTTCTGAGAAACCCACATGTAGGTTTTCTACTTTCTCTGTTTGCCATTTCGGTAATGATCAGTGTCTCTTGACTTAGCCTCTTTTCATCAACAATTTACCTTTGTCTAAACCTAAGGCTTTGATTGCCTACTTGGTTCTTTTCTGGTCATGTGTCTCGTCCGGAGTTTAATTCCTTGCGATTTTCTTTGTCATTTCAATCCAGGCATGAATCGGCTTCGTCTTTAGGTTCACAATCTTTGCTCAGAACTTCCTGATCATCCGTCTCTTCTATGATGTCAGACAAGATAACTCTCAGGATTGCCGAGTCTTCGTCTTCTTCAACCACTTCCTGCACAGTCACTCCAAGACTTTCTTGGCTATCCGCTTCATCTTGTATATCAGGAAGTGGCACATATGTCCATTCTGGTGACTTGTACTTCTGGTTTGGTTTCTTTATCCTCTTTGCTCCTTGCAAGCGTTTCTGATCAGTGTCTTCTGATTTTACTTGACCAGACACTTCATTCACTTGTTCAGCATTAGAAGATTTTATTCTCGGTTAATTGGTATCTCAATCTTTTGAGTTTGTTGGGCCAAATTTCTTCGTTTTGACGGCCTCTTTAATTTTATTCCTTTCCCATCTCGCTCTGTTTTCTAGGCCCTTTTCCTTAAAGTTCTACCCCCTTTACTTTCTTCTTCACTCTCTTCAGATTCTGTATCAGTCTGGCATTTATTTTCTTTGGATTTTATTCTCACTATCTACATCTATCCCTCCTCGTGTTTCTTCCACGCAATCTTCCTGCTGACTAACTGTCCCTTCTTCTACCTGGGTGTGTGTTGTCCCTACACCTCCTCGGGGTTCTTCCGCAATGATCTTACCCTCACTCTCTGTATCTAATTCCTCACCTTCTATTTCTATGATTTCAGGCGGAATTTCTCTTATGCTTGTACTCGGGACTTCTTTGCCAAAGATTTCTTGTTCAGTTTCTCCAGTACTCTCATTTATTCTTTCTTGTATTCCCACTTGTTCTGTCTCTGATTCAGAACTGGTCTCAGAAATTTCAAGTCGTCTTCTGAGTGGTATATTCTCTTGCCCCTCAATTTCACTCAAATTTGCTTCTCCAGCTCTTGGGGTTTGTCTTGTTCTTGTTTCTTCTGATTCTGATTCAGAGCTGGTATCTGACGCTTCCAGATGCTTGTCAGATCTATTTGCAGGACCAGGGACTCTAAGAGTGTGACTGGCATGAATCCAATTCTTTACCTTTGCACACTTCACAGCAGTCGTTGTTGTCAGAATCACTTGACGTGGTTTCCCCCAACGTGGAACCAGGCAATTTCTCCTTCTGTGCACTTTGAGGCGTACCCAATCTCCAGGACTCAAGTCATGAGCTGGCTTCTTTTCGAGAGTGGTCGTATCTGGTCCAACCTGATGAAACACAGAATGTACCATATCAGCCAATCCTTTGCAATAATCCAAGACGAAGTCATCAGATATAGGCAGTAGTTTGTTGACAGGAATGAAAACATGTCTCATTGTTCTACCCATGATGATTTCATGGGGACTCAGACCAGTGCTCCTATCAGGAATTGACCTGATTGTCATGAAAAAAAGAGGCAAGACATCTGGCCATTTTAGACCTGTGGCCAAACACATTTTTCCCAATCTGTTCTTTATGGTGCCATTTATCTGCTCAACCACTCCAGAAGCTTCTGGTTGTTAAGCACAATGCAGTTTCTGTTGTACATTCAATGCTTCACAAATCAATTTTATAATTTCGTTTTGGAAATGCGTTCCTCTATCTGATTCAATCGTTACTGGGAAACCAAACCTAGGAATGAACTTTCTCAGCAGGAGTTTTGCTACAGTAACTCCATCATTCCTTCAGGTCGGGTAAGCCTATACCCCACGTGAAAACAGACAGACAATCACCAGTACATATCTTAGCCTGTTACATGGGGGCATTTCAATGAAATCAAGCTGCATTCGAGTGAAAGGACCTCCCTCCTGTCCTATGGTTCCCAAGCTCACCACTGTTTTCCTTCTTGGATTATATTGCTGACATATAAGACATCTCTGACAAAGGCTCTCAGCTATAAGCCGAAACTTTGCATTATACCAGGTCTGTTTGAAGAGTCTAATCATGGCATCCTTACCTATGTGAGCCTGCCCATAGTACATCCGTGCCATGGTAGAGATCATGCTATCAGGCATTACTGGTCTTCCATTGCGATAAACCCAAACTCTCAACTTTATGCAGAGGAGCTGCCGGCTACATCTAGACCTAATGATATATGGGAGCCACTTAGACAATATTTGCAGACTTACACCACTACTGAGGAAGAGCAGCCTAAACTGAATGATGTTTGCTTTTTCTTTGGGATCACTGTATGCATGATGCTCAAATTTAAGTTGATTTGTGGTCCGTAAGGGAATGTGCAACTCTCATTGGTCCTGCATTGTTCTCTCCTGACTATTATGTCCTGATCGCTTCAGGTGCCTTGTGTGGCAACATCTGTGATGTCTTATTTCTGTGTCTCTGTTTGAAACTCAATAAAAAGATTTAAAAAAAAAAAAAACTCCGTCTACCTCTCGTGGTGCACACCCTGATTTTATCCACTGTTTCTTTTCCTCTCCTCCTGCCTCTTCCTGCAACTGCCTCACTTCATCCCATGTATTCACAGTGTTAGTAAAAAGCAAGGGACATGACTCCATTTCCCTCTCCCGATTACGATAAATGAGTTTTGATTTCGCGCACAATATTGTGCTATGTCATTGGCAAATTCATTGCCGGCTGACACATAGTCAGTTCCTTTGGTATGCGCTGCGCATTTTATAACTGCAATTTGTTTAGGCAGCTGTATCGCCTCAAGTCATTTTCCAACCATCTCTGCATTTCTGATTGGAGTTCCACTCGACGTCAATAACCCTCTTTGGGACCAAATCTGTCCAAAATCATGCACCACTCCAAACCCATACTGACTGTCAGTGACCACAGTGACTCGCAGATTCTTTCCCAACTTGCATGCTCTAATCAGTGCAAACAACTCAGCAACTTGAGCAGATCGTACTCCTTTCAAACAGGATGCTTCCAACACAGCCGCTACAGTACATACAGCATATGCAGCACTCAAAATCCCTTCTCCAGTTCGCAGACATGACCCATCCACAAACATCACATAGTCACTCTCTTTCAGGGGCACATCTTTTATGTCCGGACACGGTTTGGTACAAAAATCAAGCACTTCCAAACAGTCATGATCAACATCATCCTTCACCTCCGCATTCACAGCATCAGGTAGTAAGGTCGATGGGTTCACATTAGTGCATCTTACAAGACTCACATGTGTAGCACCCAAAATGACCTTTTCATATTTGGTCAGACGACTATGCGTCATGAACTGCGTTTTGCTCCTTGTCAAAAGGATTGCCACATCATGGGGCACAAACACTCTCACAGGATATCCCATCACAATTCCTTCACTTTGCTCGAAACTTTTAGACGTGGTTGCCACAGATTTCAAACAACCAGGTAAAGCTACAGCTACGGGATCTAACACAGCCAAAACATAGGCAATCGGTCGTCTCAATCTTCCATGCCTTTGTACCAACACAGAAAGTGCACATTCATCTCTCTCACTGCAATATAGCTCGAATTCCTTTTCGTAATCAGGCATTCCAAGAGCTGGTGCTTCACACAAGCTGTCTCTCAATTGTCTAAAAGCCTTAATCTCTTCTTTATTCAGTTCAATGGTTTTGCAATCAGCGAAAAGTTGCTGATCCACTGGCGACAATATCCTACCATCCCAAGAAACATTCTAACTTCTCTTTGTGTCACTGGTGCTCTCATTCCTTTTATTATTCTAATCCTGTCTACGGTCACCTTTCTCAGACCCTTTTCGATCTTATGACCTAAGTATTGTACTTCTTTTTGACAAAACTGTAATTTCGATGGGGATACTTTGAGTCCTCCATCAGCTAAATGATTTAACAGTGCAACTGTGTCTACCACACATGCCTCTCATGTCTTCGATGCCACCAATAGGTCTTCGTTGTACTGCACGAGCACGGAACTTTCAGGCATTTTTAAATCTTCTAGGGATTTCTTTAGAATCTGATTAAATATTGAAGGACTTTCTGTATACCCTTGAGGGATACGGCAATGTTCCAAAATACGCTCCCTGAACCGTAACGCAAAAATTTGTTGGCTGTCAGGGTGCAATGGGATAGAAAAGAAAGCGTGACACAAGTCGATGACTGTGTACCATTCTGCATCATGGGGAATATGATATAGGATTACCGAACGGTTCGGTACAATAGGACAACATGGAACAACAATTTTATTCACTTTTCTCAAATCCTGTACTATCCTAAAAGTCCCATTCGGTTTTTTCAAACCCATGATCGGAGAATTACATGGACTACTCATTATTTCTCTCAGAATTCTTTGTTCAATCATTTTGTCAATTACAGGCGTTACTCCAGCAATTATTTCTGGTGTCAGTTTATACTGAGGAATATTCGGGTAATTAACTCCTTCTTTTACAATAATTTTCACAGGATCTACTCCTTTCATCAATCCAATATCCTCTCCTGTGAAATCCCAAACTTCGGGTTTTATGGTTTTCTTCAACTCTTGAGGCAATCCTTCTGGATCAAATACAACAAATGCCTCAGTTATTTCAGGTTCTAAGTTTGCCATTGTCATTCTATACAGTACGTCTTCATCAGGAGTTTCAAAAGCAATGACATCAGGGGTACAGAAAATAGTGCAATTCATCTTGCACAACAAATCTCTCCCCAACAGATTTACGGGGCTAGTGTCACACGACAAATCGATGCATGTCGGTGAATTTCCCTATTTTAACCTTAACAGGATCCGTAAGATACTTTTTTATCTGTTTGTTTGAAACTCCAACTACTTGGATTGTTTCACCAGAGAGAGGAAGATTTTTAGCGTCAGCTGATCTAACAGTTGAACGGGTAGCACCAGTATCTAATAGGAAAGTGATTTTCTCTTCATTCACCTTTCCATCCACAAAAGGTCCTGTCTGGTCTACCTCTAGAGTTGCGCCAAGTACGCACACATCTTCCTCTCCTAGGCACCGTCCATAACTCTCTTCTGACTCACTCTCATCGCGTTGCAGCCAATACTGCGAAACAGCACTAGCGTGCGGTAACTTTGTTACCTGTTCCTCGGTGTAGAATCCTGTCTCATTACTGTATCTCTGAGGATTTACGTGCTGTGGAAAAGGTGGCTTTGGCACCTGACACTGTTGGGTAACAACCTGCTTCTGTTGTGGCGGTTGGCAACTCACCTCATTCTGCACCTGTGGATTCAATGATGAATTATCACCATTAGCTCTCGGTGGCAATTTACACTCGGATTTCCAATGCCCTAATTTTCCGCAATTATGACATGGCCACTTCTTTTTAGCTTCTTCTATGCTGACCTGTCCTTTTCCTTTTCCAATATTAGGCTTTTGTGTTGCCTGACCCATGCCATTAGCTTGTTCGATCAACGGGGCTTCTTGTCGATCAGCTACCTTAACCTGTGCACACATTGCTTTCTCTTTCAGTTTACGTTGTTTGGCTTCGATTTCATAACTAAAATATTTTGCATGTCTTAACACCTCATCTATCTTTTTATTCTGCCAATCCACTGTATGTTGTTTGATCATTTCACTAACTTTAGGCTTTAAACCATAAACAAATCTATACACAAAATGACTCAGATCCCTTTCACTTAATTTCTCATCTCCACTATATTGCTTAAAGGCTAATAATAACCCATCATAATATGCGTGTACAGATTCTTTAGCCTCTTGGTGAGTTCTGTACATTTTTCCCCAGTCATTTTCTTTTGGAGGTACTTTATTTTTCAAAAAGGTAATTACCTGATCATATTTTTTCATTACCTCCGGATCAGGGGCTCCCATTTTAGGATCCCCAGGATACTCCTGCGTTGGCCAATCTATTGTAATTTTACATTCTGCCCATAAATCTGCAGGTACAATTATATCAAAAAGACAGTTCAGATCTATCCACAACACCTTTGAAAGTTTGACAAACCTTTCTACCTGTCGGTACCATTCAACTGGTTTTTCTCTTAACCTTGGGAAATCATTGGCAAACGACAAAATATCCTGTCTAGTCCAAGGCACATGCACATACCCTCCTCCTAGGATTTCCCTCATGGGACATTCAGTTACCACTGGCTCCTTTTCTCTCATCGGGAATGCTGAGAAAGCCTTATCTGTAGTTTCCTCTCTTTTTCGGAACCATCTACTTTTCCACCGATCCACATCTCCCCATTTCCTCAGCAAGGCAATCAGTTCTTTAATTTGGGTCAACCTTCCTGCCGTATTCAAGTTTTCAATATCCTTTTCAGAAAAATCTACTCTATATGGTTTTTGTAATGACCTTATTTTCTCAAAATCAATTCCCATTTCACTCTCTGTCTCTTCTAGTTTTTCATGCAAAGTTCTCGCTCTCCAAGTTATTCTTTTGCAGAGGAACATTAGCTCCTCATCCTGATATGCTTTTAATTTATCAGTTGGAATGGTTCCTACGATTAATTCTTCTAATGTTACCTTTAATTTTGCTACATCTAAAGGTTGTGGTTCTGTATCTTTCCTCTGTAAACTTCTTAACCAATCACTTAATTCCTCAGATGTGGGTCCTACAGGGGTTGTCTCAATTCCTATTTTATCTGTTATTCTCTCTGGAGTTTCAGTTGCAGATTCTGTTGTCATAAGTGTCTTACTTGCTGGACTTTGGTTTACAGTTACATATTTAGGAGTACTTAACCATGATGTTCCTGCCATATTTTTCCATTCATTCCCGACAGAACCGCTTCTCTCTGTCTCCTTTTGCCTACTACAATTATAAGGAACTGTTAAACAATGCTCACTATCTTTCTGTTTATCAAAGACAGGCATCACCGGCCCTATAGTTACAGGTACGGTCACTGCTTCCATATTCTTAGTTTACACTCTAATTTTCTCAGTTAAGTCCAGTGTAGTTCTAGCTAATTCCGTTGAACTTTCATTTCCAGTTTAAATGGATTAATTTTTTCCCAAATTAGGTGGCGTTTGCTCAAATTTTTCATTCATCATAGTTTCTTTTACCGGCGCACTCGGCGTCAGTAACGTAGAATTTGGTTGATATGGGGGTGGATTTTTATAGAACATGTCCTCCAGCACTTCATCTTCTGATTCACTCACTCCATATCTATAACCTTCTGACCCTGTGTTATTTCTCTGAGCATTTCCTCCCACTCGTCTTTTCAGCATTTCTCAGAGGAAACATACCATCAGTCATATTTGCATTCCGCCATCTTCTCATTCTGTCATCATGACTTTCTTGACCACAATGTATACCAAACATGTAATTATACCTTCTTCCACTCCGATGCCTTTCTCGTTCATATATTTCTTCTTCCCATTCAGTCAAAGCCTCAAATTGGGTAGGTCTGGGTTTCGGTTCTAACCTTGACTCACTTCACTCAAGATGGCTGCCGAATAGGAGCTCTACCCTGGAGCTCCTGGGTTGGGATTATCGAATCGGTTAATATCCCTCTGTTTACCCGATCATCCGCCTCATATCCTCATCACATCTAACTCTGGTAATCAAAGGACTTACAACGGACTTACTTGTGTCGGTTCTTCATTGGGCACGCCGCCCCTCTACAGGATTATCTCCCCCGGACCGGGAGTGACTCGCATCGTCTCCTCTGTCCTCCTCTAGTGTCAAACGGGCCTGAAGGGAAGCTCGACCCTGGGTCCTCACTGCTTGGGGTTTTGACCCTACCGCCCTGGTGAACCTCTCAACTCGACCTGCTCGGCTGAGCTCCGGGGAGTCGGAGCTTGCCTGCCCGCCTTCCAGCCTAGGCTTCTCCTCCCCTCCGGCCAAGATCGAGTGCTCCGGGCCGGTGGTGCCAGGATCTAGCCCTCCTGAGCGGTCCTACAGCGACGCCGCCTCCTCCAGATGCACTGACGCCGTGTTGGGTCTACTGCTGGCAACGCTGTGCATAAGCCGATTTTGTGCCCTCAGCGGGCGTGCTTTCCCATCATCAACTCGACCAGCTCAACTGGCTCAGGTGTGTCGTAGCCTGCCTGTCCGCCTTCCAGACGCAGCCTCTCCTACCCTCGGACCTGAATCCAGCCCTCCTGCCTGGTAGCTCCAAGTTCTAGCCCTCCGGACCGGACCCGCAGTGGCGCCGCCTCCTCTAAATACACTGAGGCCGTGCTTGTTCTGCTGCCGGACACGCCGCTAATATTGCTGATTTTGTGCCCTCAGAGCTGGCGTGCTTCCCATCGCCCCCTGGGTTTTGTCCTCCTCACCGCTAAATGATAACGGAAGATTTGACTTACTCATTCGTCAAAGGCTCGATCTGTCTGCCTGGAGGCTAGAGGAACGGAGGGCCTGCATGGTCCTCGTAGGGTCTGGTGAGACCATCACACCCTAGGCACACAGCGGTCCGACTGTCGGTTGTCCTCCACACCCAACTGCCCAGCTGTTCAGTGAAATCCAGACGACTGGTGCCAGGACCTGCAGCGTGTCTCGCTAATATGGATCCAGCACGTCAGCGTCTAACAGATTGGTAGGACGGAGGGAGCACCGGGAGCACCTTCGCGATCTTGGGAGCCAACGCATTGCGAGGTGCCGAAGTCGGGTGAGTGCTTCCAATAGCGATTACAGCACATGGGTCCAAACTACACAGGGAGCCCGTTAGCATACGGGGTGTTTGCCTACTTGGTGCTTTGAGCCTGCACCTGAGTGAGCACCGGGTAAGATACTGGTGAGTGCTTCGTCCCCCCCCGCCTCTTCGAGCTCGGATCTGGCACAACTGCGGGAGGACTGCCCCTGGAGAGAGCCGCTGGCTGGAGTGTTGAGGAAAAATACTCCTCTAACTTCTGCACCGCGCCGCGGAATCATTCTCTCTCTATCTTCCTACCCCGGAGTCTCATGGCCACACGCTTCTGCCCCGCAATGACGCTTTGGGCTTCGGAACAACAGTGAGGTTTCCCGGTTTGGCAGTGTTTTATCTGGTGAAGAGTTCCTTCGAGGAGGGAGCTTCCGATGCGCATGGAAGTGAGATTTGTGAAGGGAAGAAAGAAAATGATGAAGGGGTTGAAGGAGAAGGAAGTGGGCAATAGGGGGATGAAGGACTGCTCATGCCAATTGCCTGAGTGTTACAACTAGCAATTAAATCTTCCCACCATTTTAGTTTGCCAACTCTAAGAATCACTCAACCCACACAAGATGGCGCACCCCCAGCGGTCAGAACTGAAAAAAAGACTACCTTCTGACATATAAACTAAAAGAGGACGTTTCATACACCAATTAAAAAAATACCCTGCAAAACGGGCAGACATCTTGAAAAGGCACAATAGTCATTGGCAGACCTCCACATTTGGAACCAGACACCTGGGAACGATGTAAATGTTTTACACTGCAGTTAATATGGCACTTTAGTATTTATACTGCATATAATTTGTATGATAACTACCACCCTGCCTTATGCTTGATTCCGGACCGTGCCTCGGCATTTCTTCTTCGGCCTGAGTCCTGATTGTATCTCGGAATTTTTACCGTTCAACCATGCGCCCACCTTACCCCACCCGGAACTCGAATCTTGTGCGCTACGGACCCAACTCCTGGTCCACTAACTACCCAGAGAAAATGACCAGTAATGCAAAAAAGAACTTCAAGCATCATACTCTAAAACAACACCCGGAAACACTAATTGTAGATAACTACCACACAGGGACCAACATCAACACGAAAACTAACTTCATTTTCTACACAAATCGCCCGGCTAAATGGAAAACCACCTTCTCTCTTCACCTTCAAGTCACCAATTCAGTAATTATTCCCTATGGTGAAAAAATCTCCACTGCCACCTCCCCGACCTTCAATGAGGAACTCACCATCTCCATCTACAGTACTGGAACCATTCTCATACAGGCCACTAACCCACACCTCACCACTTTTGACTGCCACTTCCCCACACTTCTTTCCTCGTTAACTCAACTGAGCCGTCAAACCATATCTCCCCAACCCACCTTCACCCTTACTAATAACGTGAATCTGACCCAATCTCCCTACCCTGAAGAACCTCTCTTCAACTCATGGACATCCACCATCACTCACCATAATAACACTACCCCTATCATTACTCTCCGCCACCAAACGCCCACAACTATTACATCTACTGAGCACACCAGGAACAACAAACTCACAATCAACAAACACCACAAGACCGATCTAGATCTGGACAGCTCGGACTCTAACCTCTGCTCTCCCGCGACCGAAATCCCCACAGGCACTCTTCACTCGACCCCATATAATCTGAACCCTCCCTACCAAACTACCTCTTCCTCCAACACAGACCCTTTTCCCCCGACCCTTACTTCCCCCATGTCTAACATCATCTCCAATCCAGTGGTCACTCTCTCCCCTACTACCACTGCACACTCCCCCTCCGATGTCCCACATCCACAGACACAACCGATTACCTCACTGACAACCCCTGTGACATCCCCATGGCTAACGTTGTCACCAATCCTATAAACTCGTTCCCCCCTATTATCACAACACGCTCCTCCTCTGCCGTCGCACATCCACATGCACAACCTGCCTCCACCGCTAATCTCATTGACATTCCCCGGAACTCTGACTTCTTACCTAGAATTTCTCTCCCTCCTCACTTGGACAGCAGACCCTCTACTCCTCCTTTGAACTCCTTGAATGGGAGCATTACTAATCCGGCTCCCCGCATCCTACCTCTCCCCTCTCCTAACCCCACTGATTCCGTCCAATCCCTGAACCCTGTTCACTCTCCCTCCAAAGACCCAAGTCACTCTCGGCCCCTGCCTAAAACCTTAAACTTTTTCAGCTCAATAGCACAGCAACTGAACAGAATTGAGCTGAAAATTAACTCCCTTGCTGCTGATTTCCTATACTTAGAACAAGATCTTCTCAACAGGACCAAGCCGCCGTGCACCCTCTCCCGGGTAGATTTCCTCCCACCCCACTCAATACCGCTCCCTTGGCCCCACAGTGCACCCCTCGTCCCTCCAGTCCATTAGCGAGTCAGGCACTTCGACCCAACCAGGATCGCCAACCCTTTTCGATACCGAAACCTGATGAGATCAACGACTCTTACCTCGCTTTGAGCCAGAAGTCAGCCCCTTTCCCCATCCCTGTTATTATCGGCACTAACAGAATCCCTAAAAATGTCCACTCGCCCAGACCTCCTGCTCAATACTCCTCTATCCACCTTACTCCCCCCTTCATCAAGGCTCCCCGTCCTCTCTCTTGCATGCTCCTCAGCTACAGATCAGCAGTACAACACGCCACAGACTCCTCCCTACATCGAGGCTCCCCGTCCTCTCTCTTGCATGCTCCTCAACTGCAGATCAGCAGTACAACATGCCACAGACATTGCTGAAATTCTACTCGCTGTAGAAATTGACATCGCTTTCCTCACTGAATCCTGGCTCAATGTCCACTCCACCCCCATTCTTGACATTCTCACCCCTCCAGGGTACACCATCATCAGACAAGACAGACCGATCAAAACGGGGGGAGGACTAGCCATCATCCACAAGGCAGGAATACAGATTACCAAACTTAAACCTGCAGAATACCTATCGTTTGAATACCTGGGTGTCGAACTCACTGCCAAGGGCACCTCACCCATCAAATTCCACACCATCTACCATCCTCCTGGAGAGCGTACCCTTTTCCCCGAAGATCTAACAGACCTAATATCATGGTTCTCCATCACAGACACTAAAGACGTGTTCCTGGGGGACCTCAATATCCACTGGAATGACCCAGAAGACTCCACTACCCAGAACCTATCCAACCTACTTGAAATATATAACCTCAAACAACTCTGCAATAAACCAACTCACATCAAAGGTGCAACACTGAATGCGATCATTACCAACAATGATCTGGTCTCTCTGAGAGCGATTTCTCCCATTGACTGGTCCGACCACCACCTCATTCTGTTCAAGATTGATGCACTTGCCTTCCACCAACCTATTCGTGATGACAAACGTAAACACTGGACCAGAAATATCAAAGCAATCCCTTTATCCGAACTTGAATCCAGGATTCATGCCCATCTTCAACTCCAACCCTCATCATCGACGGCCGACGACCTCACTACACACTTTAACTAAAAAATGAGGTTCTAGACCAAGTAGCTCCTCTCAAACTCAAACAATTGAGGCGATCAAATCTAAACCCTGGTTTAACGTGGATCTGAATGAGGAAAGGCGTCAACTCAGACAAACGGAAAGGTCTTGGAGACTAAACCCCTCGACACGTAGCGCAACTTAGATCTGCTCGGCAAGCATACAAAAAGCACATTTTCAGTGAAAAGGCGTCTTTCTTCTGCAGCCAACTAGATCTGGCGAAAAACAGACCAAGAAATTCTTCAACATTCAAAAGCCAAACTAACTGCACTCCCTCTCAAGAAATCAAAGACACCAATGAGCGTTGTGAAGTAATTGCCACCTTCTTCACTAATAAAGTCTCGAAAATTGATCAATCCTTCATCCAAACCTCTAACCCTCCTTCCCTCTCAACCTGCCCCACTCTAACCACCCCTGGTCATTCAGAAAGAGTTCTTACCAAGGATAATCAGGTCTGCCTCCAGCTAAAAAACAATGCGCATTGGTCCGACTTTGAGCTAATGTCGTAAAATGAGGTTTTCAGTATAATTTCTAACCTAAAACCTTCCTCCCACACTATGGACCCCATCCCATCCACAATCATAAAAGAACTTAACCACACCATTTCCCCCTTCTGGACAAAAATCATCAATGCCTCTCTCTCCTCAGGTTGTGTCCCAGACTCCATTCAACTTGGACAAATCACACCCATTCTCAAAAAACCAGGGGCTGACCCTAATGATCTCAACAACCTCAGACCTATCTCCAACCTCCCATTCCTTGCAAAAACATTGGAGAAATGCGTTCTCCACCAACTCAACAAACACATTGATGAGTTCAACCTCCTCGACACCTTTCAATCAGGATTCAGGAAAGGCTGTAGCATGGAAACAGCTATGCTCGACGTCTCTGACGATATTCACAAGGCTTTAGAAGATGGTGATGCCTGCCTATTCATCCTTATTGACCTATCTGCGGCATTCAACACAGTAAATCATCCAGCGCTTCTGGAGACCTTGTCGAAGCGCTCCGGCATCAATGGCACAGTACTAAAATGGTTCACCTCCTTCCTTCAACACCTCTCGCAACAAATTAAAATCAACTCCTGTCTCTCGAAGCCAACAAAAGTCACACTTGGGGTCCCGCAAGGCTCGATCCTCTCCCCGGCCCTCTCCCCGGCCCTCTTCAATCTTTTCATGGAGCCCCTCACAATCATCTTGAAAAAAGCTGGAGTGAATTACCACCTTTACGCTGATGACACCCAAATCTATTTCAAAATCAAGTCTCCCAGCGACATCCAACACCTCAATGCAACGCTAACCTAGATCCAAACTTGGTTCAACACTAACCACTTAAAGCTCAACCCAGATAAAACAGAACTAATCCTATTCTCTCCAAAAAGCAACCATCGTCCAATCCAAGAGTGACTCAAGAATCTGGTTGCCCTAAACTGCACCATCGTCCTAGCCGACTCAGTTAAGTCTCTAGGCATCACCCTTAACAATAACTTTTCTTTGGAGGCCCACATCAAAAACTCTGCAAAAAGTGCTCTTTTCTCTCTAAAACACCTCAAGAAATTGAAACTTTTTCTTACCCATGATGACCTCAAGACAGTAGTCCAATCCCTGGTTCTCTCTAAAATCGACTACGGGAACGCCATCCTAACAAATGAGTTACCCTAACCCCTCTAAGGGCAGTGTTGAACATGGCCGCTCGACTCGTATCTGCAGTAAAAAGATTTGATCACATCACTCCAGCTCTCAACTCCCTCAACTGGCTTCCCATGGAAGGGAGGTGTATTTACAAACTGGCCTGCATCACACACAAAACCCTTTACTCTCCAGCCCCTAACTACCTGAACAACAAACTGGTAAGAGCAGGTCAATCCAGAACGCTGAGAAGCTCCAACTTACTCCTTCTTATTCCTCCGAAACTGAAAAAGAAAACCACACAATACCGATCGTTCTCTGGCAACGCTCCCAGGATATGGAACGCTCTCCCTAGAGTCCTCAGATGCAACCCCTCCTTCTCCTGTATCAAAAGGGACCTGGAAATCCATCTCCTTAACAAACACTTTCCTGACCAACGTCAACTAACCTAGACTTCAATATCCGAGTTTACTCCTCTCTCTTGACATTCAAGGATAGTTGGTGACCAGACTGTTTTAACCACCTTATCTTCCATGCTGTATTTTTTTTAATCCTTAGTTTTGCTTCCTTACTGCCTGCCTGCCTGCCATGTAATGCAATTTCCGTCTGTTTTTCTTTACAGTATGTATGTAAAGCACTCTGATACCTACGGGTCAAGCTAGCGCTATATAAAACTTTTAAAATAAAAAATAAAATAAAAAACCTCATCATTCTTCCTCTTAAATTTCGTAATATAGCCAAACTAAATGAACCACTTTCTGGAAACGCTAGTACTCCATCCTCTTTGGTATACCTTGCCCAATTCTCCAGCCAGATACATGTATAATAACCATATTTCGCTACCATAAAAGATGCAGGTGACTTCGGTGGAGGAAGTATCTGTCCTTCCCTAGTCACAATCGGCTTATCCTTCATATTTACTGCTCCAAATTCTCCTAATTCTGTAATACAGGCCAAGTGCTGCCTTCAGGTCCTTTAGCCGGACTTTAAAAAAAATTGGGTCTCCAAACTCATGTAGAAAGCTGTCTGTTCTCAGGTTACAAGTCATCGCTGATATCATCCTTCCCCAGGTCGAAGTATCGGGGGACCTAACAGGACCGTACAATTCTTAAACTGAAAAGCATCACAGTACAATCTGAGATCAGGCAGCAGCAGACCTACTTTCTCTAGTCTATACCTCAACTTTCTCCAGGAAAATCTGAAAGCCCGAAATGGCCAAATAAAAGATGCTATTTATTGGTACCTATTCGGAACCCTGGCAGTGGTCACGATAGATGCCACCACGGCTTTCGATAGGGTTTGTGGGGTTTATTTTTGGGAGGTGTTGTCAGTTTTAGAATTTAGCCCTAACTTTATCGAGACCCTCCAAAAATTGTATGGGGCCTCTTGTGCCCGAAAGTTTTTTAACAGGGCAATAACTAGGAAATGTAGAATTTCTAGAGGCACTAGGCAAGGGTGTCCACTTTCCCCCTTCCTTTTTGATATTTATATCGAGCTCAGTCTCTTAAGTTGGGTTCGGAAATTATCCCTTTTGTTTCTCAGGGAATCAGGAATAAGATCGCCCTGTGAGCAAATGATCTTATAGTCTATATGGCAGATCCTGTTAAGACCATCCGTAGAGTGGAAAACCTAGTAGAGGAGTTTGGGTCCCTTTCTGGGTACGGTATCAATAAAGCTAAGCCTGAGATCATGATCTGGAATGTAGTTAGCTTATAAAGGGAAGTTAAGTCGGTACTTAGATACCTGGGTATCTTCATTGTCCACACCCTGGACAGAATTCAAATGCATAATCTGGGGACGGTGACAAAGGATATGAAAACAAGTTACTTACATGTAACTACAGTTATCCAGTATTGATATCTTTCATAGATTCACATGCCTGAATCATTCCCCGTCGCCGAGGCGGGAGTCCCATGGTAAATAAAAAAGTAGTGCCAAAAGTGGTAGTAGTAGTAGTAGGCCCCAAAGAAAAGGCCTAAGGCCTAGATCTTAGCAGCCTATCTACATCATTATGCAAAAAGAACCAAAGAATTGGTACCAACCAATCAGCCATCAGCACCCTTCTAGAACCCTCTCAGCAGAGCCAGAACTCCTCAGATTTTCCTAGCACAAGTGGGAAGTAAATGTCCCAAAACATAGAGAACTGACTCTACGGGGAGGAGGGTGGGTGCATGTGAATCTATGAAAGATACCAATACTGGATAACTGTAGTTACAGGTAAGTAACTTGTTTTCTTATCCAGTATTGGGGTATCTTTCATAGATTCACATGCCCGAATCAGAATAGCGAGCAGTATACCAAGTATACAGTCGTTTGCGGATGGTGGGAGACTAGTGCTGATACACTCCCAATTGCATCCACAACTTGTTAACAAGAGGTATAAGAAAAACCAACCTTAAAATTCAAAACATGCAACATACACAGGGAAATGCAACATGCATTGTAACAACATTCTAAGTCAAACATGTCATTATCGTAGAAATGTCATTGTCATGAGAAAATATATATACATATATAGCATTTGAAAAACAGAAAAGGTACCTGAAATGGGCCTCAAAGAAAAAGATGTCGTAGGACAGCTTGTCCGACTGCTGCATCGTCTTGATGCGTAGATTGAAGGCAGTAATGTCTCGTGAACGTGTGGACATTCTTCCATGTCGCAGCACGACAGATATTTTCAAGAGTCACCCCAGCAAACAATGCTGTAGACGCTGCTACTGTTCTTGTGGAATGGGCCTTGGCTTTCCTTAACAATGGCCTATGAGCTTTGTCATGGCAGAAATGGATTGTTGATGCTATCCATCTGGCAATAGTGGTTTTTGTAACTGCATTTCCCAGAGTAGTTTGGCCATAAGCCACAAACAACTGGTCTGACTTTCTAAGGCTCTTTGTTTTTTGAAGATAGAATTTTAAACATCTCTTGATATCAAGAGAATGTAAGGCTCGTTCCACTGGAGTAGATGGATTTGGAAAGAAAGTCCTTAATTTTACAGGTTCATTGAGATGAAACTGTGCCGGTACTTTAGGTATGAATGTCGGATTAGTTTGGAGGTGCACGTAGTCTTGAGTGAAGTGTAGAAATGGTTCCTTTATAGTGAAGGCCTGAATTTCACTCACTCTTCTAGCTGATGTTAGAGCCAGAAGTACGGCAACCTTCCAGGTGAGGAATTTGAGTTCAGCCTTGTGGATAGGCTCAAATGGATGTTTCATTAATTTCATTAAGACCGTGTTGAGTTCCCACTCCGGTGGAGGAAGCTTGATCGGAGGAAACTCCCGGAAAAGTCCTTTCATGAATTGCTTGATCAAAGAGGACGAACACAGAGAAGAAAGATGAGCACCATTTCTGAATCTGGAAAGTGTGGCTAAATGGACTTTGACTGAAGAGAAAGAGAGTCCAGATCTTGCCAGATGTAACAAATAAGGAAGGATCTGTTCCGCAGGAGTTTCCACCGGGTGAACGTGGTTAGCTGCGCAACAACAGCAAAAACGTCTCCATTTTAGACGGTAAGTTTTAATCGTGCTGTGAGCTCGTGATTTTGTCAATATGTCCCGACAGTCCTGAGGGATGTCAAGGTCCTTGAATTCTAAGAAATCAGGAGCCATGCGTGTAAATGTAGAGACTGAGGGTCCGGGTGGAGCACCTGACCTCTGTTCCTCGACAGCATTGTGGGTGTCGGAAGAAGACGGATCGGTTGGTCCTGGGATAATAACAGAAGCTCTTGAAACCAGTACTGGAGTGGCCATCTGGGTGCAATTAGGATGAGACGGCAGCCCTCCGACTTCTTCTTGTGTATGACTCTCGGGATTAGAGGTATCGGGGGAAAAGCGTAAGCACAAATCCCTGACCATCGCATGGACAGGGCATTCCCCTTGACCCCTGTTGAGGATATCTGCTGGCGTAATAATGGCATTTCTTGTTGTCTTTTGTTGCGAACAAATCCAGTGCCGGCTTGCCCCAAGCTCTGAATACCCTGAGCACTTGAGCCTGCTCTAGTTCCCATTCGTGGCAGTCCGATTGGGACCTGCTGAGCGTGTCCGCTAGTGTATTGTAGAGACCTCTGACATGTTCTGCTCTGAGGGTTATGTTGTGGAGTGTGACACATTCCCACAACTCCTGAGCCTCTCTTGATAGAGTTGCTGATCTTGTCCTTCCTTGCTTGTTCACATAAAACATGCTGGTGGTATTGTCGGTCCGAACCAGTACCGAAGAACCTGCAATCCTTGGACGGAAAGCTTGCAGGGACAGGAAAAATACTCGCAATTCCAGGCTGTTGATGTGTTGTTTCTTGTACTCTGGAGACCACTTCCCCTGTAGCTGTAAATCTTGGAGAGGACCTCCCCATCCTTCCATAGAGGCATCCGTAGTGAGGACAAAAACTGGAACCTCCTGTATGAAAGTGAGTCCTTCTGCTAGGTTGGGCATCTGGGACCACCAATGCAGAGCGCTTTCATGTGTGGTGTGACTCTGAGGATGTCGTCGAAGGAACCCACAGCCTGTTGCCACTGAAGGTGTAGCTCCTCTTGCAGAGGTCTCATCCGAAGTCTTGCCAAAGGGACGAGGTTTAGTGCGGAAGAGCACATCCCCAGGAGTGACGCAAACATGCGGACAGAAACTGACTTTCTTCTGGAAATCAGGATTGCCAGCTTTTGAAGACGAACCTGCCGTTCGTGCAATAAGAATGCCCTGCACTGGACGGTATCCAGCAGAGCTCCGAGAAATGGAAGGACCTGCATCAGGCGTAACTGAGATTTGCTCCTGTTCACAGTCAGCCCCAGAGAGTGGAACAGACGAAGAGACGTTGTCACAGCAATCTTGACTGCGCTTTCCGAAGGACCTTTGAGTAACCAATCGTCCAAATACGGGAATACTTGGATTCCCCGGGATCGTAACGCTGCTGCCACAGGAGCTAGGCACTTTGTAAAGATCCTTGGAGCCGATTTTAGTCCAAACGGGAGCACTTCGAACTGATAATGGGCGCCAGCCACAGTGAAGCGAAGATACTTGCGATGCTTCGGATGTATTGGGATGTGAAAGTAAGCGTCTTCCATATCCAGAGAAGCCAGAAAATCTCCCTCGTTGAGACAACCTAGAATTTCTGCCAGTGTGACCACGCAAAATCCTTGCTTCTTGAGGAATCTGTTCAGGTTGCAAAGGTCTAAGATTGGACGCCATTCCCCTGATTTCTTTTTGATGAGAAAAAAGCGGGAATAGAAACCCGTCCCCTTCTGAAGTGAGGGAACCTTCTCGATTGCATTCTTGAGGAGCATTGTTAAAGCTTCTTTGAATAATAAGTTAAGACGAGGGGGAGGGGGCCCCTTGGGTGGAGTGGTGGGTGGCTTGGTGACAAACTCCAAGGTATGACCGTTGTTTACAAGGTCTAGAAGCCATTGGTCCGATGTAATTTCCTGCCACTTGTCCACAAATGCTGAAATTTTTGCACCCACAGGGAGGGGAAGAGGAGTGGAAGGCGCCCTGCGGAGATCACTGCTTCCTGTTGGTGTCTCGTCCTTGATTTTGCGACCTTTTTCATCCGCCTTGACGAGAGAAACCAGACGTACTGGATTGTCTGTACGATGACTGATAAGATTGTCTATATTGGGGCTGGTACTGTCTATTCTGCTGGGTTTGATACCCTCCTCTAGAGGAAAAACCACGTCCTCTTGCACCTCTGAAGGTTCCGCGTTTGTACTGCAAGGAACCCAAGGATCTTGCGGTCTCAGTATCAGTCTTTATTGCTTGGAGTGCTTCATCTATGTGTTTCCCAAACAACGATTCGCCATCATAGGCCATATCCAATATCTTTGTCTGGACTTCTGGTCTGAAAGTGGTGGCCTTAAGCCAACCCTGGCGTCTGAGTACAGCTGCACCAGCCAGATGGCGAAAATTTGTATTCACAATGTCCAATGCGCAGTTGATAGTCTCGGATGCTGCGCGCTCTCCTTCTAATACATTTTTTCGAGCGTCTTGTCTCTTGTCCTCCGGAATGAGCTCAATAAGGCCAGCCATTTCCGACCACATTTGGTGGTCATAAATCCCTATTATTGCTAGGGAGTTAGCTGCTCTGATGGAGGCAGCTGCCATTGTAGAACATTTCTTGCCGATTAAATCCAGACGACGCCCCTTCTTGTCCGGCGGTGTAGTAATAGGTGCTGACGGATTTTTAGATCTTTGTTGGGTAGCCTGTGAAATGACCGAATCTGGCCTAGGATGGCCAATGAGACAGGATGGACTATTGGCCGGAGCACGGTATTTCTTGTCTATCCGCGGAAGCACCGCTGGCACAGATGCAGGATTTTTTATGATCTTGACCCCTTCTTTCCAGATGTAATCGATGATGGGGACAGCTCTTGTGACTTTTCTTGACTCCTCCTTAAAATCATGGAGAAAGCATTCAGACTGTTCAATGGTAACCGGCAAGTGAAATCTAGCAGCAGCCCACTGCATGAGATTATGAAATCCCCCTATATCCTCAGGGGGCGAATCAGATGGTAGAGGGGTGGGTGGCGAAGGCATAGGGATAATATAGGAATCCCAAGGATCTGCTGGATCTGGAAGTTCACCCTCTTCAAATTCCTCTTCAGAGGTTGAGTCCTGACCCTGACGCGGGTCATGTTGAGGATCTGGAAGTTGAGGCGTTGGAACAGGAGCATCAGGTGAAGCGGCCCAGGGGGTGGAACCTGCGGAATGACTGGTTGTGGGGGAAAACGCTGTCTGTAATCTGCGAGCATGGCTTGCAGGTCTTGTATCAGAGTTGGAGGCAGATGGGACATCTCGCTCTGACGAGGTTGTCTATGGTAAGTCTTATGATGTGGGACGACAATGTCCTCTTTATAATATTGTTCTTGATAATTGTCCTCCTCCTCATCATCGTCATCCTGACATTTGATGGGTAACTCGGAAGGATGGCGAGCTATTCCAAAGGGCCCTTCGTCCGCGTCATCCTCATAGTCATCATCCTCATCCTGCACATATGTTTCCAGGAGATGTGAGGGAGTAAGCGGTGATATATCACTATAGTCATGCCTTTGAAAAGTTTTAAGTTGAAAACTCCTGGAAGAAACGGGAGTAGAATGAGCAGGCGCCATTGCAGGTGTCGCAGACAGATCAGGCACATCCCCTGGTATCGTCGTCTACGGGCTCTCCGTTGATGCCTTTGTCGTCAACAGGCTTTTAGTTATCGTCGTCGACGGGACCGTCGTTGACGGGATCATCGTCGACGGGCTCGACGTCGACGGGATCTTCGTCGACGGGCTCTACGTCGACAGGCTCTCCGTCGACGGGACCTTCGTCGACGAGACCCTCGTCGACAGGCTCGACGTCGACGGGACGCTCGTCGACGGGGTGGACTGTATCTTCGTCGACACTTCTCTCGTCGACAATGGAGGCTTCGTCGTTATGGATTTCGACGCTGACTTCGTCGACGATCCCTCGACGACGGGCTTCTTTGACAGGATAGTAATCCTCGTCGACAGAATAGGAGAGGTGATAGACGTCGTCGAGATAGTTTCCGTCAACGAAGGAGCAGAAGAAGTGACAGAAATCGTCGACAAGGGAGGGAAAGCCAGAGATTTTGAAAGGCTTTTACTCACTGTTTTCGAAGATGCCTTTTTAGAGTCCTTGAGATCAGAGTCCTGAGGAGAGTGCGCTGATTCATAGGAAATGAGAGGAGTCCTCTGAGAAGAGCCAGAAGTAGTGTGGGAAGATTTATGGCGTTTTCCCCTCACTTGAAGAGCTGTCATGAGACCTAGCTCTCTTGCTAGAAGTTGAGGCTCTGTCATCCACTTCAGCCGAAGAGGACTTAAGCCATAAAAGCACTCTCGCCTCCCTATCCCTAAGAGTCTTAGTAGGGAAGGTGCAGCAAATTTTGCAATCTTTTGCCTCATGTTTAGGGTAGAGGCAGTAGATGCAGTCCACATGCTGGTAATCAACATGGACCCTCTTCTTGTCGCAGGTTCTGCAGGACTTGAACAAGGCCTTCTTGTCAGACATGATGAAGAAAGTAGAAAAACTGAGTGGCACTCAGGGAGACTCCCTTCCTCACGACGTGCGGTGAAAATCTGAGGAGAACTGGCTCTGCTGAGAGGGTTATAGAAGGGTGCTGATGGCAGATTGGTAGGTACCAATACTTTGGTTCTTTTTGCATAATGATGTAGATAGGCTGCTAAGATCTAGGCCTTTTCTTTGGGGCCTACTACTACTACTACCACTTTTGGCACTACTTTTTTATTTACCGTGGGACTCCCGCCTCGGCGACGGGGAATGATTCAGGCATGTGAATCTATGAAAGATACCCCAATACTGGATAAATATAATCTACTCTTTAAGTGGAGGAATTTCTTACTAACATTATATGGGCGAGTTAGTCTGATTATAATGTCGGTGCTGCCTAAATTGACAGACCTTTTTAATTGTACACCTCTGTCTTTCTCTAAAATATTAATCAATAAAACCCAAGTAAAGAAAATTATTTTTACAGATACTCACTCTGCAAGTCCGTTGGAAAGGAAGCAGCAGAAGTCATTTTACATCTCTAGGACATGAACGAAGATGATGCTTGCATACACAAGACAAGCTTTGATTGAGCTATGTAGAGACACAGTGTAGAGTCCTATGAAAATAGCATTATTACACTGTCACAGTTAAAGCACTTAAAACTATATACACTACAACAAAAAGGATGGAGTAGGTATAGCCTCCTACAAATTCAGGAGCCAATTATTGCATAGAAACAATAAAGTTATAAATAGGTAAAAATAGTGTACTCAGAGAAACACTAAGACTGCGAGAGTAGTGCAAGGCAAGCATTAGATAGAAGACTGCTCTAAGTAAACAAGTGCAGGAAAGACATAAGAAACAGGAATGCAAGCACAAGACTTGCAAGACAAAAGGGCAAAACAACAAAATGAATATAAAACAGATTAAGTACAAGGAGGCAAGCAGACACAGGAGCCAAGGACAGAAACACTCGGAGTAGTCAGAAAGGACACAGAGATCAGAAACACAGGGAAGCAAGAAAGGATCAAAGGAAATTGGAAGCAAACAAACAGCAAATAAAGGAGGAAGCAAAACAGAAAGAGATCCTAAAGAGAAGCAACAGATTGCAGGCAAAATACAGACAAGAGAGGAACATGAAATGCAACACATGCCTTGAAGAAATCTGCAGAAGCCGGCTCTGTAGCAGAACACAGCTCTAGCAGATACAAGGCATAAATAGGTCAGCAAACAAGAACCAAGAGTTGCAGTACACAGAGGTAATCAAACAACGCATGAATACGCAGCTGTAGGTAGTGACAGCGTATAAGAAGGACTACACAATGAAGGTGAGTCACATGACTGTCAGTGATAGGAAGAACAGGACTAGCACTACTTAAACCACTGCACAAAGGGTGCTGGTTTTTTGTGACTAAACAGCAAAGCTTTCTAAGATCTATCGTCCATGGAAACAAGGTTAGATTTTTCAATGGCACGCAGTTAGACTGATAGGTGGGTTTTGCTTGGATTCCGATGGTGAACCGCAGGCTGCAGCTGATCTATGCAATGCACCTCACAGAATTGTAAAACTTTTGTGCGGTGAAATAGTGTTGTGCCCACCTAGGCTCTGGTTGTTCCATCCATTCAAACAGAGGAGCAAGATACAAGGTAAGCCAAGTTTGAAGTTGCACTGCCTTAAAACGATGAGATTTTTATGAGCTTTGTTTTCTAATCAATTAAGCCAAATGTTGATGTTTCTCTGAAAGATTTTCTATTGCCACACTCCCTGCCTGTGCCTTGATTGCTAGTAAAACAGTGCCAAAAATACACAACAAACCTAAACTGGATAAATGATTTAATATAATAGCTGTAGACATGTTTCAATGAGCTCTGCATGTTACTTTATCATAAACGACAAGACCCTGTTTTTGACTAAAATTCTTAAATGAAAAGAGTTCTGTCAACAGTTTCTAATAAACATCATAAAGAACATACATTCTTCAATTAAATGTGATAAGACTGAATGAAAAAAAATCACACCAATAGACCACTGGCAAGTTAAAATATAAAGAAATGATTTCATGAGTGGGAATCCTTGGAGCCACTTATAAAGTTAAAAGCATGCAAGTTACATTTCGTCCCTTGATCGATGCAAATGAAGATCTCCATCATTTTCCTCATCATCATCACTTTCGTGATATCCATCTTCATCATCCTGCTCCTGCTCATAAACAAAATCGTCATATCCTTGCTCCTGAATTCTTTGTTTCCTCTCCTCTTCCTGTCTCTTTCGCTTTTCTTGAAGAATTTGGTCAAGTTTATCTTTCATATTCTTTTCAGCCACCTAAAAGTTACAACATGAAGTTAAGTTTACTTTTTCAAGAGAAGATAAGTGCAAATGGATTCCCTCTTTCAGCCCATCTTTATATAATCTGTATTCTAAAGCCCTGAATATACATACATAAAAGAAAATCACTATATGGTTATGGTAAAATTATATTTTTCATTTCAGTATACAGAGGAGGTACTGAGAGTCATTTTATTTCACTTACTCTTCTAGAGGAGTGTGAGAATGAAACAGGTTCCCCCCGTCACTTACCTTCCGGGGGGCCCCGTATCCCCTGGTCTCGGGGAGCCCGGAGAGTCGACACCCGACGTCACAGGTCCGTCGAACAGATGACGGAAAAGATAACCGCCCCCCCCTTGTCCTTCCCCTTCGCAGGGACGAATCAGCAACGTGGAGAGCGTGGTAGGAGGAGGGGCTAACCCCGGAAGCACTACGGACCAGGCCGTGAAAAGAGACGAGGGACACAGGATCAGAGAGGAAGCGGTCGAAGGACTAGGAGAAGCGAAAGGCGGAAGCAACGGAGAAGAAGGACGCGAGGACAGAGATCGAGTCAGGAGAAAGACCGAAGACGACGGAAATACCGAAGACGACGAGACGTGGTGCGAGGAGTGGTGGTCCCCACCGGAGGAGGCTGGAGAGCGGCCGCAACTCAAGGAGAGTTGCGGCGGAGCCTGTGAGTAACCCTGAGCGAGGGCGCAAGAGGAGCGGGTGGAGATTGGGACCGGGTACAAGAGGGGAGGGATTGGCTAACGAGAGGGAGAACTGTTTAGAGTAAAAGTTCGCAATTGCCTCCGTGACCGTGGTTTGTCAATAGTACTGATTAGTCATCCCTAGGACTGCACTCACCTGAAAACCCCTTTCCCCCCTGTTATGTTTGTCGTTTTGAGTTACCTAGGGGCCACATACACGGTCAAAGAAGAGAGTATGAGGCCCTTTCTCACCGTGCGATAGGCACTCCTGATCTGAACCTTATTCCCATCACTTTCCCCCCCCCTTTTTTTAACCTCTTCACCGTTCTCGCCCGAGTTCACTTGTTCATAAGAAAGGAGGAGAGCACAATTCACACGTGGTGTTGCGGTGATGGTTTGCAACCTTGGCACATACAGTATAAGTTACTGACAGCCGTCTTTTCCTCTCTCCTATGAGCCTCCCTGGGACGAATGTGGGTCCGGATATACAACTAGGAGAAGAAGAATCTTCCAAGGGACTAGGAGCGGTCGGAAGAGGCGGAGAACCAGCAGTCGAAGGACCAGTAACAGCAGAAGAACCACCGGGGACTGTTGAGACATCCATATCACCCTCGAGTGGCCCATTACCTGTCATTTCGAATAAAACTCGCAGAGCATCTCACTATATACAGCCTCCTCGTCTGATTATCCGACCCGCCCTCCCACAAGTGGTGTCAGAAGTGGGATCCCGAGGAGACATGGAGGCCGAATTAACCAAAATGGCAGAAAATCAGGAGAGCCTGGGAAAGGCGATGGAGAGATTCCTCACGGTGGTGGAAGAAGACCGTGGGAAACTACAACAAGTCATCACCAATCAAGGACAGACTCATGATACGACCATGGGAAAAATAGCAGATGCCCTGGGACAACAAAGAGGCCCCAGTACATTACCCTCCGTCATCCTACAAAAATACGTCAGTGGTGAGGATCCGGAGTTCTTTTTCAATAATTTTGAGCGTATGGCATTAGCCGCCGCATGGCCTGCTGATAAATGGGGACAATACCTAGGACCCTTACTTTCGGGAGAACTACAAGCCTCATACCAAGCAGCGAACATCACGGGACTGACTCCATACCAGGATATCAAACATTGTATCATTGTCAGCTCTTATAGCCTCGAGTGGAATCCGTGGACCTCTTCAGGATTGGTTCGTTGCTCAAAAGGGTTCCACCCCTTGATCGTTTCCTCTCTGATAGCTATAATAGCACAAGAGACAGATCGGATCAAGTGAGGGAAGGAAAGGATGGGGACAGCGGGGAGGGAGACCTGTAAAAATGTAAGCACAAGGTTATACACTAGATCTATGAGTAATGGAGACAGTACATGGAACATGTAAAATGCCTGGAGTTTGGTCAACTACCTGTAAAAGAAAAGAACCAGGAATTTCCTTGAAAGTCATGAACAGAGATGAGGTTCAGAGGTAACTTTCCCCAACTAAGAACCTGCCAAATTACCAAAAAGGACTAATACATCCATGAAAGTTATGATACATCCCCCTTTGTTTCTTCCTTCACATCCACCGTTTCTCAACACGGCTTCGCCCACGGAAGATTCAGGCACATAGTTGCCGGTTCGCAACCCGGCTTCGTCACTCTGTGCTCCCCAATTTATATACAGCATGAATCGCCTCAAGGCTCAGATGTCTTTTGCGCAAGGCGCAAATAGTTAATCCTATTTCCCTATCAGCGGGAATTCTCTCTCTATCTCTCATTCACTCGGCACACCCTTAGTCTTTATGGCCTAGAGCGATAGTGTTTGTAAGTTCCAAAGACTGTGGCAGCAACAGGAGCAATGCAACAACGTATAACAGGACCCCACCCTGTATCGAGTATTACTCAGAGGTTTCCGCAACAAACATCTCGGTGCGCCAAGCACCCTTACCCCACCGCGACAGCCTCACGCCAGAATGTAGTCCTCCTCAGGAACCGTTAGGAATATCCGGCGCAGCCTTGCGCGTCCGCTCCCTTCTTCACCTATGCGCCGCACTGCAAACGTCATCACGTGCCGGAAGAGCGAAGGCACGTCCCGGGCGCGACGCACAGCCTACTGGGTAATGTAGTTTTTCCTTCCGCATTTCCGCCGTTCGATCCTGACGACGAACCCACGGAACGGTTCCTAACAGTACATCCCTCCCCCGAGGGACGTCGTCAGGGCTTGGGCTTATCCGGATGCAGCTGATGAAACCGTTGCACTAGTCGCGGAGCGTGGACTGCTTCCGCGGGTTCCCAAGAGTCTTCCTCCGGGCCATATCCTTTCCAGGATATCAAATACCACACCTTCCTCCCTCTCTGCTTGGAGTCCACCACTGTACGTACTTCGTACTCTGGTTCATTGTTAATCAGGATGGGTTTTGGGTGTCTGGGTACTGGATTGTGAGCTGGTTTCAACAACGAGACGTGAAAAACCGGATGTATATGCATATGATTCGGTAATGCCAGCTTCACTGCTACCGGGTTGATAACTTTAATGATCTTAAAAGGACCAATATAGCGAGGATTGAAGATACTGTAGCGCCGAAAACGTATGTTTCGGGTGGATAACCACACCACCTCTCCTTCTTTGTACCTTGGTTCAGGTCTTCGATGTTTATCGGCTTGTCGTTTGTACGCGGTCTTGGCCTTCTGGATGTTTCTTTGCGTGTGTTTTAGAACCCTTTGGATCTTTTTGACCCTCGTTTGTACTTCTGGCACCTTTGTGGCCTCTCTTGGGAGGATAAAGGGTAGAAACCGGGGATGGAAGCCATAGGTGACAAAAAACGGGGCATATTTCGTGGTGCTGTGTTGTGCGCTATTGTAGGCTATTTCGGCGAGCCATAACCATTCAACCCACGCTTCGGTATCACCGTGTACGTAAGATCTTAGATATTGTTTCAAGGTTTGGTTTAGCCTTTCTGTTTGTCCATCCGTCTGGGGGTGGAAGCTTGTAGACAGATTTGAATCAATACGTAATGCGGCGCACCACACTCTCCAGAACTGCGACGTGAATTGCGTGCCTCTGTCTGTGACGATCGTCTTTGGAAGGCCATGCAGCCGCACTATATGCGTGAGCAGGAGTTGTGCTACCTGTCCAGCAGTAGGTATTCGAGGGCATGCTATGAAGTGGCCCATCTTGGTCAAACTATCAATCACCACCAATATCGTGGTACATCCTTGGTCTTTCGGCAACCCCACAATGAAGTCCAACGTTATGTGTTCCCAAGGCAGCTCAGGTGTGGGTAACGGGCGGAGCAGCCCGTAGGGCTTCCCCCGATCGGGTTTGGTTTGCATACATACGAGGCATGTCTGTATCAGGGAGTGCACATCCTTGGTCATTGTTGGCCACCAGAATTGTCGTAAGAGCCTTTCTTGTGTCTTTTCTCTTCCGTTGTGTCCTGCGGTGGGTGAAGTATGACACCATTGTAGAGCTTCCTGCCTTAAGCTCGGGGTAGGTATGAATAACTGTTTCCCTTTCATAGGGAGGCCTTCCCGGATTTTCCAATCTGGGTGGTCCACTAACCACTTTTTCCATTTTGGCCTCTCCATTTCGGTCTTTACTTTATTGAGGAATTGTTCGGACTTCACCACACAGATTGCTTGCTCTGGCGGTATAATGGATCGTGCTATAGCTTCCAGAGGCGCTGGAGAGCTTTCTTGTCTTGAGAGGGCATCCGCTTTTTTGTTCGCACTCCCCGGCCTGTAGGTGAGTATAAACCGAAATTCCTCAAAAAACAACATCCACCTGAGTTGTCGGGGGGATAGGAGGCGAGCTGAGGTCATATATTGCAAATTCCGATGATCGGAATATACTGTAGTGGTATGTTTGGCCCCCATTAGATAGTGTCGCCATTCCTTAAATGCGTCTCGTATAGCGAGCAGTTCTTTTTCCGCTATTGTGTAGTTTATTTCTGCTCCACTGAGCTTTCGTGACATGAAGGCGATGGGGTGCAACAGGCCGTTCTGGGGATCCCTCTGGGATAACACCGCCCCTATTGCTACTTCTGAGGCATCTGCTTCCACCAGGTATGGCCTTTCCGGATCAGGGTGGGCCAGCACTGGGGCCGTTGTAAATGCCTCTCGGAGCTGGTCAAACGCCTGTTGGGCTTCTGGAGTCCATGCGAATTTGATCTTTTTTCGGAGGAGTTGCGTGATTGGGGCCACTATATCCGAAAAGTGAAGGATAAACCTTCTGTAAAAGTTGGCAAATCCAAGAAAGGATTGGACATCCTTGACATTCGTAGGGATAGGCCACCTCTGCACTGCCTTGATCTTTCTGTCGGCCATGGTTTGTCCCTGTGCTGACAACATAACCCCCAAAAATTCCACCTGGTCAACGTGAAACTCACATTTCCTGAGTTTACAATAAAGTGCATTGGCTCTCAAGGCACCTAACACCTTCCCCACATGTTGTTCATGCTGGTTGACATCTTCTGAGTATATTAAAATGTCATCAATGTACACTATAGCGAATCTGTCTAAATACTCCCTTAACACCTCGTTTAGAAAATACTGAAATGCGGCAGGCGCATTGCACAACCCGAACGGCATTACTTGATATTCAAATAATCCGTATCGGGTGCGAAAAGCCGTTTTCCATTCATCACCCCTTCTCATGCGAACGAGGTGGTATGCCCCTCGGAGATCGAGTTTGGTGTATATTACCGCCTTTTTTACCTGGTCCAGCAGGACTGATATCAGCGGAAGGGGGTAGCTATTTTTGATGGTCACCTTGTTTAAGGCGCGAAAGTCAATACAAGTTCTCAACTCTCCATTAGCTTTTGGTATAAAAAAAAGGGGTGACGCAGCTGGGGATTTGGAGGGCCTAATAAACCCATTCTCTTGGTATTCCTCCAAATAGTTTCGCAAATGCTCGTTTTCTTTCTCTGACAGTGCATAAATCCTCCCACAAGGCACTACCGCCCCCGGAACAAGATCTATCTGACAATCGTATGGGCGGTGCGGAGGAAGCTTGTTCGCCTGTCTTTCATTAAAGACGTCTACATATTCTCCATATCTTTCAGGTAACACCACATCCTTTTCGGCAGCGGTGGCGATCATGTATTCCTTTCCTACTGACCTGTCTACGGAACTGTGTTCCGGAAGACAATTATGGTCACAGAACGGGGAATCAAAAACTATGCTGTGATCTGCCCACTGTATGGTAGGGTTATGTTTCTTTAACCAGGGTAGTCCTAGTATCACCCCATACGTGGGGGTCTTGATGATATTAAAGGTTAGCCATTCAATGTGGTTTTCTCCACAGCAAACCTCAAGAGAGGGGGTACAAAAACCAATGGGTCCTGAAACCAGGTTCCTACCGTCTACGGTCAGGACGGTTTCCAAATGTTCTTTAGCTACCTTGGGGATTTCTAACTTCTGCACAACGTCTTCATCCATGAAGATGCCTGTCGCACCAGAATCCAAAAAAGCGTTCACTTCTACTTTTTCTCCTTTGAGACGGAAGTGCAGACTCACATAAAAATGTTCTTTCTCACCTATCACAGAAGGAATTTCATACAGGCCCCTGGCATTTCCTCCCCCAATCCCTGGGCCTATTAGTTTTCCGCCTTTGGTACTATCGGGGAAGTGGCCCTCGCATACCCTCCTTCTCTAGCCTTGGGTTTAGCCAAGCAGTCTTTTACGTAGTGCCCTTTCTTCCCACAATACATACATAGGCCTTGCTTTCTCCTCTGTTCCCTTTCTTCCTGGGTAAGGGTCGCCCTTACGGACCCTATTTCCATAGGTTCCGTTACTGAACCAGATCCCCCCACCGGTACGCGGGGTTTATCGCTCCTCACAAACGGACGGTCATATTTCTTTCTATCCCCCCGCCTTTCTGACAGACGATGATCCAACCGTCTCGCTAGGTTAATGAGTTCGATACAGGATCGGGGTTGCGGGTCTATTTGGGCGATTACGTCCTTCAACTCGTCCCTCAGACCATGGTGAAAGATAGCTGCTTGTTTATCTTCGGGCCAGTTTGTTTCGGCCACTAAACGCTGAAAAGCGTTCACATACACTAATAATTCCCGATTCCCTTGTCTTAATTCCAACAATTCCCTATCTACCGAATACGACTGAGTTCGTTGATCAAATACTCGTTCAACCTCCTCCCGAAACCCATCCCAGTCGTACAAAAAAGGATCGTCTTTCCTTACCAAAGGAACCGCCCATTGCGCTGCATCCCCTGCCAAATATGAGATCAGGAAGGCGACTCTCGCTTGATTTGTACTAAAGACCTTGGGACGACAGGTGAAATGCATCATGATTTGTGTTAAAAATACCTGGACCTTCTTTTCATCCCCATGAAATCTTTCAGGGGCTGCTAAGGGAATGGGCGTGGGTACTTCAACAGTAACAGGAGTGGGCTGCATTGAGGACGAGCCTCCTCCCCATGCACCTCCACCCTGAGCTCTACTCCCTGCTGCGTCAAACGGATTACGCTGTAATCGTTCTACGCGCTCATGCAACGCCGCGGTTTCTACTCTAGAGGCTGCTACCTCGTTTTGCACTATTTGTAAAGCGGCTATAACCTCTTCTAGGGTGGCCATTGTGCCCCGAACCAACCGGGAAGTAATCCTAGGTAAGGCCGGATATTCTGTCAGCTCTTATAGCCTCGAGTGGAATCCGTGGACCTCTTCAGGATTGGTTCGTTGCTCAAAAGGGTTCCACCCCTTGATCGTTTCCTCTCTGATAGCTATAATAGCACAAGAGACAGATCGGATCAAGTGAGGGAAGGAAAGGATGGGGACAGCGGGGAGGGAGACCTGTAAAAATGTAAGCACAAGGTTATACACTAGATCTATGAGTAATGGAGACAGTACATGGAACATGTAAAATGCCTGGAGTTTGGTCAACTACCTGTAAAAGAAAAGAACCAGGAATCTCCTTGAAAGTCATGAACAGAGATGAGGTTCAGAGGTAACTTTCCCCAACTAAGAACCTGCCAAATTACCAAAAAGGACTAATACATCCATGAAAGTTATGATACATCCCCCTTTGTTTCTTCCTTCACATCCACCGTTTCTCAACACGGCTTCGCCCACGGAAGATTCAGGCACATAGTTGCCGGTTCGCAACCCGGCTTCGTCACTCTGTGCTCCCCAATTTATATACAGCATGAATCGCCTCAAGGCTCAGATGTCTTTTGCGCAAGGCGCAAATAGTTAATCCTATTTCCCTATCAGCGGGAATTCTCTCTCTCTCTCTCATTCACTCGGCACACCCTTAGTCTTTATGGCCTAGAGCGATAGTGTTTGTAAGTTCCAAAGACTGTGGCAGCAACAGGAGCAATGCAACAACGTATAACAGGACCCCACCCTGTATCGAGTATTACTCAGAGGTTTCCGCAACAAACATCTCGGTGCGCCAAGCACCCTTACCCCACCGCGACAGCCTCACGCCAGAATGTAGTCCTCCTCAGGAACCGTTAGGAATATCCGGCGCAGCCTTGCGCGTCCGCTCCCTTCTTCACCTATGCGCCGCGCTGCAAACGTCATCACGTGCCGGAAGAGCGAAGGCATGTCCCGGGCGCGACGCACAGCCTACTGGGTAATGTAGTTTTTCCTTCCGCATTTCCGCCGTTCGATCCTGACGACGAACCCACGGAACGGTTCCTAACAATCATGGAAAGACTAGGCGTCAATGACGACACCTACCGATTGAGACTCAGACAGATTAAAGAAGGGCCCCAAGAAACACCCCGAGCCCTTTACTTTAGAGTAAAAGACATGGCCGACCGGTGGCTAAAACCTGTCACAGCTACCAAGGAGGATATTATGGCCAAAGTCTATTTGGAACAATATTTGTCCTCCCTTCATCCTCCCATACAGAAATGGGTGAGACAGCACGCTCACCTGACCCTGGAAACAGTGGTAGAGATTGCTAGTGCCTATAGCCAAGCCCAAGAAGCACAAAAGGGACGAGAAGAACATCCTTGGAGAACAGGAATAAGCGGGACCCCTCGACCCTCTCGTCCTACGTTAAGTCGAAAACCCGATCCTGCTATTATCATCCCAGGACCTCCTCCCTTCAGGCCTCAGGGTCCACCGGTGTTCAGACCTCCCCACCCTGGGCCCCAATGTTTTCACTGTGGGGGGCTAGGACACATAGCACGGTTTTGTCCCCAAAAGGAAGAACCCATGGAGATCGGAGTAGCGCGGAATTTCAGTTGTCACACCTCGACCCGACAAACCCCACCGTATCACTGCGGGGTCTACGTAAACGGACAACCCCTGACCGCATTGGCCGATACAGGCTGCCGACATGGTGTCGTACGACCCCAGGATCTAGGTCCAGCATGTGGGGATCCAGATGGCACAGTGCACATCCAGTGCGTACACGGAGACACTAAATCGTACCCCACCACTCATGTTCACATACAACATGCCTCAGATTCCGGCTCAGATCTCAAAGTGGGTCTGATTCCCCGTCTCCTGGAACCAATTATACTTGGGAGCGATTATAAATACCTACCCGAGCTACTCACGAAAGCCGTTCCTGAAGAGAAGGATTGGTGGAAGATAGCTCCTTTCTCTCAGGACGAGAATCATGAATGGCCGCCCTCCAAGAGTAGAAAAACCAGGAATCAACGAAGGAAAGAAAAGGGTCACCCAGCGTCCGTTTTTCCCGTCAGGACGGAAGAGGGTCCCTGGGAAAACAACCGAGACTTTCGAGCTGCCCAGAGAGAGGATCCTGTACTACAGGAAGCATGGAACCAAGCCAAGGACCAGGTAGACCCCCTTCAGGTAGGACCTCAATTCTTCATCAAAAACGGTTATTGTATAGACAGGCCAAAGCCACAGCCAATCCCCAGTTGTTAGTTCCTACCCCGTTTAGGGACAAAGTGCTCTACTTAGCCCATAGTCATTTACTGGGAGGACATTTTGGAGATGAGAAAACCGAACAATTAATCTTAGAACAGTTTTATTGGCCAGGCATATATAAACATGTAGAAACCTATTGTCGGGAGTGTCCTATCTGCCAAAAAAACAGTAGGTATAGACCCCCAAAAGCCCCATTACAACCTCTCCCAATAATTGATGAGCCGTTTTGTAGAATCGGAATGGATATCATAGGACCTTTACTTCCTTCCAGGAGTGGGTGTCGCTGTGTACTGGTACTGGTGGATTATGCGACCAGGTTCCCAGAAGCCGTTGCCTTAAAACATCCCGATGCCACCAGTATCGCCAAAGCGATGATCGCCATATTTTCTAGGGTTGGGTTCCCGAAGGAAATATTAACTGACCAGGGAACACCGTTTGTGTCCAAATTAATGAGACAGGTATGTGGCCAATTGGGGATAAAACAAATAAGAACAGCAGCGTATCACCCACAGACCGACGGTCTGGTGGAGCGATACAACGCCACCCTCAAGATCACCCTAAAAAAACTCTTGGAACTAGAAACAAGGAAATGGGAGGATATGTTACCCTTAGCCCTATATGCGATCCGCTGCAAAACCCAGAAAAGCACGGGTTACTCCCCCTTTGAGCTCCTGTATGGTCACCAACCTAGGTCCTTAATGGACATGATGCGGGAGACCTGGGAGGCAGAACCCGATCACTCTAAACCGCTAGTAGAATACGTATCCCAACTGCGAACCCATCTGGGACAAATAAGAACGATAGTAAGAAACAATATGGAAAAAGCACAGGAAGCCCAAAAAGTTCAGTATGATAAAAAGGCGAAAAGTAGAACCTTTGCTGTGGGAGATGCCGTTCTGCTCATGTTGGCCTCCTCTGACCACAAATTATTAGGACAATGGCAGGGTCCCTATATAGTGTTAGAGAGAGTAACCCCCGTTACCTACAAGATCGAATTAGATAAGAAACGCGGAACCACCCAGGTGTATCATGTGAACCTTTTGAAACGATGGGAAGGGCCTCTTCCCTCTTTAGTAGGGATTGTGAAGGGTCTTCCTTTATATGTCCAATGCATTGATGCGGAGTTACCCTCCGACTTACGATCGGAATTAGTAAACTCTCTCTTGCCCCTCCAGCCCATCTTCTCCTTAACCCCTGGACGAACCACTTTGGTGGAACACTCGATAAAAACACAGGCAGGGAAAACGGTACGCCTTCGTCCGTATCGGATACCGGAGGCCCGTAGGAATACCATACGCGAGGAGGTTCAGCAGATGTTGCAGATGGGTATTATAGAACCTTCCACCAGTGAATGGAACTCCCCAATAGTGCTGGTACCGAAACCAGACGGTTCGGTACGCTTTTGTATTGATTTCAGGGAGGTCAATAAAATCTCGGAGTTTGACACCTACCCCTTGCCCCGAGTAGATGAAATGATAGAGCGGATCGGGAAGGCTAAATACATCAGTACCCTGGATCTGTGTAAGGGGTACTGGCAAATACCCCTTCGACCCCAAGATCGAGAAAAGACAGCCTTTTCCACTCCCGATGGGTTGTTCCAATTTGTAGTGCTCCCTTTCGGGTTACACGGGGCGCCGGCCACCTTTCAGAGGGCTATGAACCGTATACTACAACCACATGAAAGGTATGCCGGGGCATACATTGATGACATTGTCATCTACAGTGAAACCTGGGAACAACATTTGACTCATCTCTATGAGGTAATTCAGGCCTTGGGCAGTCAGGGACTCAAAATCAACCCGGCCAAAAGCCATCTAGCCGCCCAAACCGTAAGATACCTGGGGTATCTGTTAGGAGAAGGAGTTATACGGCCACAAGACAATAAAATAGCGGCTATTACACAAATTCCCTTCCGACGTACCGCAAAAGAACTCCGGGCCTTCCTGGGGCTCCTGGGGTATTATAGGAGATTCATACCCAGGTTCTCCCAGATAGCTGCCCCCTTGACTGATCTATTACATAAATCAGTAAAAACAGAAGTGATGCTAAGGAATCCCAGCCCCGCAGTAGTTCAAGCATTTCACACCCTGAAAACCACCCTAACCTCAGACGCTGTATTGGCTAGCCCTGATTATAGCTTTCCGTTTATACTCCAAACTGACGCCTCCGATCAAGGGCTGGGGGCTGTCCTGTCTCAAGTAAACCAACAAGGGGAGGAGAAACCCATACTGTATATCAGTAGAAAATTGTTCCCCAGGGAACAGAACTATGCAGTCATCGAAAAGGAAGCCCTGGCCATCAAATGGGCCATCGACGCCCTGAAGTATTATCTGGAAGGAAGGAACTTCACCCTGTATACCGATCATGCGCCGTTAGAATGGTTGGCGCGGAACAAGGGGAACAACGATAGAGTTCTACGGTGGTTTTTATCCCTCCAACCATATCGCTTTCAAACCAAACATCGTAAAGGAAGTGAACAAGCCAACGTAGACTTTCTTTCTCGCTTTCCTCAAACACAAACCCCTACGAGAAGGACAGCAAGGGAAAGGGGATGTGAGAAGGAAACAGGTTCCCCCGTCACTTACCTTCCGGGGGGCCCCGTATCCCCTGGTCTCGGGGAGCCCGGAGAGTCGACACCCGACGTCACAGGTCCGTCGAACAGATGACGGAAAAGATAACCGCCCCTCCTTGTCCTTCCCCTTCGCAGGGACGAATCAGCAACGTGGAGAGCGTGGTAGGAGGAGGGGCTAACCCCGGAAGCACTACGGACCAGGCCGTGAAAAGAGACGAGGGACACAGGATCGGAGAGGAAGCGGTCGAAGGACTAGGAGAAGCGAAAGGCGGAAGCAACGGAGAAGAAGGACGCGAGGACAGAGATCGAGTCAGGAGAAAGACCGAAGACGACGGAAATACCGAAGACGACGAGACGTGGTGCGAGGAGTGGTGGTCCCCACCGGAGGAGGCTGGAGAGCGGCCGCAACTCAAGGAGAGTTGCGGCGGAGCCTGTGAGTAACCCTGAGCGAGGGGGCAAGAGGAGCGGGTGGAGATTGGGACCGGGTACAAGAGGGGAGGGATTGGCTAACGAGAGGGAGAACTGTTTAGAGTAAAAGTTCGCAATTGCCTCCGTGACCGTGGTTTGTCAATAGTACTGATTAGTCATCCCTAGGACTGCACTCACCTGAAAACCCCTTTCCCCCCTGTTATGTTTGTCGTTTTGAGTTACCTAGGTGCCACATACACGGTCAAAGAAGAGAGTACGAGGCCCTTTCTCACCGTGCGATAGGCACTCCTGATCTGAACCTTATTCCCATCACTTTCCCCCCCCTTTTTTTAACCTCTTCACCGTTCTCGCCGGAGTTCACTTGTTCATAAGAAAGGAGGAGAGCACAATTCTCACGTGGTGTTGCGGTGATGGTTTGCAACCTTGGCACATACAGTATAAGTTACTGACAGCCGTCTTTTCCTCTCTCCTATGAGCCTCCCTGGGACGAATGTGGGTCCGGATATACAACTAGGAGAAGAAGAATCTTCCAAGGGACTAGGAGCGGTCGGAAGAGGCGGAGAACCAGCAGTCGAAGGACCAGTAACAGCAGAAGAACCACCGGGGACTGTTGAGACATCCATATCACCCTCGAGTGGCCCATTACCTGTCATTTCGAATAAAACTCGCAGAGCATCTCACTATATACAGCCTCCTCGTCTGATTATCCGACCCGCCCTCCCACAAGGAGAAACCTGCTTTTTCGATACTTTAGAGGAATTTAGGGCAGAATATGATAGGTCACTAAAGTATGGATTGTTCTGAATATCTGGGAGTATAGGAAAGCAATCAGTTGATTCTTTCTTAGCCCTATCCTCTTCAGAGATCATGCTGCTTCGTGATGTCACTCATTAAGACAGTATTGAGAAGACTGCACAGCACTGAAACAGGGTGCACTTGTTTTTGCCCACACGTTTTTAAGAGTTAAACTGAGTTAGAAAAGAGCAAATTGTGTTTGTCCACTGGCTGAACTTTCTTCTATAGCCTCCCCAGCTTGTAGCCTGTTTTAGCACCAAGCACAAAACCAAGAAAAGTTAGTAAATAAGCATACTAAACATGAGCCAAACCTGTTGCAGACACTATTCCACATGTTTTTGACATATGTTAAAATTGGTTATATGAATATGGAGTACAAGTTTTATCACTGCTAGAATGTTTTGGCATTTGAAAAATTGTTCAGGCAGGTTATAAGCAAGCCTGTAATGGCATAATGTAAAAATAAAAGGTGGTATGACAAGACAGAAAATAAGGAAAAGAAAATACACTGTACATAAACCACAACCAAATATCTAAGCATCTATTTGATACTGACCTCTGCTTCTTGCAAAATATTAAAACACCAATCTACAGTTCATGATGCTCATAAAACCTTCCCATTATTAAAATCAAGTCATCAGGTACATTATTCAAGAGGATTAGTGGTTTCCTTTTTCAACTCCTGCAACATTAAACATGCATTGTTTTCCAAAGCAGATCTACTGAAACTTTTAAGGATTCACACATGAACTGCAAGACTGTGCCTTAAACTACAGATGGCATACCACACCACAACTTCTACATAATTTCCTCACCACTCTACTAAACTTTAATGGGGCACAAAAGTTTCGTAGGTTCAGAAGCAAGCTATCCATTGCATACCATAAAGGAATCTGAGACACAGTACCACCGCATCAAGCAGACATTAAGAAATAAAATAGTTATGTGGTAAGGATCTATATCTGAAACAGCCGCAACCTTGCAATGAAAATACCATCTAACATTTGTGCCTCTAAGGGCACCTTACACATGATCTTATTGAGAAAGGCCCACCCTGCTAGCTCTCTGGCAATCTATGGCCACACAAAAGAGGAATATTAGACCAACCTCCTTTAATGCCAAGTCCAGTGCAAGGATTTTGCTGCCATAAGTCAACTGAATTTTAATGCCACCGTTGCGCTGCTTGACCATGTTTATTTCTAGATCCAATTTTAATGCTTGCTAGGGTTATCCTTAGCATCAATATTAATACTGTCTTGTACTAGATGTACATTACCTATAACTACACTTCCTTTATTTATTTATTATTTTAGAGAGTTTATATAGCGCGAACTAGACGTGAAAAATCGGGTATCAAAGCACTTTACATGAGCACCAGTTTTGTTACAGATGGACACATTCATTTTTGTTAGGCACAGGGAGATTAAGTGCTTTGCCCAGAATCACAGGATGCTGAACGTCGTTGCTGAAACTCGAGCCCGATTCCCCAAGTTCAAAGTCTACTGCTGTAGCCGTAAGGCTACATCCTCTCCCCTAATCTTTTATATCAGTGTTTTTTTAAATTTACACATTTCAAACATTTCCCGTCATCGAACTGCGAATCCACAGTATTTTAATCTACAATAACTAGACTTACAAGGAAATATTTTTATTTGTTCTCCATCATTAAATCTTCTACAAATTATGGCCTAAAGAAATCATGCAATAATCACTTTTGCACTTGAAAGAAAAAAGTGGGTAGCAGACTCACCTCTAGTGAAACAAAGAAATACTTTGCCCACCGAAGAATCACCCACTGCCTTTGTGCCCAGGCTGAAGTGTCTGTGAGTCCCTGCCTGTTCCTCCAAGGGGCAGCTCAGTGGAAATCAAGGAGTTACATGCTAGCATACAGCACCACATTCTCAGAGTGAACAGTCACTTTCTCTGCAAGGAAATGGTTCACCTTCTTTCGGCATAAGGAAACTCAGGCAGAAATCTACCTCGCTCCATGAGTGAATTACTTCTTTCTGGGTTCAGGAAGGTAACAAAAGGCTGACAAGAGATCCTCATATTTTTCGTCCCATCAATGCAGAATTTCAGGCACCTGAGCACATTATGGAATGTAGTGTCTTTTCTGCAGCTGAAGATGAATCTTATAAGCACAGTCTCCCTTAGGTGAAAGTCGGAAGGCACATTAAGCATAACTTTTAGATTTGCCGAGACACATTATATTTGGCAAATTATTAAAAAAGTCTTGTCGATTGCAAAGGCCTGAATCTCGCCCATCCAAGGCTAAGAGTGCCTTTCTCTGGAAGGGTCCAACTCATTCTATCTATGAGTAGGTTAAAACGCGGCAAAGATTACTTAAATTAGCGTTACACTAATCCCTAGATTTTTCTTTCCAAATCTGGGAGGGAGAGAGAGATTTGGTGGCATACAGGATACTGTCTCCCTGGTGCTACATATCACTCTAGGAGTATCCTATAACCCATTTTAACTAGTCACTATTCGGCTAGACTCAAGACCTCTAAGATAAAACATAACTTAGGTTTCGATGCCTCTCATGGTGTCCTGCTTCATCACTGGGTCTCCACTTGTCCCTTTAACCCAGGATAGGCTCAACCATGAGCCAGATAGCACTAGTGATATTATATCCGATGGGGGTCTTCTAGTGAAATGTTAAAAATATCTGGAGGATACCCCAGTATCCCTTTATTATCAAGCACCTCTAGTATAGTTAAAAATCATAATCAAGAGTTCTTCAAAGGAATTTAGTGTCCTTGCACCCTAATATGTGTTGGCATGTTTCAGCGCTCTTGGTCAGGCCGCTATGAATCTATATGGATGCCTGCTATTTTATTGTCACCGTCTCAGCTGTCCCAGTCTTAAACTTCAGGGTCTTTGTCAGACAACACAAACCAGATAACATGTATACAGGTCTACTTGCTGCCTGTGTTCCAGATTGGCATATACTAATGCTCATGTAGGGATGTACTAATACAGACGGGGCAACGCCCCTATAGTCTTACTCACTCTAAGGGTACTGTGACCCTGACAGTACCTATATTCGTCCTGAACGAGAAGCATGGCCTACAATCGACACATTAAAGCGAAGAACATCAAACTTAAAACCAGTATATAGGATGGCAGAGGGAGTAAGCACACGTGTAAATTAGAATGATCAGTAAAACTGTGAGCAAAAAAAAACCTCAATGCTATCATACACTTTACCCCAATTCACAACTGTGGCAAACAGCAGGGAATTCCATGTGCAAATTTTGGCTGCACTCTCTTTGTATATTTAATCAGCGAATTTTTCTGTTTTGCACAGGTTTTTAACACAAACTACTTGTTGGAGGGAACTGTGTTCAAACTGCAAGCAAGAGTAATTTGCTCTCAGCTATTAAACGGCATAGGTGTTATAAAGCGTGCAAATACAATTTAAGCTATTTTAGCCCATTGTATGGTGCTAAATAAGAAAGGGTGAAGGAGTGATCTTTAGAAACAGTATCACACTGGTAGGTGCGGATGAAACATGCTGGGCAGTTAAAACACATAACCTATAGCTAATAAATTGGGTTTGTTATTGCCCTAAACCTCAACTCACAAAAAGCAATTGCACCTCTGGATCTCGACACAACAGAGAAAGTGTAAGTTCCCTGTTTGATTTGTTCTATTTGCAGCTGCCTATGCTCTGAGCAAGTGGCAGAACCAATACTCTGCAAATGTATCAGATTTAAGGATTACCGTAGTTTTTCCCCATGTTGACTTTGCAAACTTGTCTGCATATTCCTCATTATTTGTAATGAGAAAGTTATCAAAAATACTTCCTGCTCTGACCTAAAAAGACATAAAAAGGCATTACAGACAGTAGTGAAACATACAAGCACAAAAACATTTACTAATCAATATGTGTGTGCAAAGCATTAACGTCTAAAAACATTACAGCTGTAAATGGTAATTACTAAAAACAAGCATTTGGCACAAAAAAGCACCTGTTTGTCAAGTTGACTAAAATGCTTTTTTTTGTAAAAGTGGCCCATGCTGCGGTTTTACTTTAATAGCGGTCCCGCACCTTTCTTTAGATGTGGCTGGTCTAAAGAAAGGGCCGTGGCCGACATTAAAGTGAAAGCGCCGTATGAGGCGCTTTTACAAAAAAATATTTGCAACGCAATAG
The DNA here is from genome assembly GCF_964204655.1 of Triturus cristatus. NCBI lineage: Eukaryota > Metazoa > Chordata > Amphibia > Caudata > Salamandridae > Triturus > Triturus cristatus. The sequence continues at coordinate 29,807,724 of NC_140595.1, forward strand.
GTCTTGCATGTGCAGGAGTTTAAGCTATTGTCATTTATAATGCCAATAGCTGAAACTCCAATAAAGGCGAGACCTATTTCATTGCAAAGAAGCGGCCATGATAGTCCCGGGCTGCTTTGAAAGTGCAAGAGCGCATGGCGCACTGAATGTTGCAGGAAAGCACGTCGTGCCTGCAGTACCAGAAACTCATTAAAGAAAATAGTGCTTACAGACTAAATAAACATACTGTGTAACAACAGAGGTAAAAGGGCCAGTCCTCATTGGAGGTTACAAATGAAGACAAGGCGGTACTAAGGAGGGACTAACAAGCCTAATAATGAATCAGAAGCCAGCACTTACGAAGGATAATGACACAAGCCAATAAAAAATATGGGCGGAGAGTGGGCAGGGCTTCAAGTCCATACTCGAATACAGCATGCCTCACAGCGCAAGCGCTGTCCAGGCTCAACCTAAAAATGTGCCATATAGGTGAAATCACCAAAATCCTAATAAGATGAAGATTCCAAAGATGGAGAATGGAGAGTACAAGAATTTACTTTTCTTCACCACTATGGGATGATATTCATAAACACTGAACAGAATTAAGGGCCTGATTACGATGGGGGTGGGACCACCACAGTCTTGGCCGTTAGTGGAGGTCCCACCGCCATCCAGCCCATTGCTCCAACTGCTGCATTTGGATGCAAGCGGTCAGAGCTCAGATGTCGGGGGAAAGACTGCAGCGTCCGACAGGATCCCGGATGCAGTCAGAGCGGTGGTCGGACTGCTATTCCCTGCAAAGAGGGCGGAGCCTGCTCAGGCACAGCCATAGGGATAAGGATGTTCCTTTCTGCCTATCCTTTCATGGTGGCTAAACCGCCATGAAAAGGCAGGTGGAAAGTGACTTTAGGGGCCCTTAGCAGTGCCCCTTTCGCCTCTACCCCTTGGCTGTGGCTCAACATCCCTGCCACATAGTGCAGGGATGTTTTAAATGTGTACATTTTGTATTGCGGCGTGTACTGCGGCCTGCAGCCCACGCCGCAATGAAAATATATACACATCGCGACCGCTGCAAAGGCGGCCACATTGTAATGCGGGCAGCGGGACCGTTGACTTCTAGTCGGGCGGTCCTGCTTCTGCCACGGTGCCGGTCAGACTAGAGTCCAACTGACATCATAATCAGGCCCTAAGTCTCACCCTCCTGAGAAAAGCAGCATAAAAGAAGTAATATAACACCCAACTTGTAAGAAATGGGTAACTCACCTAAAGATTTTGTGGACAGGCATGACCCTCCTTTGGTATCAATCGTGGAGAAATAATTTGTGAGGTCTCACCACAGATTAGGCACCGTATTTGCTGGTATGTGTCTGTTTTAGTTCTGCTGTGATCATTCTGGCTTTCCATGCCACACTTGGTGCGGTCACTGGGGGTAAATCGCACGAGAAGTTAGAGGCATGCTTGGCAAGAATGGACTGCCGGGACTAGGTGGGTTGGTGATGCACATGTTTTGGGACACCTGCAAAACAGATCCCTTTGAAAGATATCACCATTCAGTGTGTATGAACTGCATCCGTGTTTTCCAATTCTATGGCGTGGCTGGCGGCACTGGCATAACATCACGGTGAAACTGGAGCCCGGTTTCTGGCATCAGTGCGAACTGCACGGGGATCAGTATCTTTTAGCCAGTTTGCACTTGACTCTTGTGTCCTTCACCTTTTTACGATCACAAAAAGACTGAGGATATAAGATTCCCTGCATTGAATGCCGAAGAGGTCAAGATTTACAAGTAGACCAATATCGTGTTGACGGAGACTGCACAGGAAGCTCTTGACAATTTGCAGAGAGCGGTTTCAGAGCCTAGTGTGAAGTCCAGTCAATGTGTCTCAGGATATGAGTGGCTTGAGTTGGGTGGCTACGCTACTTTCAAAAGCCTTTGGTAGGGTTGAGAGACCATTGATTGGTTGATAGTTTTTTTTTATTTATGTTTTAGATCAGTGGGATCAGCAGTGCATTTTTAAAAATAGAAAACCCACTCCATGTTTAGGCTTTTAAGGAATTTTCCTTACCCCTTCTGAAGAGCTGATAACTCTTCTTCTTCCTTACACACTCCACCTACTGAGTTGTGAGCACTCATACCTGCCCCCTGCCCTCTTGTGAGGCAGTAAAAGAACACAGTTGTGCAGTGCTGCCTCCCTGAAGAAGTTGTACCATGAAACAAGAGAAAAGAGAGTATTGCTGTCATGTTTTATTTAAAGTGCGCCACTGACAAGGTGATCCTCTGTGCACAGAATAGAACACATGCTGTCCTTAGGAGAAACTGGTAACAAAATGGTTGCCATGAAACCAGCAGGTACCGCTGTGGTCCTAGCCAGGATAGTGACAGAGGTTTTGGGATAGATAGTGACAGGTTTATCAACAAAAGAGCCAGAACTCTGATGAGGGTAACAGCATGGGCACTGTCAGGCAGAAGATGCAGGAGGCCAAGCCAGTTTCAGGAACATATAGGCATGGTAAATGCTCTCAAGCCTTAAAGCTGTTGAGCACAATATAGGGTACTAAACACCTGGTTCAAAGGTCCCAAAAGTTGGACATGTGAACAAGCTAGACAAGAGTTTACCTGCTACCCTTACATTTCTCGAAAGACTGGTGCATCAAATGTATACGATAAACTGTAGAGAATAGGTACTCGCAAACATTTGCCCAGGGGCCACAAAGAAGGGTCTGTGGTGTGATCAAGGGCCACACTGATGCCAGCAGGGTTACGGATGGGAGTCTGGGTGGATCAGGGATCGTGTAAGGAGGTCTACAAAATGTTAAATAAATGGGCAAGCATTTACTTGCAGGTTAACTAATGTTTAGTGGTGCAGTACACCACCATAGTTACTTCATAACTTAATTTAACCTACAAATAAATGCTTGCCCGTTTATTTAAAAATGTTTGTGAATATTAATGCTCAGCAAGTCAACAGCTGCTCGTGCTGCTGTTCACCAGGGGGGCTGCGCGTAAAGGTTAAAAGGGCCACAAGCAGCCCCCAGGCCATACTTTGAGTATCACTGCTGTAGAGTGAGCTGCGTGATTGTACTGGTAGTAACAAAACAATACAGCAAAAAGAAGAAAGAAGAGATCTCTGCAGTACCCTGAATGTGTATCAGGTCTGCTATAAAACATACAAATATTTTATTAGAATTCCTGCTGTCTCCTGAACAGTTTTATATTTTGTCCAGTGGTGACATACATCTATACAACTATGAAAGGCATCTCTAGACTATGGAGGTGGTAATACATTAAGATATTATGTAATGCTTTCCTAATTAAAATTGATAATTATGAAATTGTTACTACTTCTAATGATACTAATGACATAATAATACAATCAAAAACACTACTACCACTAATATTAACAATAATAATTAAATTAAAAAGAATATTTAGGTTGTGCCCATATAATAATACACCATAAACAGTTAAGTCCTTCTTCAAGGCAATAATAAATAAAATGTAATAACCTGCCAGAGATCGAGTCCTATCACCCCAATATTCTCATACTTGTATATGTTAGGATCGGGAGCATAATCCGGGTTGTCAATTTCTGGGTGATTCCAGACTCCTGTGAAATTTGGGTTAACGATTTGCGATGGTTTCCATTCACCCTGCAAATAAGAAACTATGCTGAGTACGTGTGCCACTGGAGGGGCTACCATACAGACTTATCCAGGCTGTGTGCAGCCCAAGGCATTTATTACATGCAAGATGGCAGCGTCATGTTACACAATATGAAATGAGTGAAAAGGCACAGCATAGTACAGGCTACAAAATGCTAGATAAGAAAAGGCCTTTAATTTTACAAATAAATGTACCCTGCCACATTGCATCTTTCTAAATGCTGACCAATGTAGAAAAGCAGTAAAGTGTCACATTCGTGTTTTTAAATGCAAATTGTAACCCCATGGTCAAACCTGGCAAGGAGCGTAGTCTTCACATCAATGGGAATCCTACAGAGTTTATTACACCTTTGATCACTGTGCCACTGCAACACACCCCAGAGAATAAGTGTCTCAGTAACCTGAAAAAGCCTTTGTTATTTACTCCACAATCTGACCCATATATGGCTAGCCTGTCATAATACCCTATATGCACTCAGAACAGAATTGAGAGGCCTCCTTTTGGAGCGGCTACTATAAGATAAGGCTCCGCCTATAGACTCTGTCAGCAGCTGGCACACTCATTTTATTTAAAACGTAGAAATCAGAACACAATTGGCCAGTGGTTCCTAACTTGTGGTAGATGATGCAAATTCTTTTTTTTTTATAGTGTTTTTTTATTGGAAGAGTTCACTTATATATATCATACAGCCACAGAAGGAGTAATAGAACCAATTCATTAGAGTAAAATAAATTGGTGCTGCATATTCCATGGGTCTGCAACTGTTTAGAAAATTAAATCATATTAGCAGATTAATAAAGTATATATAGAATAAAAAAGCTAAATTTAAAGTGTTAAATTTTCAAAAGTTTGGGAATTAGAAAGAATTTGAAATTAGAGGGTAAACATGAAGTTCCTTAGCTTGACTTGTGGGAGCAGCAAGTACAGGAATCAGCACTATAGACACAGGATTGCTTCAATTGAGCACTAGTATGTGGCAACAAAAGAGGGGATCCATTAAGAGCAAAAAAGAAAATGGGGCACTTTTAGAAGGAGCTAACGCCACCATAATTTCACTTTTAGCAACGTTCTGGTGGCGTTAAGTCCTTCGCCTTATTTACAAGGCGGCGTAACGCTGCCTTGTAAATAATACCCCAATTCACACAGCACTTAGCGTGAAATGGGCGTGCAATGGATGTTGCAGTGGGCCTTCTGACGCAACAGCCATGCCTTTTTGACGCTGCCCCATATTTACAAGGCATGGAGCAGCGACAAAAATATTTCCAGGGAATACATGTTCTTAAGCAGGCAATAAGAGGAGACATTTTTTTATTTCTCCTTGTATGTTGCTCTTTCCTTTTGTGCTGCATCATGCAGCACACATAGAAACAGCGAATCGCCTGTAAAACTGTTTATGTGCAGGAAGGTGTCCCTCCCTGTACATGAAAAATCTCCCCTGCAGCGCAGGTACCCTTGCAACTTGGCGCAAGGGTGCCTGCGTTGGTGCTAGGCTGTTTCTTTATCACCAGCGCTAGGGGAAACCCAGGGGTGTGCTGCATTTTTGTAAATATGGTGCAGCCCTGCGTTTTTAAATCGATGGAGCACTGCGTTACCAATTTTGGCATAACACCGCGCTCCGCCGGTTTCTTGTACCTATGCCCCGTAGTGACATGCTAGGGTTATTTGTGAATTAAAGAAAATATTTTATAAAAAGTTGCTTTGATGTATGCATGGTTCTCTATTTGTTTTAAACATATCGTAGAAATTGCTCAGTTTGGGGTCCCAGCTTCCAATCATAATTCAGTGGTGGTACACAGAAGTCAAAAGGCTGAGAACCTCTACAACTGGCCATTTATTCCAGCTATTATGAGGTTCATACAACCGTTTGAGAAACCTAATAATTGATCACACAAATTTGTAAACAGAGTTGAGAGTCTTTCTGTTAGGTACCTTGGACCACACCTTTCAGCAACTACACCTTTTCTTTTGGTATATGAACAACTGCCAATTGAAAACGTTTATATACACAAATGATAGATGTGTTGTCTGTATTTAAACCTCCTATGTATATGTAACTTCATAGGAATGTGTGGCATAAAGTGAAGTAAAAGAATATTAACAACACTGATGATTCTTTAAGCTTTTACATATTAGCAAATAAAAGTTATGATCTATAGTGCTTACCTTGCAAGTTTAAGGTTAAACAACACATCAGCGCCACCTCGTACGGTTGCGTTTATAATTTATACAATGTATTCCATGCAGGATATTGTGGCAACAAACCACTGGCTAATTTACCAGGCAACAAAAACTTGCCTTCAAGCTTCACCTTAAACATATCTTATAAACCAGCTGCCTATCTACCTTCCAGTGTATTTTTAACGCTGTTAATGTGCAATGCTTGTATGCATCTAATATACAGCTTTACAAAGGCAGAACAAGCACGTACATGTCACACTGGCTTTTTAAAATGGGATTAGAAAGAATTGGTCTGAGAGGTTTTTCACTTAAAACGTAATAGTTGAGAATATGTTTTAAAGTAACTGCCCTCTGGAATTTGACATCTGATTCCATACTTTGTACTTAGGATTTCTGAGCTTAAGAGGTTCCCATTCACCATCCACCTTCACGTCCCAATTAAATGGTGGCTTGACAGAAGTATCGATGATAAACTCTGGTTGATCCCAGTCCTTAAAAAGAAAAGCAAGGAAAATATGAATAATTATGTACTACAATTACAATCACAGGATATGTTTTTACATTTAGGCAATAACAAATATATACATCTTATGGTGAAAAAAATGGAAAGCAATCAGCAGTTAACAATCTACTCGCTTGGCTTTTGGAATACATGGCATAAGTGTTTACGTTTTTTAATTGTCTGCTTTCGTACAAATAAAATACTCTGCGTATGTACAAATGTAAAGCCCCAAAATGCCTATCTTTCTTGACTAACAAGACCGATAAAACCAAAAAGTGCCCATCTAAAATATAGCAGTATATCATTTCATATCAAGTTTATATTTTTTATAGCGCTTGAGGTGTAGGAGAACAGAACCGTAAGGGAGTAAGTCAAAGACATCAGGAGGAGAGGAAGAATCAGAGGCAGGACTAGACAGAGAAAAATATAACAAGGTGAAAGAGTTCACGCGAGAGGGAGTAAGAAACGTGGTCCATAGTTATATTAATTGACTGTATGGTACTTACATGCCTATAGAGAGCTGTTTGTGTCCTAAATTATCTATTTAAATGGCACACAGCACAAACTGAAGTCTGCCTTGCTTGTAGTCATAGCTGAAAACTATCTCACAATTAAAATGATGAAAAGGCCAAACATATGGATCTTATATCTTTCTTTCCTCTTCATCCATTGTAGCCCAAACTGCTATGTAAGTCTTAGACATAAAGGAAAGAACTGGAGATCTATGGGATATATTTACGAAACATTTGGTTGCAGAAAAGAGGTTGCAGTTTGCGTATTTACTTTTTGCAACTACTAAATAATTTTTTTAATTGACATATGTACTGTCTCCTTGGTTATTAAAATAACCATTCAGAATTGGGGGCAGGTCACAGAACGACCTGCCTATTGAATATTTATATGGCTGGCTGTAAATTACACAACTTCCTACAATTGGCCTCAAAGATAGGGATCTGCAAGGCACTGTAGACCATCGTACCACTCTTACATTTCAAAACTGTAAAACTTTTTTTAAAGAGCCTGTTTGGTTAACAGGGCTGCTTTAAAAAAAAATTGTTTTGAAAAACTTCATTGGGTGTATGTAGTGGTCTCATGGACCACTGCATAGTCCCCCAAAGCTGCAACCCGAATTTGCAAAAAGGATTAGGTCCCAAGCGGACCTCTAACCTTTTACAAGTGAGTTACAACTCCAACTTGTTAGTAACTTATCAATGGTTTGCAAACAGTAATTATGGTGGCAAACCATTGACATATAGATTTGGTATTTGGAAGGGATGGCCAAAGTACAGCCCTTCTAAATACCATATCAGTCAACTTTTCTAAATTTACATAATCGTAAAAATGTGTTTAGTACCTTTAAAAAACTTTTTACCGGTTGCAAACTTCTCTGATTTACCAAATTGTTTACCGGTTGCAAACTTCTCTGATTTACCGAATTGGATGGTAAAAAGCTTAGTACATGTGGCCTTATATCTTTTCAAATAAGAATCGGTGGCCAATTAGACAATAGTTGTGGGTGAGTGCTTGTCTTCAGCCTGCTGTAACCCACCAGTTGCCAGCTCCTTTGCATAAAATATTTCATTGTAAATTTCAGCATACGCATAGCCCTATCATCTTGTATTACAGTAGCTTCAACAATTTTTATCTGAAAAAAGACAGCAAGGGGTGTCTCGAAGTAGAACTTATAAAACCTATCAATTACGAAATGTTGAAAATGCTCACATACGTGCCTGCACTGTGCCCCTCCGTGAGCACACTCTTTTTCTGGGTAACTCTGAACTGAGGAATGGGCAGATGATGGGGCATTGACTCACTTCCATTGATTTGAGATTAAAAAAATTAACATCTTTCTGATACTAAATGTCTGTGTTTTGTGATTCTGTCAGTGTTTCTGTGCATTGCTACTTTCTATAAATGTACTCTGTTCTACTTTAAATACTCTTTGAATATAATTTTAAGTGAAATCTATGTTTTTCTTGTTTCGGAAGAACAGTTCTTTCTCTATCACTTGCCCTACAGGTCTAGGGAGTATCACAGTTTAAGATTCTTTAGATTTAATTATTTCCATTGTTTTAGTTTGTCTATGTCTCTTGGGATTTGATAATATCTTTAGAGGAGAAAACAATACAGGCTAGTCTTCATCTCTAAATAGGCGACAAAATATTGATGTATAATTATGATATCTATAATCAATACTTCTGTCCAGCACCAAGAGTTTATCAAACTCATATCGTTTCGGCATTTTAATTCTCTTAATGTTACTATAAAGAACAGCTGTTCTATGCCTTATCTTCTTAAGTGCCTCTGCTAAAAGCAATACATTGCTGTACGCAATTTGGATAGCAGCTTGTGTATCTTCGATAGTCTTCTACAACTCTAATAAAAGTATTTTCATTATCACAGTATGTTAACTTTAATGTGACATATACTGCTTTTTGTTAAGGTTAAGTGGTCCACTAAAACAAACTGTGATTTCTTTTCAGATTATTAGCCTAAAATAGAGAGATAAAGTAAGTAATAAAAAATAATAGTTTGATTTTAAAAAATTGGTTTGTAAACATAACACTCCTTTATGAAAACAAATCTCTGTTCCTTACTTTTTTCATGTGTAAATATTTAGGAATCAAATATTGGAATTGAGCAGAACTCGGTGTATCACTAAATAAAATTCTAATGTGTTCAAAAGCAATCTGTAGACATTGACAGGATTAGGATCAGTCAAAGCATTTGAGTTGATTTATTTGTTCTTGTTAGTGTTAAATGACAATGATGTAACCAAAGGAATAATAAACACTTACATAGCACACAACACAACTGATGTTGTATGGAGATGCTGTTATGCTATGTTATGGTATTTGTTATCTGGTAGTGGTATGGACCAAATGACTGCAAGCTAAAGTCTGAATGTTTTTTAGAAAGATGCTTGAGTATAGGTTGTCCTATGCAGAAGTGATGCGCAAGGAGCAGAGATGTGCTCTATTTGTGTTGTAATGGACTTGTGGCTGAGGCTTGAGGTACAGGCATCTCAGTGGTATGGATATGTGATGATAAATCCGGACCACATTCTACATAGAGCCCAGTCTGGCCATGCAGTAGATTTAGAACTGAGCACAGAATGGATTGAATCTCCAGAAGATAGTGGATATGTTTGGGATATTTCTGCTGGACAGGAGTACAAGTCATTCAAGGAGGCAAACTGGATGAGGGCTCATGCCTTAAATACTGAAGAAAGGGAACAATTACGTTTTTAGCGCTCCTCAGAATGATAAGAGATCCTTCTTATTTTCCATTTGCATAGAGGTAAGGAAGTCCACATTTTTGCAGTATCGACCAAGATGAAAGTACCTCCAGCACAACATTTGTACCTGCAAGGGATCTTAATCTGGAGCTGCGGCATTGAGGTTGGGCCTTGATGTTGTAGAGAGCTACAACAGTTGTTGTAAGAATGTTGCGAAATAAAGGGCATTGAATTAAATTTTCTCTTGACTAACAGCCAATAGATTGATTTTAATGCCAGAAGGATGTGGTCTAAAGCAGCTGACAACTTTGTTCTTGACTCATTAGAGTTTGCAGCTCAGGAATTCATGTGGTCCAACCTAGAGTCCCTAACTGTAATTTAAGTAGGTCCAAAGGCTTTGGTGTCTTGCATACAATGCAAGGATCCCATGAAAGGACATGTTCACGTTAGGAATTGGGGGGAAGAGCTTGCTGGCACTTTGGTGGGATAAGGCACTTGGTATTGAAAGACCGAAGAGAGATGGTGGTCTGGGTACTACCGCTTCAATTGGACTCTGCAAATTGGCCCTGAATGAGCCTGTTTGGACTGCTGAAAAACCTCTTCTGGTGAGGTATTGAACAAGTTCTTCCTGTTAAATAGAAAGTCACTGCATGTCTTCTAGCCCTAGTCTTGCAGTTCAGACAGACGCTTAAGCTATGTTGACGCAGCAAAAGATGGATTAGAAATTATAGTGCCTGGGCCATCTGTCCAGTGTTGTTTTTGCGATGTGCCAACAATATTGCTGCAGATGGATTATTTGAGAGTTTAACTCAGCAGAGTCTGAAACCACATGGTGCTTTACATATTTTATGTACATCCTGTGTCTTCCCAGAGACTGGGGTGAGACTTGCGGTGGCAGAAGGAGAAAGGTACTGTGCTTATAAAGGGTGAGGAATTTGTCCGTCTTCATTTCTTCGTGCATCTAAGCTCTTAGTCTGGTGGTCAGTTAAACCTCTGTCTCAACAACCTACGCAATACAAGAGCAGGACTTGTGGATGAGTCAGAAGGACCTCCAGTCAGCCTAGCAGTGCCACAGAGATTACCTATAGGAGGTGCTGAGCTTTCCTCCCATGTGAAAGTGTTCTGATCCGGGCAATGTTGGTAGAGGATGTGTCAAAAGGAGTTTGAGAATCAATGTGCATTGGACAGCCATATTGGTGCCAAAGGAGTGACTACCAAACCTGCAAACCCCCACCAGCTCTCTCTCATGGAGATGCCATTACACTGAAGCAGTCAAACGTGTAATGCTCTGCCTTGCACAGCTCGCTACATACGTCAAATCAGCCACTTCTGAACAGGTAAAACTCAAAAACCGACCAGCTCCATCAGTGAGTTCTGTCACCATAGAACTTGTCAGTTTACCTGTTAAACATGATATTTGGTACTGGGGTGGGGCAGCCGAGCATGCACACTGATACTTTCGTTTTCCTGAGGTTACTTGTGTACTGCGGTTGAACATGACCTTGACACTGGAAGAGGAAGGTCCCTTGGAAGGGACGCTCACTACCCCACTATAAGAGTGTGCAGGACAATACCCAATTCGCCTCTACTCTATATTGTGAGAAAGTGCCCCCACTTTTTGCTAAATTGCTGAATGTACTTTGACTGGGTGTACCCTGGACTCCTGCCAATCAGGTGCCCAGGGCCTATGTTCCTTCCTTAAAACACACAAACTCCAAATTGGCAAACCCTGGCCACATGTCAGCCCCTGGTAAATGGTACCCTAGGTACCCAGGGCCTTGTGACCAGGGAAGGCCCCTAAGGGCTGCAGCACTCATTGTGCCACCCCTAGAGGTCCTGTACCCTTACACACACACACTGCCTGTGCAGGCTGAGTGTCTGGGTGCAGGACAAAATGAAGAGTCGACATGGCACACATCTCTGTGTGCCATGCCCATCACCTACACTGCCAAGGCATATGTCAGCCACCCCTCTGGCTGGGTGCCTTATGCCCATGGTGTGGGCACAGGAGCAGGAGCCCTGTGCCCCTACAGTACCCAGGTCCATTCCCGGGCACTGTAAGTGCAGTGCTGCCATTTAAGAGTACATGGTGCTGAGAGCTCGTCAAACACGAGCTCCACAGCACCATAATGGCAACACTGAAGACTGGGAAGTTTGGTATCAAACTTCTCAGCACATTAAACCCACACTGATGCCAGTGTGGGATTTAATGTACCAAGCACCCCAGAGGGCCTCTTAGAGATGCCCCCTTACAACTAACCTACAATCCACGTCTGCTCTGAGGCTGCCCAGGCTGCCACACAGCAGACACGTTGCTGGACCCCTGGGTGGGAGAGCCCCTGCTCTCCCGGGCCTGCAACAATGCACATCCTGGGTGAGGTGATAAATCTCCGCCCTAGGATGAGCAAAGGGAAGCTTCAAAGGCCTGCCGCCTCTAGGAGTTTCCCCAGGCCACTGCAACCCCCCACTCTGGCGGGAAGCTTGGCCGGAAACCCCATACAAGGACAGGGGATGTGCCAGCCTGCCCACCCCACCCCTCAGGTGGGGGAGGCGAGGTGAAGCACAACTCCGGGCTCTCGCCATCTTGAAGATGGGAGGCCCTACCCTATCAGGATTAGGCTACTGCCCCCCTCCCACAGGAGAGAGGCAGGATAGGGGGTGTACCCACCCCAGGACAAGAACCCATTGGTCCCTGGCCTTCACCTACCTCTAACGCCCCTAAATCTAGTATTTAGGGGCACCCTGAACCTTCCTTCCCCAGATTCCAGATTCCGAAACTACAAGAAGAGCGAGAAGAAAAGAAGACCTGCCCTGCAGCTGCGAAGGAGAGGGAGACACCAACTGCTTTGGCCCCAGCCCTACCGGCCTGTCGACCTCGGACCGGCTCCTGCTCCAAACCCGGCATCTCTTGTGGCCAGCAACCTCAGAAACCCCGGAGGACCTGGCTACCTTTGAACTCTGATCCCCTGGGACTCCCATGAGTAGAGGCTCTACTCAGACCCTACCTTTCACCCCTGGCAGCAGCCCGGAACCGCGATCCCAGCCCACTCTGCACCCGCCAAGCCTGGCCGGTTCCGGAGTGAACTAAACCCACGAGGACGACCCCACGGCGACTGTGACCCCGAGTCCAGCACCCAAGGACCCCCCTCGACAATCCTGAAGAAGCCTGCAGCCTCAGAACAGAGTGCCACCCCAACCGCGATCAACAGAGGGTAAGATTTTCCGACACCAAAAGGCACCCCTGCACCCGGCGCCCCACGGCCCTCTGTGTCCAATCCCGGGGTACCTACCTATCCTCCAACTACCCAACTTACCTCTCGAAGTGGTGGTGGCACCTGAAGAGTCCTCGTCCCTGAGCCTGCAGTCTTTTTTCAAACCGGAGATTTCCCATAGAAATCAATTGAGCGCCCGACGGCTCAAAAGCACCCTGCACCCAGCCGCCCGAGTGGCCCTGGCCGTGAAAACTCTACTCTAACCTACTTCCCCACTTGCCCTGAGTAAGTGACCAGGAGCCCAGCTCCCACAGCCGCGTGGCTTGCCAGACAGCAGCCACCAAACCAGGCCCCCCTATCCCTCATAGGATAACATTGGGCCTAACTCTCTCTGCACCCGGCCGCCCTAGAGTCGCTGAGGGTGAAACAACTATACCTACCTGACCCTGGGAGACCCCTGAGTCTGTGCCCAGAACCTCAACTCTGCCAGTCGAGTATTTACCCTTAAACCGCAAACTCTATTTTCCTCATAGGGTAACATTGACTGGCTTTTTCCTGAAATTTCTTCTAAGTGTGGACTTTTCAAATCTTCAAATAATCACCAAAAATCAGCCGAGTGACAAAAACAAATTTATTCACCTGCTCTTAGGTGAGCTCCCAGTGCTGGATCTTGGTGCCCAGCACTTACTCTGAAAAGTACCCACAACTATACTTACCTTTAACTCATTTTTCTTCCATAGGAAACCATTGACTGTTTTTCTGTGAAATTTCTTCTAAGTGTTTATTTCTGCAATTTCTAAATATTCTTCAAAAATCGTATAACATCTGAAAAAGTAATTACTTACCTGTTTTGGATAAAGGTCCCAGTACTGGGTCTAGGCACCCAGTACTGGTTTACAAAAGTAACGATAACCTACTGTACCTATAACCTGAATTTTCTTCCATAGGGAATCATTGATTGTTTTGCTCTGAAATATTTTCTAAGTGTTAACTTTTGAAATAGCTAACTATTAGTTAAAAATCATTACAGTACCAAAGTCGACATTTAACAACTGATTCTGAGAACTGACCCAGGACTGGATCTAGGACCCAGGGCTGGAATTACAAAAGTATTCTAAAAAGTAATCTGTTGCATATAATTTGAATTTATCATTGAGCTCAATGTATTGTGTTTAGAAATAGAGTTGCCTACTACAACTACTTGTAACTGTTTACTAAAAAGACTATTGCATATACAAAAGTATTTTTATGAAACATCTCCTGTCGAGAAAGTATATTTTAATTCCAAGTGTTGGTTCTATAATAAAACAAGCATATATTTTTTATATACAAATCATTGGCCTAGAGTTCAGTTATTGAGTGTGTGGAACTATTTGCTGACTGAGTGTGTCCAACAAATGCTTTACACTGTCCTCTGATACTGCCTTACTGCTCGACCAGGCTACCACTTTGGAGAGTAAGGTTATATCTAACTTTAACCTCTGTTAAACCCTTGGGGTCTGTGGACTCTGTACACCCTGTACCTATTAAGGAACAGTATATACAGAGCCACTTTCTCACATATATGCAAACTAATTACAACCACAGGATCTTGTACGGGTGGTACCATACAAACAACAGGCTAGCACCGGCTGACTTCCTCCCACACATGGTTGTCAACTGCTGGAATCGGTTGGTGATACAACAGGCATGGAGTAAAGGCAGGCCAGTGTAGGGTAACTTGCTATTGGAGCTGAAGGAAGAAGAGTAAAGTGGGAAAACAGCATAAAGAATAAAAGACAAAAAAAGATTTAGGCCTAGGGATCCACACAAAAATTCACTATGCGTAAAAAAAACAAGTTCCTATCCATACCGATCAGCAGAAAAAGAGAACTTTCAAGGTCATGCATATTCCAGTGTGTATTTATAGAAATGCCGCCTAATCCCTAACCACTTCATTTACCTTCCCCCTCTTTCCCCTCCTTCGAGGTGCTCTCATGCAGCTTTGCGCTAAATCAAATCCATGACGAGTATAAGCAAAAACAGCAAACGGTAAAACACAAATGGTCCTAAAATATATTTCACACATCAGCTGAATCTCCTTTTCAAGTGAGACAGCACAAGGTTAAATAGAGGTCAAATGACTGTGCTGAAACAATTGTACAGTTCTTGGCAGAATTTCTACACATCTATATTAAAAACAACATTCAACTTGGTGATCCATTAGGCTCTGGTTTAACAAAATCATCAATGTGGCAGGTTGAATGCTGAGGAATTTCAGCTGTAGGGCACATCAAAAAAGGCAGAACAAACACCCACTGTAATGTCAAGCTGAGACAGAAATACACCTCTGGCTTGATATCTGCAGGGTCATCAATGGTAGGTCGATCATCCCAGTCGTCGGGTTTCTTAACTGCAGGATCTTTTATTTTCTTCGGTCCCAAAAAATCAAAATCAGTCTCAAGGTTGCCTGAACGAACCGTTTCATTATCTATTTTCACTTCGTACGTTTGATTTGGTCTGACAATCAGGGTGTATAAATGAGTGAATGGGTCATCCTGCAAAACAGCGGATAATAAATAAATTGGTTAATGGCATTTACAGGAACCTGCAGTTATTTATATGAGTGGGTCACACTGACATTTAGCTAAACAGGAAGATTTGACAACAGCTTGGGACTCTCTAAAAGGCTGGGGCAGAGACGGCCACATATTATGCTCAGCTTGACACATGAATGACTCTGAAACAACTCAACTATTCTTTCGGAGGAGCTAGCTTCAGGAAAGTTGCTCCATTACTTCTGCGGCCACTCTGACTTGGGACTACATCTAAGCAGTACTTCACAAACACTCACACAAAAAAAGAATACTGTACAGTGTCATCCTGCCCATGTTCCCACAGGCACCAAGAATACTCCTTTTTAGATACGTGCAGCCACTTTCCTCTTGGAACCATGGTTGCAGGTATCAAAAGTGCAGCACGTGAAGAGGCACTGGTTTGCAGGGGTTTGAGGGGCCCACTTCACAAATTTTTCAGCTGTTTTGCACCACCAGACATGGGGAGGTACATCCCAATTTCCTTGCCTGCATTAAGCCCCAAGGTACCCTTGTTAAGTCATTTCTTGGAACCCGACAGGATCTCTATGCTACCTTATGCAACTGCCAAACTAATACCAACCTAAACACTAACCAAAAATCATAAATATATTGTGATGGGCACAGCCTTAGTGCAAAGCTTTTCTGAAAAATCAGCTTATGGCTATCAAGACACACAAAATGGACCTGATGAAACAAAGCATTATTAAATTTGCACCCCATCATTTCTGTATACACATGGTTGCAGATTTACTACTTTTTGGTAATCACCAGTGTTCTCAATAGTACACCTGGTAAGATACTCCAGACGCAGGTTTCCCGGTGTCCTGGGAAGAAAAGTCAGGCGATTCCTCTCAATGAGTGCTGTTTCCATTTTGATGAGTTGTCCAGCGCAGAAAAGCTCACGCAGGGAGAATGTAGTAGCACTGTGCTAAAGCGAAACTTTTTTTTCTCTCCAAGGAAATCTTTTTTCCCCAGGAAGAAAGCCCTTCCTAAACACACCCACCAAACGTGTGGGTGATCCGCTCCACGTCCCATCGTAGAAGAGGAGTTACTCCAGTCTTCAAGCCCAAAGTTTCTCCGAAACTAAGGAACTCGAAATGAAGACCACCATCTTTGAAGTGTTATTAATAGCACAGTTACCAAGTTATTTGACAGGAAGATTTACACAAGGCACTGTGTGCAGAATACATTAAATGTTTAAGTGCTAAGGTGCACAAACTGCCCATATCACCAGATGAGGCTTCTATTACAATGTTACAGTGTAGAGTGTTGACAGTCTGGGCTGAAAAGACGAGTGAATCTGGAGGCCAAATGGAGCTATTAACAAGATCCTGTCTTTTCATGGAAAGTCGAATATTATGTGAGCTCTCTTTTCTCCCCAAACCTAATGGTTAAGTATAGCTTTGCTTGCCCCTGAATTGCATTATATTTTAGCGTGTAAGAATCCCTTCACATCCCTAACACATTGGTAAAGAACTCTGTTTTACATTAATGGGGGAAAGGCAAATTTATTTGATCATACTGCTTAGGCTACATGTTATTAGGAAAGCAGCAAAAAAATGATTAATTTACTTTGACTATGGATCCTAAATCCCCAAATGCAATTATAGTTGAGAGGGAGACAGATGTCAAAAATTACCACAAGAAAAGTAGTAATCGTAAAAAGAATAAATACCCTACAAACATAAATTCTTGTGCAAAATGCTCTGCTGGAGTTTAAAGATGAAGGAACAGAGAAAAGCGAAATTAAAGACAATTTGATGAATTGAGTTAAAAATGGGAAGTAGTAATTGAATAACTGAGGTTGTTATGACTTCCGTGTTCTGAAACTTTAAAGGGAAGAGTTGCTCTGGACAGAAACATGATTCGTTGTATAGTAATTTATGACGAACCATTTTCTATGTTTCACTTGACTTTGAATTCCTTTGCAAGGCTGTCAATGTCTTTATTTATTTTTTTTTAACATATTTTATTTCGTCAATTTGACTATCACAACGCAGGGCTCTGTACTCCGGAGACGTCTGCCACATCAATCATACATAAACAGGAAAGCAAATGACATTTGTATACGGAAAATCAAGATATAGAACAAATGCATGTTTGAAAGCAACTAGTTTCCCCACCCTTAACTCCCCCCTCCCTCACCCAACTCCCCTATAATCGCACTACTTCCGCTTAATCTTGTTCTCACGCTAACACCAACATAATATCCCACCCTCATAGCTCGCACCCTACGTCCCCCCCCTCTGCCACTGGACCCTACTAGTAACTACCCCAATGAATGGATCTCCACCTCCACGGCGGCTCTAACCATATTCCCCGATAGTCCGCCCACCGTTTCCAAATCTTATAGTGTTTGCGTGGGCACCCCCTGGCCACAAAAATGTGTTGCTCCAGCCCCATACAAAAATCCAATCCATTCTTCCATACAGTCATGGAAGGGGCCCGTGTCGCCTTCCACTCCCTAGCAATATCCCGTTTAGCCAGCGTAAACCCCAACAGCATAAGATGTCGTTTGTAGATATTGCCCCCTATGCCTTTCATGACATGGAGTATAGCCAGCCGCGGTGTTTAGGGGGAGCTCCCACTCCAGTACCTCTGTGAGGCATGCAAATACTCCCCTCCAAAAACGATCTAAGGACGTGCACTGCCATATAGTATGCAGGAAAGTGTCTTCCTCCCTACCACAGCGGAGATACTCTGGGGAAGCAATCAATCCCGCCCGCCACAGTCGTGTTCTTGTAAAATAAACCCTGTGAAGGTATTTAAACTGAACCAGACGGAGCCGCATCGCTATTGCCGCGCCCCGCGGTGCTGCAAGTGCCTCCGTCCAGTCCTCCTCCTCTAGGGCACCCACGTCTGCCTCCCAATCCCCCCGAAGTTTGCGCAGTGTGGAGGAACAGTGTGTGACCAGGGATTGGTATATCCGGGAGATCTTTTTGTCTTTCAGGTCCCCCATAAAGACCTTCGCCTCCAGTGGGCTAAATTCGGAGTGACTCCAAACCCTCCAGACTAGGAGACAGGGCGTGACGAAGCTGGAGGTATCGAAAAAATTGCGACCGTGGCATATGGAACTCCTTCTGTAGATCCTGAAAGGACTTGAGTGTCCTACCCCTTATCACATCTCCCAGTGTTGAAATGCCAATATCGTCCCATCCCTTGAAGCCCTGCAGAGCCGCCAGTTAGGGCAGGCGCCCATTGTTCCACAGAGGGGTCTCCCGAGTCAAGGTGTTCCACCATCCCATGCGGCGCAGAGCCTGCCTCCAAATCTGAAACATTATCCGTGTGACCGGTAGCAGCGCACCTCTCAACGGTGCCGAGTATAGGAATGTGTGTAGTAAGTGACGCCCCATAAGCTGCCGTTCCAGCGCATATGCCGGGTCTCCCCTATCCCCATACCACCATTCATTAAGAACCAGCAAGTGCGATGCCTAATAGCACGACAAAATATCCTAGGTCGCAAGCCCTCCGTAATATGTGGACAGAAAGCACGTACGTATTGCCACGTGCACCCTACCCCCCTCCCACAAAAATTGCCCGAGCACAGAGTTCACCAGCCTAAACCAGCTAGGCGTGATCCGGTATGGGTGGTTCTGTAGCTGATAGAGGAGCCGAGGGAGCACCACCATCTTGAAGATCGACGATCTGCCAAACAGGGTCAGGGGCTTGTGGGACCAAGATTTAATGTGTAAGCGAACTCGCTCCCATACCGGAGCCACGTTCCGTTCCTAGGAGATTGCCGGTATGTCTGACAGGAATACCCCCAAGTACTTCAGGCCTCCCCCCGCCAACTGGACTGGACCGAGGACGCCCATGCACCCACTCTTGTTCGTTCTCCCAGAGCCCACATGGTGGACTTGTGGGGGTTCATGTGCAAACCCGACGTTTCCCCCAAAATCTGCATGATGCGCAGAAGCCGCGGCCCTGTCCTGTCCACGTCTGTAAGAAAAAATAAGACATCATCTGCGTATAGCGCAATCCGGTCGGACAGACCTGGGGCCCATTCGAATCCCCGGACCTGCGCATCAATGCGTACCCACGCCGCCAGCGGCTCCATGGCTAGGGCGAAGTGGTACGGAGACAGGGGGCACCCCTGCCTTGTGCCCCGTCCTATGGAAAAGGTGGGGGTGGACGCGCCAGCCACCCGAACCGACGCTGTGAGCTCCGTGTAGAGGAGCGTTATATAGGAGAAGAAGCGGGGACCAAGATTGAGCCTCCGTAGGACTGCAAAGAGGTAGACCCAGCTGAGGGAATCGAACGCCCTGTCCATATTTGCCAGGAGTAGCACCGCCGGCTCCCCCGTCTGCCGTATGGCTGCCACGGCAACGTGCGCCCTCCGTATGTTGTGTCTGGTCACCCTCTGGAGCATAAACCCCGCCTGATCCGGGTGCACTAAGGCAGTAATGTGGGGCAGAAGACAATTTGCCAATGCCTTCGCCAGTATTTTGGCCTCCACGTTTAACAGGGATATGGGGCGATACGAGGTATGTTGATCTGGAGGCCGACCGGGCTTATGGAACACCACCACTTCAGCGTGTCTCCAGTCCGGAGGGAGCACGCCCCCTTCCCGGGCCTCTTCCACTACTGCTCGGTAATACGAGACTAATTGCATATTATAACGACGGACGAATTCGCTAGGAAACCCATTGGGTCCCAGTGCCTTACCAGAATTGAGCTCCCCCAATACCACACCCAACTCCTCATCTGTCAAGGTGTGCCTCCAACTGGTCCCCAATGTCTTTATTTTTGTGATTGTTTCTTAGACTTGATTTGCAGATGACAACACATACACACCTCAGCTCTCTGTCCTATATGTATGTGAATTAAAAACTTTCCAGATGACTTCTGAGTTTTAAGTATTGCCAAAAGACATTGTATAGAAGTTTCAAGATGTAACTTCACCCTCCATAAATTTTTCATCACAGTGTACAGGGAGGATAAAGAATTAAACTTCCATTCCCAACTATGGCACTTTTCCTTTACATGTACTGCATCTTCTTTGCAAAAATGTAATTGATTGCAACGGATTAGTTGGAACATTTTTGGAAATATTCACATGACATGACAACTGATATATATACCCTTGACAGAGAATGGAAGCACAAATATTGAATGGGGCAAGTTTCAGAGCCCCACGGAATTTTCTACGTTGTGTTCACTGTTTGATAATGGGATGGGCAAGCTCAGGTTCTGACTCCTCTGCAGCTGAGATGAGGATGAAAGCCACCACTAGTGTTGGGGTTGCCACAATGTGCATACATTCTGCGCTTTTTAATCTGGTGTGGAGGGCTGCAGTCTGCCCGTGAGATTTTTGTTTATTCTGAGGATGGCGATCAGCAAAGCAACAAAAATATTTACCTCAAAGTGCCAAAGTGATACAATCGCAGAAGCATCCACAAACACAGCAGGTTTAATTGCTTCAGACAGGATGATACTAACAATTGTCGTGTATGCAAAAGTCATGAGGTTTTCATTCAGGGGATATCTTTTAGAAATGTTTGCTATGTAACAAAAGTTAGAAGATAATGGCGGAGAATTGTGAGAAAACAATTAAGATTAAAATGTGCAGTAATAGGGAAATGGCAGAATAATTACTTAAACCCCTGTTTAATATAAACCCTCGATTATGTATTAAAAGGAAATTCGTTTTTTTCAAAGCTTTGCTTAGAGTTTTTCTAATATAACTTACCTTACATCTGATATCTTTCTTGAGTTCATAATATTTCCCTTTATAGTAAAAAATAACGTGTACCAGTTTTCTTTCAAATCCACAAATATCTGGGCCTATAAGAAAAACAGGTATTCCTTGTTGTTGAGGACAGGTTTTTTAAATATTGTCAAAGAAAGAGACTCAACTAAGATTTCTATACACATTCTAACAATACTCACCGAACATAATGTAATATTTAGACTGTCCAGACATCTTCTCTTGGTCCAAGTCAGAAGGAAAGAGTTTGACATAGCCACCGCCACAGTCAACTGCGCGTTCATGTTTAATGGAAAACTGAATGACCAAAGTATTCCCCTCATTTCTGAATGGAGTAAAGCGGGATGATATTGCGTAATATTTTCCATCTCCTCTAGTCTGGATTCCTGGGAGAAATGCACAATTATTGATTTTAAATTTCTGAAATTAAACGAAAGTTAGGGAGCATGGGACAGTCGGCACAAAGAAACAATATTGAAAGCAATGATGAGGAAAGCAGTTAAGGAGGCATTGAGGAGGGGAGTAATGAGAGGAGTAGTGATTGGACTTTTCGTAATTTTTCATTACACCACAACTTTCAATATGGATATGCATGATGTCTGCGCTGTGCTACAGGGCTCTGCCACAAAGAAGTGTTAATTGTGCAGGAATTTCTAACAATAACTAAATGAAGGCATAAGTATAGTCCGCGGTGTTTCAGTCAGAAAAGGTATATTTTGCTTTGTCCCTCATTACGAGTTGCCCAATTGTTTTCCGAACCACACGCAAATCCCCATTTCCGCAGAGGCCGAAATTATATGTTATGCAAATGTTATGTCGCTTGCATGATAACTGCAATGCTTGCATTCAAAGTTGTAAAGTCCTTTACGAATTCCTGTGGACTTTTTTGCACCGTGAATTTGGAGTCTGCATTTGTAAAGTCAGGTGCACTTGAACTGTAAGGACTACAACAAAAGGGATATGTAGCGAAACTGGATAAAAGGTAATTCCGCAATGAATTTACATTAAAACAAAATTGATTCAACTCATATTAAACTGTTACAGTTACAAAAAACATTTTCGTTTTAATCTCAAATGCAAATAAATGTAGCAAAAATAACAAACATTTACAAACCTTTATCTTTTTGTGCATTGCCATAAAACTTCCCTGATGTTAACTTAAACTTTCCATAGCCGTTCTTGAATTTAGATTTCACCCACCTGCTTTTCCAGAGATCTGTAAAAAAAGATTTTTTAAGTCTTCTGAAAAATTTCGGACAAAATATCTCATTGATAAGGCTTATTTCAAAGAACCTGTTAGCAAAATATACCAGGTTATTTTCTCCCAAAGTACTTCAAAAACTGGGTGTGGGTGGTGTTTGAGGTCTGCATTCATGAATGAACAAGCGCGCTGGAGAATAAAGTTCAAGGCTTCAAAGTAGACATGCATATTCGGAGTTCTAAAATTCCCTTTTTTGGGGGGGATGAGGGGTTATTTAAATTATTTTTGCAACCTCTGGTTGTGTTTAGTGACTCAATTATTCCCACTGCAACAAACAACAAGGTGATGGAAGTCATGCTTGAATTAATCTCAGCAATCGCTCGGGCCATATTCTACACCATCAATTTTCAACCACTGCGCAGCTCTAGATAGAATGGAGTCATTTGCAAATCAGTCTTGGTCCTGCTCCAATTGGAACAATCTAGCCTGAACTGCCAGGCCATGTCCAGAAGAGATTGGAACACAAACAACCCAGACCAGTTTCGATCTACTTAGGACTAGTAAGTGAAGTAATGCTTGAGTCGTGTAGCACAGTAAGTGAAAACCCACATCTGAGAATATCCAGCACACTTTGGGTGCCCACTGTAACAAAAAAGGTGATGGAAGGAATATGAACTAATCTCAGTGACAGGCAATCACTCAGGTCACATTCTAGACCATAGTTTTTCTTTCAGCAGCAGCGCTTAATTTGTGCCAGTGTTTGACGGTGCTCAGCACAGACAGGTATTTCTTAATAATGGCACATAATTATCACAATTACCCCCACCTAGTTGCGCTGTATGCCATTTATCCAACTGAGCACATCAGCAGAGTATTTAACAATGTTTAAATATACTTGAAAAAATAATAATACCAGAGTGCCCAGACACTTTTATAGCCTTGCATGACCTGGAGTAGTCCAAATTGTCACATATGTAAGTTAGTATTTTACAGGCATTTGACAGCAACCACGGGTGGTTAGTTTGTGGTGGCCTCTTGAGAATTATGTTGGGCTCTGGCATTTAGGTATTTTTACAAGTTAATCACTGAGGAGTAAGGGTGGTAAATAAGAAAGCTATTTACACAGATGGCATCTTCCAAACATGCGGTTGACGTAAAAGCATATTGTGAAAAGTAGGCACAAAATAAGAAACAAAATTGTCTAAAAATGGCACCTAATCTCCATAATGTTGATGGTAGTGTACCCAGGTAAGGAATACCTCCAAGAGATGCATAAGACATTTTTATGATAAACCATGGTTTCTTCCTGACCACTGGAAATTGCCAGTGGGAATATTTTGCCTTTTGTTATGATACCCTGTTGTTTTTTAATTTCTAATTATATCTGTGTATTTTTGTTTTGCTTCTAAACCGAAAGAAAGCACTTTGATTTACTAATTGAAAGAGGAATTCTTAACCTTCAGCAAAACATTCACCATCTAATCATTCACCATGTTGATTGCACAACCTTGTCATAAAGTTTTTTCTTGATTTGCCCCTGATCTAACTTAAGTAAAAACTTTTAAAATGATGGGTAGATTATAAGTGACAATCTAATTCTATGTTCTAAGACAAAATTGTTTATATCTACAACAAGAACTCCGCCACACACCTCGCCTGAAATGACTGAAAATGATACCGCTTAGAGCTATAAATATACTATAAAACATAAACAAAGAGGCTCACAGTCTATGTGAATTGTCGAGAAACAATGTCAACCATGTCAGTAGAAGGGATTCTTTTATATTCTTCAAAACGTCTGGCTTCAGAAAAGCTTAACTCACAACGAATTGTATTCTTACAAGAGATAAGCAATCATCTCGCTCTGTTTATTTTGTCCAAAATTGAGGCTATCTGCACAGAAATACTGAAGCAGCACTTGTCCATACATTGAAACAAATCTCAAACATGATAACTTTAAAATTTCTCTTATTTTTGGAAAGATCTGCTGTGCTTAGTTCAGGCCAGGAAATGCATGGTGAACTTTCAATGACTGCCCACCAATACCCACTGTTAATATTTAAAGAAATAACTAAACAACCATTAACCAGCCTGTCATTGCTCCCCATAATTACCTCTTTTACCAAACACTGTGACCACGCGATGGTTAGTCTGTCCATTACTGAAGAAACCATCTATTAATATGTCTGATGCTAAATGTTAAGTGTCCTGTTTAAATCTATCTTTTTGGCAACATTACTGGAAAAAAAGCAACTGGATTTAAATCAGCCGCAATCCTTTGTTAAAATATATAATCTTTTAAATCAATTTGAGGCCTGTTTGGACCTGGCTGCAGGACAGTGCATATCAACTGAGATGGATCTGGCTGAGGTACTGAATCACTTGTGGCTGTCATTATCGACAACTTAATAGTAGAAGTTGACCCGGGTTAAAGTGTGACCTCAGCCATTTTTGACAAGTCTGCCACAACGCGTACTGGAGTTTCACAGGTGTTCATGTGCCTAAAAAACAAAACCCTCACCATGGACAGAACTCCAGTCGGGGATTAGATGCACATTTGGGAACACACAAGAAAAAAAGCCTTTGCAGTTATATGGATTTTTTTATCACTAGCTTTCACTTGATGTGTGAGGGATATTTATAGGATGGAGCAAGAAATCTAAAGCTAATAAATGTGGAATTATGCTGGCTACCTAAATTAACCCTTTTTCTTTAATAGAGAAAGGCGGTAGGCGACATAAATCCTTGTTTTAACTGGAGAGTATTTTCTTGAGCAAAACATTTAAATCCTAGGGCACATTTTAAAGAATCTATACGGAAAATAGAAAAATGCGCCATAAATAGGGGAGATTTAGCAAGAAGAGATACAGAGTCCCAGACTTAGCTATTTACTTACTCCCCCGGGTTTCTGGATCTGATATAAAGGAAAACAAGCATTTGCAATGCAATAGGTCTCGCATTTACACGAGTTTAAGCTATTGGCATTGTAAATGACAATGCCTTTTATTTATGTTCCAAAAACAAAAATAAAAGGCATTGTCATTTGCAATGTCAATAGCTCAAACTTGCGTAAATGCGAGACCTATTGCATTGCAAATGCTTGTTTTTTTATGCTAATACACGTTTTATTTGTTGTTAAAGGCTTTTTTTTTTCCTGCTTGCACTTGGGATAATTGTTAACACATGAAAATGCACGTCCCCATCATGTGAAAAAAAGTCCAAGATAAAATGGGGAAAAAAATTTGAATGCGCACAAGTAGAAGTCCGGAAACACGAGGCACAAGTTTTCAATCTGGAAAGTTGCACTACGGAGAAATATGACCATAAATATTACCAGATGATAATACACATTCCTATCATGGGGAAATGTAAAAAAAGCGCAAGCTAAAAGTGGGTGATATAAAAGTAAAAATTACAAGTTAGATGCCAAGTTAAACCGATACAATTGATCATGCACGCACCTAAAGTTGTGATTGGTTGTAACATTGTTTTTTTTGTTAATGGTGATCAGGCTCACATAATAAAGACAAGCCCGGAGTTGTGTGCAAAGTAAAATAAAAATGACAAATTAGATGCCAAGTTACGTCCGGGTACAAATTTGAATGGGTTGATGAAGTTTTGATCTCGGCGTGGCTCAACATCCTGTGATCCTGGGCTGATGAAATCTCTCAGAGTACTTAGAAAGAGGAATGTGGTCTGGGGTGACAGAAAGGGAGGGGGATTTTAAAGGACGCGTTAATGTTGGAGGCGGGTAGAGGTAGACGGGGCGCTTGAGTGGGAGCAGCGAGAAGGGAGGGGCATGGGGGCTGTTTTGGTGGCTGGGGTAAAGGCAGCAAAGGGTCTGGTGCAAGGTTGGGGCGGGGTGTCAGGCTGACCAAGTGGAGGTTTTCTGCGGATAAGAAGAGTGGGTCGGGTCGGTTGGAGTGCACTGGGCGTTCCTAGGCATGGGGGGGGGGGGGGTGGATGGAGTTGCGGTGCCAGGCACTGTGGGGCGTGACGGCCTCAGATGAAGGGCAAGAGTGATTTGCACACGGGGGGTTTAGAGGCACCAGTTCGGCAATATGGGGAAGCACTGGGTTGTGTGGCGCACGCTGCTGTATGATGGGGAGAGAAGGCAACTCGTGGTAGCCGGGGCCTGCGTTATGCCCCTGACTCGTGGAATGGTGGTCTGCGTGGCGCAACAGAACGGAACTTCAAGTTTTAGTTTCGAAATGCAGATAAGTCGACCCCTGAGGTGTTTGTTTTGGTTTTCTAAGCACTGTGCAGGTCTTCTATTAACCCCTTCCATGCGGGGCGGATTCCCCCGCGGTGCTGACCGTTACCTGCGCGGGCGTGGTCATGACGGAACGGTTCCGTCATGAGCACAGCTCAACCGACGCTCATGACGGAACCGTTCCGTCATGAGCGTCGAAGGGGTTAACAAGCAGGAAGTGGGATAAGGGAGGGGGTGGCAAATGGTGTGCACTTTCGCGGCCGCTTTGATGTTCTCAGTGGCAGCGCGGCTCACTGAGAACATCAAAGCGGCCGCGAAATGATCATGCAGGCTGCCAAATGATGCGCGCGCCCGGCGCACATGCACTGTAGTTGGCGGCCTGAAAGCACTGGTTTGCACTTCCAAATCCCCCTTTTACAAAATCTCTCGCGAGAGCAGCGCTAAAGCGCTGGCTCAGGCGAGACCTAAAAAGGGGTATTACGGAAAATAAATAAAACGTGGGTGACTATTTTTAAAAATTATAAAACCCTCTACCTCCGTCTAAAAATTGCTCTTTGAAATAAACAGTGGGCATCGCTGTGTGGATAAGTGTAAGCGGCAGGAGCGCTAAGAAACGCATGGCGGAGTCTAGGAGCTGTAGTTCTGGTCCTTCTCAGTCAATATCTACCTCAGGATGAGCGTGGATTTTCCCGCCAAAAACACGACGCGAAGCAACCAATGGCCTAACGCCCTAACCAATCATGGCTCGATGCGACGGCCGGTGATCACGTGACTGACACGGACGCGATCTCATTCGTCTAACGAGGGGTAAACAGTGATGCAGCCATGTTGGATGTGGTAACACCTACTAACCAGATTCAGCATCCCCATGGTCGATTAAATTATAGTCTGGAGCGCACACAGGGCTCATGCCAGCGCCGCCTCCTTTAAGCGTTTAGCAACGGTACAGAGTGATGGCGCCTGCTATTGGTATATAAGGCTGCCATCTTGAAAAAAATAAAATGCGATAGAAAGAACAAAAAATGTGCACCGTAAATAAAATACCCACAGTCTATTTCATAGGTTACCCAAATGACCTTCGGAAACCTTAGCTGGTATTACAAAATGTGTATAATGCATGGATAACAAAACATTGCATTCAAAGTAAAAGTACATGTTGTAATTAATTTACCTTTTAATTACATGTGTGTTGTTATTGTGGCTACGATAGTCGCCCAGTTGTACTTTGAATCAATTGATCAGGTATCCCCTGCGTAAATTGTTTACAAACGTATGAAAAAAAGGCAGTAACCCCCAAACGAGGCTTGGGACGCAAAGTGCTCTGTAACGTCCTTTTTAACGATTGGCTGGGACGTTGTAATCCATCCAATCAGAAGCCAGGACGCAGTAGTGTAGGAAACGGTGGAAGCGTCTTCACCAGGGCACCGGGGGCTCCTCAGGGCTCGGGGCGTGTGAGCCCCCCTTCGAGGTGAGTGGGAGCAGGGACGGGGTACTGTTCCCGATACCATAACAGCAGTAGGGTGAGCTCCAGTCAGCATGACAATGTGCACTCTGGTGATATCCACTATTGTAATCCTCTCCTGTGTGCTCTTTGCAAAGGTTCACTTTACTCTGTTGAAAGCAAGCCTACATTCGGCAGCACTTTTCGTCTCAGGGGCCAAAGGGAATCACCATGTTTCACCGATTGTGGTAACACTTCACTGTTTTCCCAATGAAGCCAAGGCTGCATACAAAACGGCATGCATCACCCCGTGCCCCTATACACATCCACCCATTACCTGGCTGGAGAAGCTTCGTTATTTGGTGGCAATAGGCTATCATAGAATGCGGAAGCTCTCCTGCTAGAAACCCCAATCCTTGAAAATGAATGATTTATGGCTCAGTCCTTTGCAGGAATTGCAAACAGAGTTTGGAACTCCTTAGCTCCAATACCTCGCAGGCTAGCTTTAAAGTTGAACTGATAGCCCTTCTTTTTCGAAAGACATTTTAGTTAATCTCTCTTCTCCATTCTACACCTCGATGTCTTATACTACACTGCTCCCAGAGGCTCGCCTCTCTACCTTGACGTAATTGGACTCCATCTTGTTCCCGCCGCCCATCCACATTCTGTTACTCAATATTGACAATTGCTGCAATGTATAACTTACATTAATTATTGTTGTCTATTGTAAATGTCCCAACACGCTTGTGTAACGTAATGTATATGCCTTATGGGAGGATCTATTTCTTTCGTTAAAACTCTACACCTTTGGGTAATGTCCTCACTAAATAAAACCGCATAAATAAATAAATAAGGAAATAAAATATGTCAGCTCCTGCTGTGGCTTGTTTGTACCAAGGAGGAGTGATCGTCTCATGTCAAGAGCAAGAACGGTGCTTCCCATCGTTGCAGTACTCTATCAGAAATAAAAGAAAGGGGGCAGGCTGTGTTAGAAACCAGAGCTGCGGGCTCAGTCAGCACCAAGAGAAGGAGACGGCACCTATTGGCAACAAGTCGAAAGGAGCAGTTTCTATTAGGAACAGGAACAAATGGCCCTTTCAGCACCAGAAGAAGAGGACAGCTCCTGACAAAAACAATAACAAAGTGCCGTGGCTGGAGCGAGTAGAAGGAGCAGTTTCGGTCAACAACAAGAACAGAGGCTCTGCCACAGCAGGGAAAATGGGCAGCTCCTGTCACTGGCAAGAACGGATCTGTCACCAGCAAGGAGAGGGGGCTGCTCCATTCTGCATCAAGGTCCCGTGAATAGCAAGGAGAAGGGGTAGCTTCAGTCAGCAGCAAGAAAAGAGGGCTCTGTTGGCAGTAAGGAGAACATGTTTGCTTCCGCCAGCAAAAAGGAGAACGAACCCTCTCAGAAGCAAGGAAAAGGAGTCAGCAGCAAAAGGAAACGGTCTTTCAAGAGAATAAGGACGGGACAGCTCCAGTCAGCAAAAAGAAGAGGAGTTCACTTCCGCGGCGAGGGGATGAAGCAGCCCCTATCAGCAGTAGAGGAAGAGTATCCTGCCATTAAGAAGATCATGGGTCATATCATAACAATGAGGGAGGGTGTTGTCAGCAGCAGGAGATGGAAAGATTGCTGTCAGCAGCAAGCAATAAGAGAGAGTTTTGCTGCACAAAAAGGGGACGAGGGCCAGGCCATTCCTAGTGGAAGCTGAATGGGATGGGTTTAGGTTTTGTTTGCTACAAATGAATATGGCAGGCATCTGCTAGCAACAAGGGAAATCTGAACGCTCGCCACATCAGCAGAAAGGAATGGTGAGGGCAGAAGAAGAAAAACGAGAGGAGCAGGGTGTTCCTATAAGCAGAATCAGCAAGTCACATTCTTATCAGAAGAAGAGAAAGGATGTGCTGGCTCTTTTCTGAAGCATGGAGGAGGAAGGAAGGCTCTTCACAAGTAAGAATTGGAACAGGATACTGGCAGCAACAAGATGGGGACAGGCTCCTGCCAGAAATAAAAGAGAAGCTATCTTCTGTTAGCAGTAGCAGGGAGGCAGGCACATTTCCACATTAAGAAAAGAAGGGAAAGATAACTGTCATCAGTTGAAGTGCCACGCCCAGGTCTGGAGTTATCAGGAGGAGCCACCTGAAAGTAACAAGAAATGGAGCCGAGTTTAGATATAATGTCCGGAATCTTTAACCCATTTCTCGATGTCTCCCCACCCCTTATTTACCACGGATCTCGTAATGAGGCCTATGAAGGGGTTAGAAGCTGAGTTCTAAAACTTCTAAGCAGAGAATGGTAGCCCTTTAACACAAAGTGCTTGGTTGTCGCTAGACATATAGTTTATGAGAATGAATTAAAACAACCTAAAATGAAGCTGCTACAGAAAAAAGGGCATGCTAGCTCCTAATAAGATGGCACAGAGACAGCTCTTTGATTATTTATAAAATGCCTGTATGTCACATTTTGATTTTTGGGAAGTTTACAGATGTATCTTGTAGTAGGAGAGCAGGTTTTCACACAGATGAGACAGAACTATTTTATGAGGAGGTAGTAACATTTATTATTTTATGCAAGGACTTTAAATGCTGCATAAGCTTTTGCCATTGCTTTATCACCCTTCCATGAACAGGATGTCATCACAACATGATAAGGAGCAAGACCAAGGAGGCACCTGCATATTCAACCTTATGGAAACTCCACACACACATTTGTTGACTCTTCACATTAATCCGTGAAGTTGATTATCCCCAGCAGGCACAGACTTGCACAAAGGCACACAAATACACCCATCTAAACATCCACCATAAATTGCACTGTACCCACAACACATCCAAATCCTCTCTGTTTAACTCAAGGTTTGCTGGATGGCACACACCATCTGAACACTCAAACACACAGATAGTCCCACGGGGTAACAAGACCAACTCCCTACATAAAACACACCTTCACTCTCAAAGAATAAACATACGACCACAGGTCACTTTAGTAGGAGAAGGCACTCTCCTACCCCTGACTGTGCATACGTGCATGTCTGTCCCACAAACAGACATGCACATGCACTGTTGATATTCACGCAGACTGGTGGCTCCACCGATTGATTGTATGCATGTTCTACCTACGTGGCCACAGCACTGCAGAACCACAAGGTAATGTTTTCTCCCTAACCAAGTAGATAGACAGTCACCAATTCTATATAATCTCACTACATCTCATGAACACTTTAAATATAGGTGGGATGTCCCTCTCCAACAATGCTTAGTACACACCTCTATAAGCCATTAGTGGCCTTACCATAACCAACTAGATGGAGTCGCATTCATGCTACCCAACCACACCGGTTTCCTAAAACAACATGTGTGTGAAAACAGGTGCTGGTGCAAAGGGTTCTCACCTTCCCTGGTTATCAACACCACGAACCGTGCTGCACAACAACACACATGAACATAGATACAACCCGTGCTTTAGGGAGGCCTGGTTTCTTGCCATTATCCTTCCTCTTCCCTGCTCATAGTACATGATATTTAAATTGTAAATCCTCTGGTAAATGTGAAGATTTTGCTTTAGCTCTGCTGTTGGCTATACATGTCATAATTAATCTTTATATTACTGCTGCAAACACTGTCTCAAAGCGCTTTTTATTAATAAATGTTGTCCAGAAACAATAACGTTATCTGACATCACTCGGAAAGTCTCAAGGACTAAATGCAACATTCAACTTTGTTCAGTTGCCACTGCATAGAAGAACAGACTGATCAACGACAGGTGGTGTTTGGGAATTAGGTGAGGAGTGTTTGAACACTGTGCTATCTACGTAAGGAGATTAACGGGCTAAGCCACTAAGCAGTGGCGGAGTTGTTTACCTCTCGGTATCTAGTATTAGGCAATTAGATCCAAGCTGTCACCATCGCTCCTGCATTTCATTTTATATCCATTCCTCTCCTTGTTAGTTTCCGAGCCAGAGGAATTCTAGTAAGATCGAGATTTACAATGGCAATTCTCTCCATGGCTTTAAAGAACGGGCCGCTACAGAGAGGCGTGCAGTCTGTCAATCTCTTGCAGAGTACGATTTCTGCAAACATAGAACTAAAAAGGATTTTTTGTGAGATGCACGATTGGCGTAGAATGCATTTGATGCTCAATCTTATCCAATATATTAGGTTCAGAAAAAATGAAGCAGTCTCTGCAGAGACTGACAGCCTGTCCGATTTCGTATCCCTGATGCTCCTGGTTTGAGGAAGATGTTGCCTCCAGGTCCAGGCTCTGCATGAGTTACCAAATGGCCAGGTCGTTGCACAGTGGTTTGTTGTGTGGAACCTAGATCGCATTGAGGCAAAACCAGCTTGAGGATCCTGTGATGTTTTGATTCGAAATCGTTGGGCGCACGGTGTTCCCTGCGCCATCTCCTTTCCTGTGGATAAGTGTCTC
Organism: Triturus cristatus; assembly: GCF_964204655.1. Lineage (NCBI taxonomy): Eukaryota > Metazoa > Chordata > Amphibia > Caudata > Salamandridae > Triturus > Triturus cristatus. Next base: position 29,840,061 of record NC_140595.1, read on the forward strand.
TAATAACACCAGGTGAGTTTCTCAAAGCTTCCCACAAGGGTGGTGGGTGAAGTAGATTCCATGATTTGCCTTGAATTCGAATGATATGTCTTTTAAAAGGAGAGCATTCGCTTGTAACAACATGATTTCTTTGCCTTCTGCACACTTCTACAGCTCTTTCTAATCATGAAAAGGGTCTTGCCCCCTAATTGACCTGCTGGGATGTTCCACTAATAACTGTTTTGGCTTCCAACTACTGGCATTTGTTTGGGTCCTGGCTGGGACCTTTCCATTCGGGACTAGGGAGGAAGGGAAGCAAACTCTACTTACTTGGCATAAAACTGAAACAGATCATCCATTTTCGAAAATACATCTGTGGAAATCTAATTTCACTGGATGCGTTTTTATTTCTGCTAAAAACATTTCTGTACGAAGTGCAGACTTAGGCCACTCACTTTACACATCATGCAAAGTATTCATAGAACAGCCCATAAGAGGACAAATCCCTTTCAGTTTTGAATGCTGGAGTAAACTTTACAAAAGACTGTGCAAAATCGAAATTCAGCTTCAAAGCCCTCTGCACTCTACAAATAGCCTTCTGGTTACAGTCCTGGGCTCCTCACTAATGTTCGCTCAACCAAGCCAAAGACCGTCAAGTCATCAGAATCCAAATTCCCTTAAAGAAACTTGCACCACCCACTAATTCACCCATTTGCTCCTCACTTCAACTACACCAAGCCCACAACTCATCCTCTATGAGCACTTTGACAGATCCTTAAATAATTAAATACTAACATCCCTCACCAGTCCATCCTTCAGTGCACTCTTTCCGTCATATCCTGTGACCACACTCAATCCTTCCTTCAGACCAGCCCACCCCACCCCACCGCTGCCCTATCAGCCGAGGACTGAGGTGACATTCTGGCCCAGCAATCGACAACATAGTTAGCTGCTCACATTGTTCTACAACTGGACTCAACTCTTCCAAAAAGATCTTCCGTCCTTCCTCTGTGGTGAAACATACACTCAACATTCCACTGCACAGGCCATTTATCATTGCATAACATACTCCCATTGCACTCTAAAATCCACGAGAACATTATACAACACCAACAAAACACGGAAATCATTGCATGCCTAACTCCTGAAGCAGTATGGGTGTTTGCCCGGAACCAGCACGTAACCCACTATAATCCAGTCACAGTGACTGATGACGATTCTGTAAATGCAGCTCTCCGAGTGTTGATCCCTTTGGGCCAGTCTGCTTCGCCCATGCCTACCACAGGCGCAATGACTGACGTTGAGATGACTGAAGAGAGCTGGGAATAATACCTGCCCATTGTTTAACTGCATAGAGTAGCAAGTACGACAAAGAGCTTTCATCTCAGAACTCTCAGCTGCTGATTTCCACACCGCTAGGACTCATGATGTCCCCAGAAGAACCTCTCCTTTCATTGTTGGGCTGACAATACCCAGATTCACTTGAAATGTTCAAGCCTGATTGGAGTGTTACTCGTCTGCTTCTGTCAGGCAGGAATACTAAAATAACAAGTGTGAGGGAGTATTCAGAAATAGTGCCTTTGAATCATAGTGGTCGTAGATCCACGTCTCCTGCTGTACTCCCACAGACCTCAGCTCGTTAATCCGATACTGTAAAAAAAAAAACAGCAAAGTACCTTTACAATGATGACATTTGCCACCCATGAACTCCTAGGGCCGTGCTGTTACCAAAGCATGCTTCTTTCAAACGAAACTGCTCCAGGCAGCCTTTGTTTCATCTCTGGAGTTTACTTGAATCTGATGGTGGCCCCCTAATCACTGGAGAACTCAACTACACCAGTGTCCTGTCCTACCAAAACTATGAATCCCTGAAGTCCAGGCTCCTTGCTGACTGTATTGAAAAAACAAAGACCCCATCATTCTGAAGAAATTCCATGGACTTTCAAACCAAGATGGGATCTTATTAGGTTCTTTGCTTGTTCGCTTAGCGTGACATTCCTTGTACAATGACATTCAAAACCTCTCCGGTACGCCTTTATGCAGTGATCCATCACAGCGGCCTCTTAAATGTGGCACATGGGAATGCGTATACTTCGCTCAGCAGCTTCCAAGGCCTTGCATCTCTGATAATGTCCACATGACACTTTGACCCGCTATTCTTCCTCAATGACCACCTTCTTCTCTTCTCCCACCCTTCTGCCCTGAGGGAGACCATGCGCAGGAAAGAAACACACCTAGAGACAGTTCAGATTGTGTTGTGGACAACAAATCTAAATACCATGCTATCTCTGATCAGGTTAATTTGTAGGATTTACCAGACACTCTTTAGAAGTCACAACTATGGGAGTAGATCAGTTGATTAGACCCCTCTGAAACGTTTTAGTTATCTTTGGATGATCCCAAGCCTTCAGGGCTAGCTGTTCGATAACATCTAACATCTGAAAACAGCGCTCGGCAAACAAGTGCTCGTCTCTTAATCTGACATTACAGAATGTTGAACAATCACACCAGGCGCATGCATATCTCAAGCCAAGAGTGAACATGTTACCAAGTTTGTGGTACCACGGCTGCATTATTTGGTGTGTCTTGTGATCTTTTCAGACATTTCGTGCCTGATCGCGCTCGAAAGTGGGCAGCATAGAGGTACTATTAAAATATTGCATTAGGTAGCTTTTACTTAATGTTTTTTTATTTGTTACATTTTGCAGGTGCCATCATGTTTAAAAGCCCTGGGATGAGAAGTTCAGCGCTAGCCAGGGCACAGGCTCAGCTGTCCGGGCAGAGAATCCCGATGGCCCCCAAGGATACTAACGAGGAACTGCAGGTGAGGGCCCCGTGTTCACTCTGCGAAAACAGAACCATAACCTGAACCCCTGCCCTCTTCAACAACATCCCTTTTATGCAGGATTTACTTACACATTTTGAGGGTTTTCTTTCCCACTTGCCATAAAGTCCTGCTCTGTGTGCAGAAACTGTATTAAAGAGGTATGGTACACCCAGAGTGCCTCGGCTCAAAACGTGATAGTCGGACATGCTGCTTTCATGAAGACAACATTGTAATGCATGCGTTACCATCCAGTTCTATCACTAGAAATTATGTTCCCTCCGAGCACTGTTTCCTTGTCGTGAAAGGGGATTGGCATTGTTCATACCGTATTTATATTGCAGTCCAGATGAATCTGATCAATGTACAGATATTCAGGGGGTAAAGAAGACATGTCTAAAACCTATATGCATGCTTTACGTTACAGTCTAAAGAAACATTTTATACACTTATTAAACAGCAGAAGCCCATAGGCTCATATAAGCCTTCTGTAATCATGCAATCAACTCTGTTACATGAAATTAATTCTGCCTTATGATACAAAGTCTGTTCCATAGTTTATTGTGTATTTTGTTTTCTAGGAGTACATGAATGCACTAAATAAAAAAGCCAGTGTATTGAAACATAAAAAATCTAGTGCTCCTGGCCTCAGTGATTTGAGCGACCTTTCCACTGACGGTTCAGAAAGCCCAAAAAAGACAAAAGCCAATGAAGCTGTCAAGCCCCTAAATGACTCTGTGGGTCACAGCAGGTTCCTAAAGAAAAAGCAGAATGTAGAAGAACCTGCGTTACCGTCACAGGCCCGACCAAACATACAGAACGACAATAGGCCGAGACCAAGTTCCAACCCGGTGCGCACTTCCACGACCAGATCTAGTGCGGCCCTGAGGAAGCTTGCTGAACTGGAGAAGAAGATCAGGAGCAGGAAGCTGGAGGCTGAGCCTTCTGATGTGGACTCTGATCTGAGGACTTCTGATGAGCGGCCATTTCCCGCCAGGTCTGGCAGCGATCTGAGTGGAAGAGGCAACCGGTTTCTAAAGAAAACTGATGCGGATCAGAGGCTTCCAGGAGCAGAGGTTCAGGGCCACAAGAAAGTGAACATTGGCCCTCCCAACCAAAAGGGAACCGCAGCAAAATCAGAGGTCGTCCTGGAGAGTGAGGAAGAGGAAATCAAAAGACTTATTGGGAGCTCAGTGGAATTTTCCGACGAAAATGACAACTGGTGGAAGCGTCCAAACTCTATGCCGCGACAGAGGTTTGGCACAAAGGTGAGAGCGATTCTAGATGCGCCACTCTGTCTGTTTTAACTGATCCTGGGTTTTGACCTAGTTAGACTTCCAGACCAGAGTGTTACATTATAAAATATGTTGAACATTAAGTGCATGTGTGCCAGTTGCACGGCATGGAGTCTTAGAAGTCTGTAACAATTGGCAGTGTGCAAAACGAATAGCAGTGTAGTAAAATGACATTGCGAGTTGCAAATGTTTTGTGACTTCCAATGTGAACACTGCAATTTCTTGCTATTCACAAGTATAAGGGATCTGCAAAAAGGCTTGTGAGGAAATGTATGCATGCTTTGCGATTGCTTGTGCGGTCTCGAAGCATGGAAAGATAACCAAATACCCATGTCAGTCCAAACCATTCACACAGTTGAAGCTGTCCCTGAGGTAAGACTCCACTGTTAATCAATCGATCAACACATTTGTAGAGGGCGGCTTGTCACCCTGGGGGCTATCCAGGCCCTTACTGCTGGTCTAATTTGAACAGCCAGGTCTTAAGTCTTTTCCTGAAGGCGGTCAGTGATGGTGTAGTGCGGAGTTGGAGGTAGGTCATGCTAGGTTTTGGCGGTGAGGTGGGAGAAGAAGCGCCCTCTGGTGCGGCTGTGTGGTATCTTTGTGAGGGTGTTGTGTGCTGAGCGGAGGTTCCTGTTTGGCTGGTGGAAGTGCAGGCGATGGTTCATGTAGTTGGGTCCTTGGTTAAGGAGGGACTTGTAGGCGTGGGTCAGGGTCTTGCGAATGACAGCTGTGAGCCTCTGGATGAGCAAACCACTGTTGCATGGTCTGCTTCAAGGTCTCCCATTTTACCCGGTCATCCATTTTACAAAATTTGCTGCAAGCATCTTAATATAAAGGTGTGCCATCAAGTTGCATACTAGTGCTAATTCTCATCCGGTCATGAAATTAAATTAAGCATGTATTGCTCCATTTAATTTTTCCTTTTGGTTAACCTATTACTAGGCAAAAAGAACACCATCCCCTCCTACAAAAGGCTCTCCTCGGAGAAGTTTGCACCGCACTGCATCTTTCCACAGCCAAGGCTCAGTTCAAAGGGGCCCATCCAGACTCAGTTCCCGAACCCCCTCGCCCCCCAGCAAAGGCACCCCAAGGCATACCAGAAGAACACGTTCACTATCCAGGTCACCCTTGTCCTCCGTGAGGAGCTCTCTCAACAGCAACTCCACACCCAGGTTCAAGCTCATGAGCCGAAGTCGCACTCCCCTTTCTGGAAGAAGTGACATCAAGTCGCTCGATGAGCTGTTCTCCAGAGCATCAGTGATTGACAGTGTGGCAAGCGAAAGCTCTACTGGTGAGTTTCTATCTGACCATGTACGCGTTTTTTTATTTTTAAAAGGATTAAAATGTTCTGTGTTTTTGAGGAAATATGTTTAAAATTGTGCTTGTATGCAAATAAATGAAGCAGCTTAGTGCATTTTATGGCATTGAAGTGTTTCTCCTGAGGAGATAAAGGATGCGGATCTGTCTTGATAGAGATATAGGGGCGTGTTCTGGAGTTCACGGTTGGGTTCCTGGTAAAAACATATTCACACCTAGAGCCTAACGTGACCCACAGTTGAATATTTTCTTTAATGTTTTGGGGTTAGTTGGACAAGGGCTCTGCAAGTTATAAATAGAACCCTCATGCACACTATTGTGAAATAAAATATTTTACACTGTGACCACATGCAGCTTATGTCAATACACCCTGCAGACTCCACATCGCCACTTCAGGCAACCTTGTGGTGTACTAGACAACATTAAAGCTGCACTTTCTGGGACTGATTACAGGTCTGCATACATGACCCACAGCGAGGGATCATACCCAGAAGCACGCAGCCATTTACTTAAAATCAACTAAGTTAGATGCTCTTTTAGTGCTACCAGTGGGTTTTTGAGTTAATTATAACCTAACATGAACCCTAGGCTTTTAAACTTATGTGAGGTATTTGTAAAGCTAGGGAGCAATGAACATAGGCGAGGGCCTAGGGATATGAAAAGGATCTTTTGCAAGGAGGTTTAGTATTTGGCGGAAATGGTTCCTATTGTTTCACTAAGTTATGTTCTCTGAAGAAGTTGATCTTAATATCCTTTCTGAATTGCAGGAGCGTTGCAGCACCTCTGGTGTTGAAGGAGATGATCCTAGGACAGAAAAGTCCTGTCTGTCTTCTGTTTTTTTCTTTTTTCTGCAGTGTTTAGTTCCTAGTATAATTATGTCCTGACTGCCTCTATGGCACTGTTCACCAAAAGTGGGATTTTCTCTGCTAGATTTCCATGGTGATTGTTCTGGTGGAGGCTTGTATAAGATTCAGGCGCTCCTGAAAGTGATGCAGGCCTGGAAGGAGAGTTTGAGAAAATTGGGTTTTGCTGTTGTACCCCCCCCCCCTTGCTGCCTGGCTTTTGATGCAACTTTGACTGGGAGTACTGGGTCCCTGCTGTCCAGATTCCCAGTACTAGTGTTCTTTCTCTAAGACATGTAAACCATGGTACTTCTGCCCCATAAGTCCCCAGTAAGTGGTTCCCTGGGTACCTAGGGTATGGAGGCTGCAGTGGGGCCCCTGGGGACACCCCCTCATTATGACCATGGCACTGCCCCTGCAGCTGGTATGCCCCTGTGAGGTTAAATAATGACCAAGGCGACATGGCTCACTGCCTGTGTGCCATGCCAGCTAGCTAGCACTGCCTAAGATACAGGTAAGTCCCCCTGTAGCAGGCCTTACCAGCCCTAAGGCAGGGTGCACCATATCTCAGGTGTGGGCATATCTGCATCTGCAGATATGCCCAACACTATTAGGGTATATATTTCTTAATATTTTAAATGCCAGTAAAGCCATAGGGAGTGCATGGGCTGGGAACTCAACAACTCGAGTTCCACAGCACCATGATGGCTGCACTGAACACAGGAGTGTTTGGTACCTAACTACTCCTTTCAATAAATCCACACTGATGTCAGTGTAGGATTTATTGTACCATGTACCCCGTGGGCACCTCAGAAGTGCCCCCTGAATTCCTAACAACCATGGTGTGGTCTCTGACCGGCTGTAGGCAGCCAGCACCAGACATGTTTTTGGACTTATGGATAGAGAGCCCGGCTCTCTGGGACCAGAAACAATGCACATCTTGGGCAGAGGTTTCATGCCCCCCCCCCTTTCAGGATAGGCCAGTGCTCGTAGTGGGAAGCTTCAAAGGCCCGCCTTTGTAATGTGACCCCCAGCCTCTCCTGCTAGCAGCAGATGGCAGCCCCTGGTTTACATCCCCACATTGGGCAGGAAAACGTATACGAATATGAGGTGTGCCCACCTCTGCTAACTCCACAGCTAAGGTGGGAGAAGTGAGATGAAGCACATCTTCAGTCTCCACCATCTTGAAGATGGGGTGACCCCTTCAATCATGTCTGTCTCTGCCCCTTCCAAAAGGAGGGTGGCATAATAGAGGGTGTAGTCACCCCAGTAAGGTATTCATGACCCTACCTGCTCCGCCCCTAAAACTAAATCTAGTATTAAGTGGCTCCCTCAGGCCTAGAAACTAGATCTACGACGTCCTAAGAAGCAAGAAGATGGCCCTGCTGAAAATACTGAATAAGACGATTGCCATGGCCCCAGCTCCATCGGCCTGTCTCCAGCTTCTTCAACCTGGGACCAGTCTTGCAGACAGCGACCTCTGAAAACCCAATCTCCTGTGGACAGCGGACTTGTCCAAGAAAAAACAAGTTCCAAGGACCCTGGATACAGGGGATCCACGTGTCCAGCCCATTCTACACCCGACGCCCACGGCCGGAGTCGCTCATCTGTGCAGTGAAGTCTCCCCAGCGATCCTGACCTCATGTCCAGTCCTGGCTGACCCTTCCTGATCTCCATGGCGGCACCTGCAGTGTGAATCCAGAGGCTCTCCTTTACCATGACCGGCTCCAGTAGGAAGACTGACGTCAAAAGGCAACCCTGCATCCAAAGCCCTTGGGCCTTGGTAAGCGGAAACAATGGTGCCCCTACAAACCCCTGCATCTCTATTTACCTCTGCTGTTGTTGGTCTCCCTCCTGCAGCCTCCGGTGCCACGCCTGCAGCCCGTTTGTCAAAAGAATCCCCACTGAACAGCAATGGGCGACCAACGTTGAAACTGTACCCTGCACCCAGCCGCTGGTGGTGTATGTTTGGTGCTGCTGTGTGGGCCCCCCTGTGCTTAACCTTACCCCAAAAGCTTGGCCCCCGCAACCGATTTACCTACCTGCAAGCAGTGTGGCTCCAGGCACCCCTAGTCTCCAATGAAAAGCACTGGGCCAAACTCCGATTTTGACCTCTGCGACCAGTCACCCCAGTGCCGCAGTTTTGGTACTCACTTGACCCTTGCTGACTTTTGGTTCAAAAGACTGGGATTATAAGTGCATTATTTACCTGTTTAACCACGATATTGTTTTCCGCATAGCATAGGATAACATTGAACTGTGCTGAAAAGTTGTGACGATTTTTCAAAGTGAAAAGTACTTTTATTTAAAACGTACATGCCTTATTGCAAAGATGTGGTCTTAAAATAAAATAGAAACAAAGTATATTTTTCTAAAATTGGTCTGGATCTCCTTTCGGAGTCGTGTGTCCATTATTGATCACTGTTGTGCAATAAAAGTCTTACACTCCTCTGTTAGGCCTAACGCTGCTTACCCACACTACCACTAATAGAGCACTTTGGGTTTTACATTGAGACCTGTGCACTTTTGGGGAAGCCCTAGACTCTGTGCACAGTATAACCACCCAGTGGTAATACCATATGCAGAGCCAGCTCCCTACAGGGAGCTGCTCTCACACTCTACCGATATGCTCAAAGAATGGCATGCTCGTGGACCGAGACAGAAGCCCCGACCTGGACTGATCAAGTCAGATTGTTTTTTTAAGTGTGCCAAGCGTACCTTTTGACGCCCCCTTAACCTAAGTGACAACCCTCTGTAAACACCTTTTTTGGGACATAAATGTTTGCACTGCACAGATATAGTATACTGTATCCTTCATTCTCTACGGATTCCAGGGGCACTCGCAACCCATGTTGCCAACCTTCTAAGAAACATTGTTGCCATCTAATTCTTTATCTTTGTTCTTCAAATCCTCAGACATTTCTTCAAGAGTAGCACGTTTGGAAATTCATATTAACCACATAGGTTACCCGACCGTTCACATGGTACAGAATGATCTTACAACGTGAAATATCTCTTACCAGGGAAGTCAAACTACTGCCCCGTAAGAAAGTGGCTCTATATATACTGCACCTAAGTGAGGTACAGTGTGTATAGAGTCCAAGGGTCTCCAGAGGTTTGGCACAGGTTAAAGTTAGATATAACCTTACTCTCTAAAGTGGTAGCTTGGTCGAGCAGTAAGGCAGTATCAGAAGACAGTGTTAAGCATTTGATGTACACACTCAGTCAGCAAATGAATTCACACACTCAAGAACTGAACTCTAGGCCAATTGTTTTGTATAAAAGAAATATACGGTTGTTTTATTTCTAGAACCAAGCAAGGCTGGTACAGGTAAGCATATAAATACTTTGCAGTAGTAAATTACTTGTATGAACACAGTTCAGTATTGCAGTCTAACTTGTACTGGTTTTGGTTACAGTTTAAGTAAGCAGTTTGCAACACATTGCAGATATAGTACATTCAAATGAATGGGCTTTTAAGTAAAATGCAGGTAATTACTTTTCAGATTACTTTTACTAACACAGGGCTGGATCCTAGATTCAGCCCTGGGACTTTTCCTGAAAACAGGTGAGTAAATGCGTTTACTTAGAGGCACGACTTTTAAGTTTAAAACGTTTTTATTGAGACAAAAACAAACCATGGGGGAGGGGGATAGGAGGTCAGGATACATGGAATACAGTCAAAGAAAAAGGGTGCAACTCCAGAGGGTTGGCAATAGGTAGCGCAGTAAGTCAGGGGGAAAAACACAGTAAATGAAGGCTAGAAATGCAAGCTATGGAATCCCCGCCCGCGTATCCGACACCCCAAATCTAAGCAATGAAAGCCATCAGCAACTCAACAGAACACAATCCCCCCCCATCCCCCATCCTCCCAGTAACGAAAGAACCACCCCCCCCCCCCCCCCCCCGTCCTATGGTCCCGCACCAGAGTAATCCTCACCAGGAAGCCCCGCACCCCCCCCCCCCCCCCCTCCCCGGGAGGTCCCCGTCTCACATGTAAACTAGTCCGCCGGGGTCACCGGCGGCGTCAGCCTGAGAAGCCTAAGATACCTCGGGCAGGTGAGCTCCCGGAATTCAGTGGACAGCAGCGCTAGAAAGGGTTGCCACAGCTCTTCAAATTGGTCTATCTCCCCCGCAACCGTAAGCGACAGCTTCTCCATCCCCAGCACATGCCAAAGCCTATGCAACCAACCGGTGATGGAGGGGACGTTGGCTGTGCGCCAGTGGATTAGAATGTTCTGAACCGCAGACCCCAGCGCAATTGCGATCTGCCTAACCCTGCGGGACTTCAGTGGGTACATTAGGTCATTGGGGAGGCCCAACAGGACATACGCCGGGAGTCGCGGCAGCTCTATCCCAAAGTGCTTATCCACCTCGTCCAAAACTTCCTTCCAGTAGGCGGTCAGCACTGGGCAATCCCAAAGAATGTGTGAAAGGGTACCTTCCTGCCCGCAGCTCCGCCAGCACCCCCTGTCAGTGTGTTTATGCATTTCATGCAGTCTCTCCGGGGTGTAGTACCAGTATGTGGACACCTTAGTAAAGGTCTCCGTAAGGCCCGTGTGATATGCAGAGTGCCGCGCCCGATACGCAATTTTGTCCCATTCCTTGTGGCTGAGTGTCCTACCCAATTCCCTGTGCCAGCGCTCCCTCCCCGGGTTGTAATAGTAAAACGGCGGGGGTTGTAGGTATTTGTACAGATCGGTAATTAGCTTAGCGTCGGAGGTCCGAGTAGCCAACCACCTCTCATACGGTGTAATTGGACGGGCGGCGGTGGCACGCACCTGGGGCTGGAGGGCCCAATGCCGAACCTGCATGTAGCGCAATCTGTCCAGCTCCGTCAGGCCGAACTCCTGGCGGAGTTGCTGAAAAGGAACCACTCCCTCCGGGCCATAGATCTGGAAGAGTGCCCTGCAGCCCGCCTGCACCCAGTGGGAGAAAACCCCCGGCTCCATCCCTGGGGAGAAGTCCGGGTTGCCCACAATGGGCGTGAGCGGCGAAGGGAAGGTGGTAAGGCCCCGGGCCTCACAGACCGCGTCCCACACACGCAGGGGGACCCGCGTAACAAAGGAAGCGTAAAGATTAGGGGGGCGGTGCGCGCGGCTCAGGAATGGAACCTCTTGTAAGGTGCGGCCCGCCACCGCCTGGTCTTGGAAGAGCCAATGTTTGTCGGACTCCCACCTGCTCCACTCCACCAGATAGCGTAGCTGTGCCGCCTGAAAGTACTTACGGAGGTCTGGAATGCCGAGACCCCCCGCCTCCGGAGCAAGCGTGGAGAGGACCCTCTTCATGCGTGGCCTGCGGCCCTGCCAGACAAAGCGGGAGATGTCAGCCTGCATTTGTCGTATCCAGCCCACCGGGGGTTGGAGCGGGAGGGCCCGGAAAAGATATAGTATCTGGGGCAACACCGTCATCTTGACCGCCGCGATTCGCCCCAGCCAGGACAGCAGGCCTTTGTTCCAGCGGCCAAGCTCATCCTTGATCTTCCTGCTGAGGGAGGCATAATTGGCCGTAACCATCTCCGGCAATGTAGGCGCCAGCAGGATCCCCAGGTACGGCACCGTGGACGAGGACCACTGCATGGGGAAGAGCCGCTGAAGATCCCTCCTGGTATCCGCAGCCAGGGACATGTCTAACGCCATCGACTTGCTCATATTCATTTTGAAACCGGCCACCCCCGCAAAGGCGTCCAGTTCCCGGAGGCAAGCAGGCAGCGACCTCCTAGGGTCGTCCAAGGTCAACAGGACATCATCCGCGTAGAGACTGACGGTGTGGACGTACCGGCCCATCCGGACCCCGACAGCATCCGGATTATTACGAATCCTCTGAGCAAACGGCTCCATGTAGAGGGCAAACAAGAGCGGCGAAAGAGGGCAGCCCTGCCGCGTGCCGCGCTCGATGGCAAAGCCACCGGAGCTACACCCGTTGACCCGCACCGACGCTGAAGGATGCTTATAGCAGTTAAATACCATGGTGCGGAACTTATCGCCGATCCCCAATTTCTTGAGGACCAGCTCAAGATACGGCCAGTGGACTCTGTCGAAGGCCTTCTCCGCATCGACGGACAGCAACATCCGTTCCCCCGAGATCCTTGAGGCCTTCTCCAGAACATGCGTCACCCGCTTGGTGTTGTCAACCGTCTGTCTGCCGGGCACAAAACCAGCCTGGTCCGCCTCCACCAGACCGGGGAGGTGTGGACTCAGCCTGGACGCGAGAATCCCCGTGTACAACTTGAGGTCGACATTTAAAAGCGAGATGGGTCGGTACGAGCCGCAGAGGGCCCGGTCCTTCCCAGGTTTCGGGATTACCGCGACCGTCGCCCTCAGGAGATCCGGAGGGATGGCTCCCGGTTCGGAGAAAGAGTTAAATAGCCGAGTAAGGACAGGGGCCACGACCGTGCAAAAAGTCTTGTAAAATAGCGACGTGTACCCGTCCGGGCCCGGGGCCTTGCCATGTTTCAGCCGCGCGATAGCTGAAATCACTTCTTCAACATGGATGTCCCGCTCCAGGTGGTCCGCCTGAGCCGGATCCATTACCGGGAGGGTCACCGACTCCAAATAGCCGTCGGCATCCCGTGGCGAGGAGGGCTCCTCAGCATACAGCGCCTCGTAGAAGCCGCGGAAAGATTCCGCTACCTCCGCGTCCCCGGAGACAACCCCCTCCCGTCCGTGCCCACCAATTCTTTCACAACGCTACGCTGTTGCGCGACCCGGAGCCGGTGTGCTAGGAGCTTGCCACATCTGTCCCCCCCAGTGTAGTAGGCATGTTTCAAGCGTAGGGCGGCATACTCCGCCCTGTCAAGATCCAGAGCCGACAGGAGCTTCCTCGCTGCCTTCAACTGCCTCCACACCCTCGGCGCCCCCGTGCGGCGATGGACCTGCTCAAGCTCCCGGACCTGAGCTGTCAGCTCATCCCTCTTCAGTTGCCGCTCCTTATTTTCAGCTGCAGAGATAGAGATAAATTCCCCCCGGAGGACTGCCTTCAATGCCGCCCACTGTGTCGCCTGCGAGGTGTCAGTGTTGCTATTGTGGGTGAGATAGTCCTGTATGACCTCCCCGATGCGTTGCACCACCGACTTCTTGTGTAGAAGGGTATCCCGAAGGCGCCACACCCCCCGAGAGGGGGAGGCCGCCGGCCACTGGAAAACGCCGGTGACTGGGGAGTGGTCAGACAGGGTCAGGACCCCGATGTCCGCCGCCGTGGCAGCGGCACGCATCGGTCCACTCACCAGGAGGTAGTCCAGCCGTGAGTAGGTTCGGTGTGCGTGCGAAAAATAAGAGTAGTCCCTATCCGTGGGGTGCATGGAGCGCCAGAGGTCGTGCAAGTCCATTTCCGCAATCCGGGCCCTCCCAGCCTGGGACAGTTCCCCCGTCTGCGGGAAGCGCTGCGCCGATCTGTCCATCACAGAATCGAAGACAATGTTAAGGTCCCCCCCCAGGATAATGTGGCGGTCGGGGGAAGCAGTGACATCCACCAGCGCGGAGTCTAGGAAGCGCTCTTGGTGATCATTTGGGCTATAAACGGAGCCGACCGTAAATGCTATGCCTCCCAGGCGCATGCGATACGCAAGGAGCCTCCCCTTCTGTTCAGCACACTTATGCAAAACCTCCCCCCGAAAGGAGCTCGCTAGGAGAATGGCTACCCCCGCCGTCTTGTTCGCTGCCGAGGAAAAGAACTGGGTAGGGAACTTAGCAGAACGCATCCTATGGCAATCTCGGGGCAATAAGTGTGTCTCCTGCAAAAGGCAAATGTCCGCCTGCGTCCCCTCCAGCAACGATAGGATCGCTCTGCGCTTCACCGGGTTATTCAGACCCTGAACATTAAGGGTCACTACCTTTAGGCCCGGCATTCCTCGCGGGGATCGGGAGCGCCATGCAATGGGCAGGGAATCAGCGGGTGGGGCGCGCGGGGCCGCCGCGCAGGACAAGCCAAAACAAAGCGGGCATAGACAACATCGGACGGGACCTTCCCAACCCCAAAACAACCCCCTCCCCCACCCCAAACACAACCCTGGCAACTAGCCACCCACAAACTCAAACACACCATTGTCTCAGTCAAGCCCCAAGACAGGCAAGTCCGTAGAAAGGAACGAAGTGGACGTCCAGCCACTCACCTCCATCCGCTCCCCCCCCAACCCCCCCGCCCCGTACCAAGCATGTAAAGAAGCTAAAGACATCTCCCCCCGGAGTGTGTGTTAGGCCGTCAAGGCCACGCCAGAGGAGCCGGTCGAGTCCCCGGCCGCCGCCCTCAGAGCGTCGGCCATGTCCGCCCTGATGGTAGGGGAGTCCGGACGCCCCACGCTGGCCGCTGAGCGCCGCCTCGTCGACCTCCGCCGGTTCCGTCTCTCCGAGGACCTCCACGACGGCGTAGCTCCTTCTTCCTCCGCCGCCGTGAGCCCCAGGACACCACAAATGTCTTGCAAGGAGCGTAGCTGGTGTAACACCCCATTCCACCGAAAAATCAGGCGGAAGGGGTGACCCCAAGAGTACGGCGTCTCGTGTTCGCGTAAAAAGTCAGTGGCAATCCTAAAGGACCTGCGTTTCTGCAGCGTGATGGCGGAGAGGTCCTGGTAAAGCGCCACCGGCCGATCCCGGAAAGTCAGGGGCTGTTTCCTGCGGGCCTCAGCCATGATGCGTTCCTTCAGTGGAAAGTCGGGCAGGAAGGCCAGAATGTCCGGTGGAGGTGCCGATGACTGGCGCTGCCGGCCGACCCTATGCGCCCTATCAATGCTGATGGGAAAGTCCGCAGCTTCCCCCAGGATCTCTCGGAACAGGGCCTGCAGGTAGCCCCTCAGATCGGACCCCTCATCCGCAGTCGGCACACCACGCACTCGGATGTTGTTCCTCCGAGATCTGTTCTCAAGGTCCTCAGAGTGGGCCTGGAGCTCCACACACTGCTCCCGGAGGCGGAGAACGTCCTGCTGTAGGTGGACTATCTCCTCCGCTCGATGTTGGCCCTCCGTCTCCACCGCTTCAACACGTTCGCCAAGGCCCTCCACCTCCCTGCGCACTTCTCGGACCTCGCTGGCCACCTCCCGCTTCAGTGTCTGGAAGTCCTCCCTGAGGGAGCTAAACAGTTCCTCCATAAAGGCCCTTGTGACGGGTGGCTCCCCCCCAGTCACATCCGCCGGAGCCCGGGAGGACCCCGGCGAGGGCTGCGTCCTGTCCCGCAATTGCTGGGCCCTGCCAAGCATGTCCGGCAGGGTTCGGTCCCCTTTCTTCGGGCCGCCTCTTCCAGACATCGCTAGCTCCGCAGTCGAGCGCAGATCCAGGCGCCCCAGGGGTGCTCAGCCGCCGGCAAGCACTCGACGTGGGTATCCCCCACGAGCGAAGTCGCTGCGTCACAGGTGACAAAATGGCGGCCCAGTTCGGTCACCGTCAGCCGCGGGAGCCCGTGCGAGACAACCAAGGGGGCCGCAGTGGGGGGGTCTCATCAGCACATCCCTCCGAGAGTCAGCCCAGCAGCAGCGGGGGCACCTGCATCCAGCAGCCAGGACTCCGGCGAAGGCTGCCACCACTGCTCCTGCGGGGACAAAATGGCGGCAGGGCGGAGCAGGCCAAAATGACCAGGCCCGACGACACCACCGGGGCCCCTGAAGCACCCCACAGTCAAATAGGTTCCACCACCGGCCCCAGTCCGTCACGCACAGGGGCCCAGATGGTCCAACCCCGTCAGGGAGTCCGCTGTACCTCGGCTAGGGGTTAGGGGCCCCCGCAGTGCGAGGTGTCGCCGTCACAAGTCTGAGTGCCGGGGCGCCCGTCTCAAGCCTTCCGCACCGTCGGGTCCTCTCCCGCAAGGCTCCTTCAATCTCCGTCGAGCGGCGGGCCAGATCCCCTCCAAATCGCAACTTTCAGCACCAGGCCCAACCGAGGTGTCCGGACAGCACTCCAATGCGCTCCGCCCCTCGGGCTCGCCGTCGTCCCTTGAACTCGATCGAACTTTTGGGGGGGTTCCCCCGAGGCGATCCGAACCAAAACAGCACCAATATGCACCCCTGATGCTCCGCCACTCTCCTCTCCCGCGCTGAGCCTCAGCAGGGGGAGAAAAGCGTAAGAAAAGGGCTCAAGCTTGGCCGGGCCGGAGGAGCTACGGAGGAAGCGTCCGCTCACCCCGCCATCTTGGCCACGCCCCCCGAGGCACGACTTTTAGAGAATATTATTGCATTTCAAAAGTTGACACTTCAAAAACTTTTCACATAGAATCCCCAATATTATCCTATGGGAGGAAATTCACTTAGGTAAGTTATGTTAACAATACTTTTTCTTACTCAGTGCTGGATACCTAGATTCAGCACTGGGACATTTCCCGATTACAATTGAGAAAATGCGTTTTGGTTATTCGGCTGATTTTTAAGGAATATTTGTAATTTTCAATAGTCGACAAACGTTTTCGGAGAAAAAGTGTCAATGTTATTCTATGAGGAAAAAGAGGTTATAGGTTTCCAGGTAGGTAATCGGTCTTTTGAGTTAGGGTTTTGGGGTAAGACTCAGGCGTCTCCCAGGGTCAGTGATGCACTGTTGTTGCACCCCCAGTGGCACTAGGGCGGCCGGGTGCAGAGTGTTGAGGCCCAATGTTATCCTATGGAGGATAGAGGGGCTCCGGTTGGTGGCTGCTGGCAAGCAGGCCACGGGGTTGTGGGAGCAAAGCTCCTAGGGTTAAGCTCAGGGCAAGTTGGGGACAAAGTTAGCACCAAAGGGGCACCACTTCGAGGGGTAAGTTGTGATTGTTGAGGGTTGGTTAGGCACCACTCGGTTGGGCACACAAGATCGTGGGGCATCGGGTGCAGGGGTGCCTTGGGACGTCGGATTTTCTTAACCGCTCTGGTCGCGGTCGGGGGGTCCTCTGGATTGAGGTTGCAGGTGTCGTCCGGAGGCGTCAGACAGGTCAGGGGTCACTGGATCCCGGCTCAGGAGCGCCGGGGGGACCTCCTCGTGGTATCTGTCCACTCGAGCTCAGGCCGGATTCGGCAGGTGCAGAGTGTGCAGGATTCGCGGTTCCTGGCTGGCACCAGAAGCAGTTCAAACACGTCCGCTGTTCACGGGAGAAACAGCTTGGAAAGTGAAGGCAGGCAGATCCTCTGGGTTTTTTGAGGTTGCTGTCCGCTGGACACGCTGGGTTTTTGCAGGAGTAGGTTCGAGGGGAGACAGGCCTGTAGGGCTGGGGCCAAGTCAATGGATGTCATCCTCTTGTTAGCTCTGCACGGCTTCTCGTCCTTCTCTTCTTCTTGTGGTTGCAGGATCTGAGGAAGGAAGATTCAGGGTACCCCTAAATACTAAATTTAGGGGCATTACAGGTAGGTAAAGGGCGGGAACCAATGGATCCCTTCCCTGGGGTGGCCTGTCCCTGGTTGGCTGGGTACCCCCATCCTCAAGATGGCGGGGACTCTAGGTTGTGCTTCACCTCGACTGGGGGTGAATGTTTTGATTTGGTCTGCATTCCGTCCATCAATTGTGTGTCTTTTGCTTTCTCGACCTAAGTGCGCCAGGTATGCCTAGACGTGGGTACTGGGCTCACTGTGCCACTGGAATCAAGCTATCCTGGCTGAAGAGGCGTGAAACCCCGAAACCGGTCCTAGGATGCTTGTTTCCCGTCCAGGAAGGACCTGGCTTGGCAGTTCGGGTTGGACTGTTCCCATGAGGCACAGGGTCAAGACTGATTTGCATATGGCCAGGTCTAAACTGGGGTGGCATGGTGAGCAAAAGAATGATGGATTTAACCCATATCCCTTGACTGGGGGTGAATGTTTTGATTAGTTCTGCATTCCGTCCATCAATTGTGTGTCTTACACCCCCTATTCTGCCACTCTCCAGTGGGAGGGGGGCAGGGGCCTGTCCCTGGTTGGCTGGGTCCCCCCATCCTCAAGATGGTGGGGACTCTAGGTTGTGCTTCACCTCGCCTCCCCCACCTTGGGGGTGGAGTTGGCAGAGGGGGGCACACCGCTCTTCCTCACTTGTTTTCCCGCCGGTTCTCCCGCCCAAAGTGGGGGGTAGAACCAGTGGGGACTAGTTGCTGAAAGCAGCAAGTGGTCTGGAGAGGCTCACAAAGGCGGTATACCTTTGAAGCTTCTCCTTCGTGACCCCTGCCCATCATGGGGAAGGAGGCATGGCACCTCGTCCCAGGATGTGCATTGTTTCAGGCCCCGAGAGCAGCAGGCTCTCGACCCCGGGGTCCAGAAACATGTCTGGTGGTGGCAGCCTGCGCACCCACTCAGTCAGGTCACTGGTAGTTGGCCGTGTTTCAGGGAACATCTCTAAGATACCCTCTGTGGTGCATTTTACATTAAATCCCACACTGGTATCAGTGTGGGTTTAATGTGCTGATAAGTTTGATACCAAACTTCCCAGTCTTCAGTATAGCCATTATGGTGCTGTGGAGTTCGTAGTGACAACCTCCCAGCACCATATACTCTTAATGGCAGCACTGCCCTTACAGGGCCCAGGAATGGACCTGGGTACAGGGCTCATGCACCTGTACCCTCACTACTGGCATAGGGCACCCAGCTAGAGGGGTGACTGATGTATGCCAGGGCAGTGCTTTGTGGGCATGGCACACAGGGATGTGTGCCATGTCGACTCTTTGTTTTGTTCTGCACCAAGACACTCAGCCTGCAAAGGCAGTGTGTGTGTGTGTGTCAGGGTACAGGGCTCTAAGGGTGGCACAATAAGTGCTGCAGTCCTTAGGGGCCTTCTCTGGTCACAGTGCCCTGGGTACCTATGGTACCATTTACCAGGGGCTGACATGTGGCCAGAGATGCCAATTGGGTTTAGGCTTCAATGCAGTTTTAGGAAAGGAACACAGGCCCTGGGTACCTGATTGGCAGGAGCCCAGGACACACTTTGTCAAATTACATCAGCAATTCAGCAAAAAGTGGGGGCATACCAAGTAAGAAAGAGGGTACTTTCTCACATGCCCCATCCTTGAACACTGGCTTACAGACAGACTTCGAAGACATTTTCACCCCGAGTACCTAGCTGCCAACGTTTCAGATTCGTATGTGTGACATTTTCATAATTTCAGTGTAATCATGGTCGACTTTTCAACGACTATGAGTGACACTTTCTAGTGAACAAAATCAAGCATTGAAGACGAGGGAAGCCATTACACCCATTTGCGTGTTGAGTTATACTGAAACATATTGTGTGTGCTACCCAAGACCATTCATTAAAGGGTGGGGCCATTTACTGAATGATGTCACAATAGGTACTAACATCCAAGCAGACTTCATCAAAGAAAGAACATTTTGGAATGCTTACTGGTGGTGTCCGTTAGTGGTGCAGGAAAGGCCTGTTTCTTTCTCTTTAGAGGATGCCCCTTTAAGAGAGAACAATCTCTCAGACAGGCAGCTGCTCTACAAAAGCGATTAGGAGGCAATCAATCAATCAATCAATCAATCAGTGACACTTATAAAGCGCGCTACATACCCGTAGGGTCTCAAGGCGCTGGGGGGGGGGGAGGGAGTTCCAGGTCTTGGCGGCCAGGTAGGAGAAGGACCTTCCTCCTGTAGTCGCTCTTCGGATGCGGGGGACGGCGGCGAGGGCGTGGTTGGCTGATCGGAGGTGGCGTTTGGGAGCGTAGAAGTTGACTCGGCTGTTGAGGTAGCTCGGGCCTTGGTCGTGTAGGGCTTTGTGTGCGTGGGTGAGGAGGCGGAAGGTGATTCTTTTGTTGACGGGGAGCCAGTGAAGGTCTCTCAGATGTCCGGAGATGTGGCTGGTTCGTGGGATGTCGAGGATGAGTCTGGCTGAGGCGTTCTGGATCCGCTGGAGTCTCTTCTGGAGCTTGGCGGTGGTACCGGCGTAGAGGGCGTTGCCGTAGTCCAGTCGGC
The DNA here is from genome assembly GCF_964204655.1 of Triturus cristatus. NCBI lineage: Eukaryota > Metazoa > Chordata > Amphibia > Caudata > Salamandridae > Triturus > Triturus cristatus. Next base: position 29,860,137 of record NC_140595.1, read on the forward strand.
TGGTGACGAGGGCCTGGGTGACGGTCTTCCTGGTCTCGGTGGGGATCCACCAGAAGATCTTCCGTAGCATGCGTAGGATGTTGAAGCACGCCGAGGAGACGTTGTTGACTTGCCTGGTCATGGAGAGGGAGGGGTCCAGGATGAAGCCCAGGTTGCGTGCATGGTCTGTCGGTTTGGGTGCGGTGCCCAGGGCGGGAGGCCACCAGGAGTCGTCCCAGGCGGAGGGTGAGGAGCCCAGGATGAGGACCTCCGTCTTGTCCGAGTTCAGTTTCAGGCGGCTGGTCGTCATCCACTCGGCTACCTCTTTCATCCCTTCGTGCAGGTTGGCTCTGGCGGCGGCGGGGTCGTTGGTCAGGGAGAGGATCAGCTGGGTGTCGTCGGCGTAAGAGATTATGCTGAGGTTGTGTTTGCGTACGATGGCCGCGAGGGGGCACATGTAGACGTTGAAGAGGGTGGGGCTCAGAGATGATCCTTGGGGGACGCCGCAGATGACTTCGGAGGCCTCTGACTTGTACGGTGGTAGGCGGACTCTCTGTGTTCTTCCGTCGAGGAAGGAGATGATCCATTCCAGCGCCTTGTCCTGGATTCCGATGTTGCTGAGGCGCCGTACTAGGGTGCGGTGGCAGACCGTGTCGAATGCCGCGGAGAGGTCTAGGAGGATGAGGGCCGCTGTTTCTCCATTGTCCATCAGGGCTCGGATGTCATCGGTGGCGGCGATGAGGGCGGTCTCGGTGCTGTGGTTGGCTCGGAAGCCGGACTGTGAGGGGTCGAGGGATCCGTTCGTCTCGAGGAAGGCGGCCATCTGCTTGTTGACGGTCTTCTCGATGACTTTGGCTGGAAACGGGAGGAGCGAGATGGGGCGGTAATTCTTGAGGTCGGTGGGGTCCGCTGTTGGTTTCTTGAGTAGAGCGCTGAGTTCGGCGTGTTTCCAGCTCTCAGGGAAGATGGTGGTGTCGAAGGATGTGTTGATGATGTCTCGCAGGTGGGGTGCGATGACAGCGTCGGCCTTGTTGAAGACGTGGTGAGGGCAGGGGTCGGTCGGTGATCCGGAGTGGATGGAGTTCATCGTGCGGATGGTGTCTTCGGTGCTGATCGGGGTCCAGGCGTGGAGGGTGGTGGTGGGGGGTGGTTGCTCGGTCATGGTGTGCGTTGGTTGGTTGTTGAAGCTGTTGTGTATGTCCGCGATCTTGTTGTGGAAGTATGAAGCGAGGGAGTTGCAGAGGTCTTGCGATGGGGTGATGTCGTTGTTTCCTGCGCTGGGGTTGGAAAGCTCTTTCACGATGTTGAAGAGTTCCTTGCAGTTGTGTGCGTTGTTGTCCAACCGGTCCTTGAATGCTGTTTTCTTGGCGGCGCGGATCAGCTGGTGGTGTTTCCGGGTGGCAAGTTTGAAGGAGGTCCTGTTGTCCGGTGTCGGTTCCCTTCTCCAGACTTTCTCGAGGGCTCGGCAGTTCTTCTTGGAACTCTTGAGTTCGTCGGTGAACCATGGGGCCTTCTTGCTGCCGGGTCTGCTAGGCGGGGTCCTCAGTGGGGCGAGTTCGTCCGCGCAGTTGCTGATCCACTTCGTGAGGTTGTCGGCGGCCTGGCTGGGGTTCGCTGAGCTGGCAGGAGGGTGCTGGCTCAGGGAGGTGGTGAGCTGGTCTGCTGTGATCTTGTTCCAGCTTCTGCGGGCGGCCTGTTGCTGGTGTTGGTGGGTCGTCGTTCTCTTGAAGGTGAAGTGGACGCAGCTGTGGTCCGTCCATTTAAGCTCTGTGGCGTGGCTGAAGTCGATGTCTGTGCTGGAAGAGAAGACTGCGTCGAGTGTGTGTCCGGCGAGGTGGGTGGGGGTGGACACCAGTTGCTTGAGTCCCAGGTTGGCGAGGTTGTCGAGCAGGGTGCTGGTGTTGCGGTCGTTGTTGTTCTCCAGATGGAAGTTGAGGTCTCCCAGGAGGATGTAGTCAGCGGAGGGGAGGGCATGCGGGCTGACGAAGTCGGCGATGTCCTCGCTGAATTGCGTGCGTGGTCCAGGGGGTCGGTAGATCAGGGTGCCTCTGAGGGTGGTGTTCGGGTTGGTGTGGATCTGGAAATGCAGGTGTTCGGCGCTGGTCAGGGTGTTGTCGGTGCTGGTCGTGAGACGGATGGTGCTCCTGTGGATGATGGCGATGCCTCCTCCCATCTGGTTGGCGTTTCGGTCCCTCCGGACGATCTTGTAGCCCTCTGGGATGGCGATGGCGATGTCGGGAGCTGAAGAGGCATTCATCCAGGTCTCCGTGAGGAAGGCAACGTCAGGGGCTGTGGCGTCTAGGAGGTTCCAGAGTTCGATGGCGTGTCTGTGGACGGAGCGGGTGTTGAGCAGGATGCACTTGAGGTGGGTGCTGCTGGTGTTCGACTTGGCGGGTGCTGGTGTGAGGCTGGTCCGGATGCAGGTGAACTTGCAGGCGTGGCAGCTGAAAGGTCCGTGGGTACGTCGTGGAGTGGCTTGATGGCATTCTGGGAGTCGGCCGGTGTTGAGAGCGGTGAGGGTGGCGGCGGAGTACGTCAGGCGGGTCGGTCGGGGTCCTCGTGGGCCAGGGGTCCTGGCACTGGGCGCGGTCCAGGCGTGGACGGGCGCAGACGGGCTTGCCTTTGGCGCGCCTTCGGCGCACAATCGGCGCGCCCGCTGCGCGTGACCGCTGCGCGTTCGCACGGTCGCCATTTAAGGCGAAGTGCGCGGGTGGGCGGAGCAGCTGGGAGGCGGGAGCGGGGAGGGTACAGAATCGAAAAAGGGGCGGGGAAAAGCGGCGGTGGCGGGAAGGGAGGGCGGAGGGCGGCGAGGTAGGCGGACAACAAGGAAGGAAAACCAAAACACGGGGAAAATGAAATGAAACAAAACAGGCACAAATTATCGACAAAACAAGGGCAAAATGAAATTAAAACAAAAACAGGCACAAATTATCGACAAAACAAGGGCAAAATGAAATTAAAACAAAACAGGCACAAATTATCGACAAAACAAGAGCAAAAACAACCGCAGCGGAGGCAGCCGGCAACCGGCAAACGAGGCAGCAGCGAGGCAGAGGGCAGGCAAGGGGCACACGCAGCAGCTGGTGGCCGTGTGGCGCGGGGGTGTCCCACAAGTGGGTCACCCCCGTGAGGCATTAATTAATGTTCTTGTGTTTATCTGCCTTGGTTTGACAGTTGTATTTTTTTTGCATTATCTAGTTATATGGGAGCATCAGCAAAGCTGAGAGAAGCCTGGAGAATATGGCTTGAATTCTTAAAATATATTGAACTGGTTTTAAGTCATGTCTCAGACACAAGAGTGGTTCTTCCACTGGGAAGATTTCCCTATTTTATGTTGAAAGCAAAAGCTATGGCATAATTCCATTACAATCCCTAAAAATTACTTTTTCCATGAATAACATTTCTCATTCAATTCTGAAATTGCAAGTGCAACACTCCCTTTTATGGTTGTGCAGGAGCAATGCTAGACATGCATTTGCAGTGATTTGTTGTTGTATGACGTGGGATTGTGCACCAAATGTGTTTGTTAAAACCCAGTGGCTGCAATGGAATCTCCAAAGTATCACATCAGCCCAGTCCATTCCAGTGGCAAGGACTCACGGACCTGCATTTCAATGCCAGAGGATGCTTGTCACAAACGCCTGACCCCTAAAGTACTCTGACAAGACGCGTGCTCCACCCCAACTTTAATGGGTCCCACAGCCAATGAAAAAATGCTTCCCATTTGCAGAAATGCAAACAGACGACGCTTCAGTAGGCACAATCCACCTACTTCCTTTCGACTCAGTGCTTGGCTCTTAATGGTGAGTGTGCGCGCATGCGGCTCCTGGGAGAACAGACCACGCGTTTCCCAGCCTGAAAGAAATTATTTAGGTTGCCCTCTATCTCACCAACTTCACTTGGAGCGCGACTCTGGCTGCACTGCAACGCCGGTGAGTCCAGTCTCTGGCCCTCTTTCAGCAATTTAATTTGCTGCGCGGCAGCTGGGGGTCACATTTTTTGCAGCGCTTATCAAACAGACAGCTGAGCCATATGAAAAAGGCGGCAGCTGGAAGAGCGAGCAGGCAGCGCTGCCGATGCCCGCCACGAGTCCACAACAGCTAACGGTCGAGGTACATTGGTGAAAGTCTGAGTGTGCAAAGCATGCATACATCTCTATTAATACACGTCTGGATATGCACGAGTACATCGGACTTCTGCAGCCTCCCACAAGTTAACTCTTGCGGCAGGTTGAGATGTCTGGTGCCCGCGGCGTCTTATAATAGTATTAAATACAGTGTAGCATTAAGCAGCAGAGAGAGCAGTGCACGCTGCAGTTTTATTTAGGTAGCGCTATAAACGGCTTGTATTGACAGCTGAGGTGCGACGCATAATGCGTGATCATGCATTTCAGTGGGGTGTTGCGGAGCACCACACTGAAACGAGTTACGAGTCTCTGTATGCTCTGGAAAAGTGCTCTTTATTCATTTAAATACACTGATAAATAGCTTACTTTCTTCAGGGATGATATAATAAACAGTCCATACAACAGGTTTCCAGTGCGGAAGCCACCTGCTTGCTCCATGGTGGAGAGCCATTGTTGACCACCCGTGCTCTGGCATCACAAATCATTTCAGTGGGCCTTTGTGAGAAAAAAACTCAAGATGGTTTCTACAGTATGGGACATCGTTGGATTCGGGTCAGCATCACGCAGCGCCGTCCTGACTCAACCTATGGTTAATACCTAGAATTATTTATTATTCATTTAAACAGGATGCTTCTCTGACCCCAGTCAGGAGAAATGAGGAGCACTCGCAACGCTAGACTTTACTCTAGATGTAAAGCCACGGCTACTGGTAAGTAACTGTTTCCTTTTCCTTGGACAGCTATTGACTTGGTGATCTTTTCATGTTATTCTACACATTCTGACCATGATAGGTCTCTAGTCGGTGTCTACCAAGGACTAGAATTTAGCACACAGTCTGGAATATGTACACGTACCTCATCACCCGCCTCACCCTGGCCATTATCATTCTCAGAATTTAAGGTGAACATCCTGAGCCTTGATGATTTAGCACCGAACATCCAGTTGGACACACCAAGAGAGTTGGAGAGGACCCAAAAAGTAAGTGTCTGTTTTGGTTGTCTTTTCATATTATTCTAGTCTAACATAAAATGCTAATTTCCTGTTTCTGCGATAGACATTAACCGATGCCCAAACTGGATATTTTTAGTGTGTTGTGTTTCTGTTGGAGATACGGGCCCTTCAGGATTGATCACTGAGGCACAGATAGACGGGGCCACTTACGCAAAGGAACAATGGATTTATAGGATGTGTAAAGGCATTTCGTGCTTCTAGGAATCAGAGTAAACCCTTTAGAAGTCATCCGCATGGAAACCACATGTGAATAGACCTGAATCTCTCTAAACATAGCTTTCAGTTGGACAAAAACAATTGGAAATAACAAGAGGACGAGTGCTTGTAGTTGCACCAGACAATGAGTGACCTGCTTTAAGCACAACTAGTAGATTGCTCCCTTAAATAGACTGTGCCAACTTCCTCTTGAATAAGGTTTCTGACTAACCATCCGTTTTTTAACAACGAGAAATGAGTTTCTTGAACCAAGTCAAGGGTTTATTTCACTTTTTATTCCAGTTTGTAGTTTAAAAAAAAATTTAGTCATTCAGTAGACAATGTTGTCTGAAACAATGATAGCATTTAACTCAGAAAAGCTAGAAAAGAAACTAAATGTATGAAGTAGAGTGCCTCCATAAATTAAATTTTTAGAGAATGTAAGCGGACACCTTAGAGGGTGTCTGTTCAAGGTACCTACAAGGTCCCCTTTACAAAACTCCGCAATAAAACCATCTCTCTTTTGAATGAGACTGGGCAGCCAATGGTGACATACTTACATTTTTTAATAGTGTTTTCACTCTAAAATAAAGGTGTACAAAACCTCTGTGAAAACGTTCATGATGGAGAATTATTCGTTCTGCTAGATCACCTCCTATTTTGTTAGAGGAGGAGGATTCAATTTTTACCAGAGTTGAGGGTGTTTGGGTTTGGATTCTACTTGGAGGATAGACAAATATTCCTGACTCCGTACACTAAATTTCTGTGCTTTAGTGAGTTATTTCTTGCATCATATATATCTCTGCTGTGGGTTACTGTGCAGAGGCTCCGTGTGGTACATATGCCTTGATCCTGTTGGGGAACTCCGAGAGGTATTCCCTGTTGGTTTTTAGATGGAAGGCAATGAAAGATATTGTCAATAGCAATTGCACTTTTGAGGAAATGTAGTTTTCCTGAAATTGAGGTGGCCTGGGATTATTTGTAACTCTTGCTAGTATTCCTGCAGCATTTTGGTGTTTTAGTGCAGATGAATTAGATTTTAGTGTATACAGAAAAAGAGTTTGTTTCTCTAGTTGATCAATCACCATGACCGCTAGTCCTATGTAGCGGTCTTTCTCCATGAACAACGCGATGACGTGCCAGCTTTGAGTAACTCAAAGTATATCGTTGTTGGTGTTCATGCTCTTTTTTTAATAGGACAGTCTAGGTTTTGACCTGAGGGTGGACCTGGTGAGGGGAAGAGTATGCTGCCATGATTTTCAATAAAGTGTGCTTCGAACATTCTAGTAGGATTGCAGGTGTGACGTTGTTGCAGGTCAGTCATTTGCTGTCCCTTTTATGTCTCAGAGATAGCTCATGAATTATCAGAGTCCTTCTTGCTGTGGCTGCAGAATACTGAACTTTGCAATGGTTGCCCAGAGTGTGGTTTGTGGAGACGGCCGACATGCACACCCCCGTACTCAAACAAGAATAAAACCATTGGGCATACACCTATTATCACTTCTATACAGTTTCCTTAGAGTTACGCATACCAAAGGCAAAGATATTTTCCAACTGGGGGAACACATATGCTTCTTCACGGGACTACACACTACATGTAAGAGTACAAGTTAGGTCCACCTATGCATCCAGTGGTTTGTGCTTTTGCGACGCCTCCACACCACACTGTGCAACTCACAAAGCAATTAGAGTGGATGTGATTGAATCAATGGTACCATGATGCTCCTCTACCGAGGTCAAATCAGCTGGCAAAGGGGTGACCATCTCCCCTAACATTTCAGCCCATAGCATTGAATTGTACTCTTCTTTCTCATTTGTTTGCACTTCTTTCATATGCCTCTCCTCCGCTAGTGCAGAGCTAGCTACATCCCTAATCAAGGCCTGCACCGTTGGTACGTTATTTGCCAACCACCATATGGCTAGTCATGTTTTAGCTACTAGCAGACCTAACAATAGAAAGTAACTTCTGCTTTCTATTTTTGGGGGCGGGGACAACCCCTAGAAGACTATTATTTATTGACATTTTTGTAAGAATCCCTGAAACATCCTTAATTCTCCCTGTGAACTTCCCCCAGTATTCTTCTACCTCAACACAACTCCAAACCATATGGAGGAAAGCCACACTAGCATTTTACATTTAGGGCATGTCAGGTAAAACATGGTGGTGTGAGGTAGGTATGATACAACACATGAAAGTGTAGAAGTTTGAACCTAGCATTACTGGAGACCTCCCTCACCTGGGCAAATGCTCCTCCCCGTCCAACAAAGGTTTTTGTATGTCCTCCTCCCATCACGATCCTGCTTTCAAAACTATTGGAAACCATTGTCTTCATATGGTATCTGAGATTTTAAACACCAACCGCCAAGTCGATCCCATATCTAGTATGACTTCAAATATGTCCGTCTCCGCCAGAGCCGGTAGGAAACCCGCCCAGATGTCACATTTCAGTTACCGTAGCAAACTGCATGAATTGGCTGGCAACCACACCCAAATGTTTTTGTATCTCCTGGAACGTAATATAGTTCGTTGGGAAATAGGTCATCTAGGTTGTCGCAACCTCCCTCCTTCCATCTCAGCATGGACATGTTGCTACTCCTCTTTCTAAAAGGCTGAACCCACCAAATTGGTAAATTGCTAAGGAAAGATGGGTTTGTTATACTACATTCACCACTGTTTCTGACAATTTAGCTACCTGTTCACACGCACATTCCTTAAAAGCAATAGTTCCCTCTCTGGACAAGGACATTTTTCTGTTGTTGTGTATGAGGTTATGTTAGATTATTCGTTATTTACTATACAGGGTAAAACATAAGTTAATAGTAATATCGTTGCTATTTCAGGCGGAAGAAAAGCCATCAACAAGAGTACAAAAAAAACAAACTATCCTATCTTTGGAAGATACAGACGTTCAACTTCCAGCTGAAGATTTTGTGAGATTTGGCAGAGAGGTGACCCAGGACACAGATTCAGCTAGTGAAATTGCAACCGAGACCGACAATGACCTGGAAATCTCAGAGCATTTAAATATAGACTCGACCCCTCGCACAAGAATCAGGTTTTCAGGCCCAAGAGACACTTCTTCCCTGCAAGGCGAGAGCACGGCAAGAACTGCCTATTCCGATGATTTTGAAAAATCCACCCATACTGCTGTTACTAAAGACACAGACTCTGAGGAAACCATGTCACACCCATCCAGCTACTCTGCCTCCTCAGGAACAGATTCATCATCTCTTACATCCAAGTTACCGGTTCACACCAGCCCTTTGCATCACAAACAGAGGCGAGGAGAGAGTAAAACAAAAAGGACGGTTAAAGAAGTGTCTGTTCAGACAAGCGATCCAGCTTTCACCTATCACTGGTCAAACCGTAAGTATTCGGAACTTTCCTATTTAGCAAAGAATAAGTAAACTCTAAATTCACTAAAGTATACACCACAGAAATTTCTAAGCACTACTGGTTCGAGGACAGAAATAAGATCAAATAGGTTAATCGCTACTTGCGAGACTGCGCAGCGGACACTTGATCTCAAGAAGCAACAAAGAATCAATGTTAAAATGTGATAGTTGGAGTGGCCTAGTGTAAATTAGCGATGAGTATAATGATTTGCTTACTTAATTATAGTTAATTAGAGTGGAGAAGTGTGGCTCACTGGTTAGAGGAGGCAGACCTGGAAGCTGAGGTCAGCCCGGTACCAGGGTTCAATTCCCGGCTCGGCTGGGTCTTGAGCCCATAAATGTCCATGGACTCGATAATTCTCGCTCCAGTGCATACTCGATTCATGGGTTCACACTCTGCGACTCTGGGCAATAGCTTGCTTAATCTCCACATGGGCCCCTCGCGGCAGGATGCCTGGCTTTCACCTTGCGGATGCCCTGCCGGGTTATCTGACAGGGGAATACCAGGCCGGGTTCCCTAAGCAAGCGCTTAGAGACCGCTTGGTGATTTGCGCTATATAAATTCCTGCACATTTACAATTATAGTTATTAAATAACACACCTGCAACAGAAATTATAGAGGGTTTTACACAGAACACAATTGACAATAAAACATGAAATCAACAAGTGATACTCTGAACAATAACCGTAGCACAGGGATGTAGTAGCAATGTAGGCTTCATGGGACAGACATTCTTCTCGCCATAGTTTCAACTTTGGTGTTTTATAGATTTTCCCAAATGTACTTTTTATTTTAGACAGCTAGAGTTTTTAATATTGTAGAATGGAAATTGGATAAACCTCTCTAACCTGACAGAATACGTTTATGGAAACTGTTAACCCTTGGGGTTTGCAAGTTTCCGGCTAGGATTGCTGAGTGATTAAGAAGGGGGCTGCATATGTGGCAGGAAGTCTTTCTGCTGACTCCCTAGCAAGCCATCAGATTCATCCCATCTGTGCATCTTTCCACAGTGGCGGGCCCGGCGGTCCTTGGTCCAGCTCTTGGCCAAGCCTACATCGATCCTGTTCCCATTGCTAACTACGTTGTAAGCTCCGATGCGGTTGAAGGTAAATATTTAATACAAGAATGTAGAATTGTTTGAGTGATTTGACTTGACTGGGATAACACTGGCAATGTAGAGGAAGATAATAATGTGTCAAAGATTAGCGTAATGCTCACAGAAATCTTGGTGGTAGTCGTGTCACCCATTTTCCATTACCTGCCAGGTTTCCAACGCCTGAAATGTCACTAGGAATTTCTTCCCCATGTTATTAATACACTCCATCTGCAGAAGTCCGACCCTTCCAAACCAAACAAGGATACACCGCAAGAGAAAAATTAGCATGTTGGAGCAGTTGCCAATACCAGCTGTTCATCTTCCTAAGTTACGACATGGAGTTACCACCACTCCAGCCCCCTGTAAGGGCATGTAGGAGCCACTTAAGTCCTACTACAGAGATCAGGGTTTTCTCGCTGCTTTCGCCTTCTGTAGTGAGCTACAAGAACGTTCCTATGAGGGCAGAATATTCTAGCTGAGAAACCTCCTGAGTAAGCGGGCTTTAGAAAACAATCAAACACTGCCCTTGGCAGCATCCCCTCCTTCTGTGGCTCCCTGATGCCCAACAATGAGAGTCCTGCCAGGGCCATGTGCTCGGGCTTGCTGCGCTCTGGCAGAGTTGTTCACGAAGAGCAGAAGCTGCCATTGCAGGGACAGTTGTGCCTGTGTTGCCACTGCCGTGCTCCTTTGCTTTGCCAAACCTATTGTGTCCTCTGAGGCTGGTGGACGCTGAGAATTACGGAATTTGAAGGTTAGTATCTGCAGCTACTCCACTGTCCTCAAGAAATGCTCGTTTTCACATGCATTCTAAAATGGTATGCAATAAAGATAAAAAGGAAGTCAACCATTCTAATTGTGTATAAAGTTCAGGGTAGATGTATATCTGTTATTTGGGAATGAGCGTCTTGAAAGTTAACAGTCTGTCATCAACAGTGGCCTCCTTTC